>NW_006921654.1:8342048-8361692 GCF_000298275.1 Orycteropus afer afer
TGCTAAATCCCTGCTTTAGTTCCAGTTTTTTTTTTTTTTTTTTTTTTACTGTGTCCTGCTCATTTTCCTGTAAAATCATTTGGAGGACTTCTGAAAACAAAAAGGCAGCATTTTGTCTTAACACATCATTTGTGTTTTCTATAATCTGGTATTTAGAGACACTGCTAGTTGGGGACTACTTTATATTTATTCCTTCTTTTTGCTTGGAACCCATCCAGGTGTTGTGAATTTAGGCTGTGTATTTACTTGGGTGCCAAATATCTCATCTTCTTGAGATATTTTAAGGCTAAAGCTTTGTTCAATAACTGTTGACTAAATATCCACAGGGCAACTGTAGTCTACCATTTTGTCTTAGTTTCCACTCTTGCTTACAATTTTGGATTGATAATTCAGTACTATTTTTTTCAGCTCTTAGATGCTTTTGAGAAGATCTTTTTCAACTTTACCTGGCATTTTCATTATTTTCAGTGATGGGGTTGCTCACAATACTCTCATCCTGATATCATTGAAAACAGAGCTTCCTTTTGAATTATAAAAGTTGAAGAGCCTTTCATAACAACTTTCTTTTTCTCTTACTGTATTTTTTTCCACCACTGTGCTAGGGGAAAAAGATTACACATTTAACCATGTTCTAAAGAGATCTTTTCATTAAGCCTTAAGCGGGACAAATTCAAAACAAACATGGTCATCCAGATGAGGGAAACCATCAGGATGCACACAGTATGGAGCCTGATGGGACCCACCGAGTCACCCATATGGAATTCATTATATACGATAGAAAACAAAAGATACCAGCACAGGATCACGAATGGTGTCAAGTCAATCCATCACTGCCACAGGTGGGACCATAGGAGTGGGGAAAGGACCATGATTAGGATACATACATAACTTCAGATTTAAAAAGGTTACAGGAATGGTTCTGCAGTTTTGATTACCTGGCTATGTGGTAGTTGAGATATGCCTCATGATTATGCTACCCTGAATCATAGCTACAAGGTGGTTACAAGACAATAACAGGACAACTCCCCTCCCCTTAACTTAAATTAGAAGAAATGCTTTTGATTGGATACTTTTGGTAAATGCCCCAGCAAGTTCCCTAGTTCTTTGTGAGTATCTTTTTGCATACCAGTTATTCTACGTGGTAGTCAAAGTTGTCTGTCTACTTGGTTAGGCTGTGGTTTTGAGTGGCTGGGCGGCTGGAGGCAGTTATTCCCCATGGTGAGATTGGATGTGGTGTAATCAACTCCATGGTGGAGTCTGCTCTGAGCAGCTAAGTAGCTGCCTTCAGGGTGTGGCCTGTACATAAACACAAGCTTTAAGAAAGGTCTTAGCTTTTTGACGCATCTGGATCCTGCATTTGGCCAAGTCATCAGAGGCCTGCCATGTTGCCTGCTGATCTTGGGACCATTTCTGTTCTTGAACTAGTGCCCTGCCATGTTGCTTGCTAATCTTGGGACCTGTGCCATTTTACCTGTCAATCTTGGGTTTGTCAGCCTCAGCATCTATGTGAGTCAGAAAAAGCCTCCAGCTGTAGTGGGCCTGGAACAGGATGCAGAGCTGAAGCCCAAGGTTGAAGGCCTTTCACCTAGCCCCTAGAGCCAGCACTTTGAACTTGGACGTCTAGCCTTCTAAACTATAAGAGAGTAAGTTCCTATTTGTTAAAGTCATCCACTTGTGGTATTTCTGTTATAGTAGCACTAGAAAACCAAAGCACTCTACTTCCATCCATACTCTTCCTGAGGCACAATGCCCTTCCCCGGGCTTGCCACGAAAGCATAGTCACACTGCTAGTTCATTGACCAGCAAGCACTGGGGGATAATGAACAACTCAGATGGTATCTGCACTTATATCAAGACTGCAAATGGAGTTAGGGCTCCCACTATAGAACACAGCCATCTACCAACCAAGTGCTTTAGAAGTTAAGCTCTAATACAACACTATTCCTCTCCCCACCTACAAATACACCACACACACACACATGCACACATACATACACACACTCCTCAAACCCAAACAAAACCTACCAGTTGCCATCTAGTTGATTCTGACTCCTGACAACTCCATGTTACAAAATAGAATTGCACTCCAGAGGATTTTCAAGGCTGTGGCCTTTCAGAAGCAGATTGTCAGGCCTTTCTTTAGAGCTGCCTCTGAGTAGGTTCAAAACGCCAACTTTCTCGTTAATAGTTCAGCATTTAACTCTTTGGATCATCAGGGGACATACTGCCCCCCCCCCCAAACATATACACACACATTTTTTTAAAGGAGAACAACTTTGTATTTTTTTTCCCTTCGCTTTAGTAGAGGGAAGGTTTTGAAATATGTCTAGTTAAAGCTGAGTTTTACTTTGATGTACAGGATTGTATTTACTATCAGTAATACACTTTAAACTGTTGTTGTTCGGTGCTGTTGAGTTGGCTCCAATTCAGTGACCTACGTACAATAGAGTGAAACACTGCCTGGTTGTGCTCCATCCTCACAAACCTTGCTGTACTTCAGCCCATTGTTGCAGCCACTGCCAGTCCATTTTGTTGAGGGTCTTTCTCTTTTTTGCTGACACCCCACTTTACCTAGCATGATATCCTTTTCCAGGGAGCGGTCCTTTCTGACAGCATGACCAAAGTAGGTGAGATGAAGTCTGGCCATTCTCGCTTCCAAGGAGTATTCTGGCTGCACTTTTTCCAGGACAGATTTGTTCGTTCTTCTGGCAGTCCATGGTACTTTGAGTATTCTTTGCAAGCACCACAACTCAAAAGTATCAACTCTTCTTTGGTCTTCCTTTTTCATTGTTCTGCTTTCACATGCATATGAGGTGATTAAAAATCCTATGGCTTGGGTTAGGCTCACCTTTAGGGCATTTGGCTACTAACCAAAAAGATCAGTGGTTTGAACCCACCAGCCACTTCATGGAAGAAAGATGAGGCAATCTGTTTCCTTAAAGATTTACAGCCTTGGAAACTCAATGGGGTTTACTATGAATCAGATTCAACTCTATGGCAGTGAGTTTGGGTTGTTGTTGTTGTTGTTGTTATTTGCCGTCGAGTCGCCCCCGACTCATAGTGACCCCTCCTTGGGTTTCCGAGGCAGTATCACTACGGATGTAGGATTGCCCAACCTTCCTTCCGAGGAGTGGCTGGTGGGTTTGAACCGCCAGCCTTCTGGTTAGCAGTCAAGTGCCTTAGGCACTATGCTACCAGAGCTCCTAGTTTGGGTTAGGCACACCTTAGTCTTCAAAGTGACTTCTTTGGTCTTCAACATTGTAAAGAGATCTTTTGCAGAGTATTTCCTCAGCGCAATACGACCTCTGATTTCTTGACTGTTGTTTTCATGGGTTTTGATTGTGGATCCAGGTAATATGGTATCTTTGAAAACCTTAATCTTTTCTCCACTTATCGTGATGCTACTTACTGGTCCATTTGTGAGGATTTTCGTTTTCTTTGTGTTGAAGTGTTATACATACTGCAGACTGTAGTCTTTAATCTTCATCAGTAAGTGCTTCAAGTCGTCTTCACTTTGAGCAAGCAAGGTTGTGTTGTCTGCATATTGCAGGTTGTTAATGAGCCTTCCTCTAATATTGATGCCACGTTCTTCTTTGTACAGTTCAGCTTCTTGGATTATTTGCTCAGCATATAGTTTGAATAAGTATGATGAAAGGATACAACCCTGACACACACCCTTTTCTGATTTTAAATCATGCAGTATCTGCTTGTTCTATTAGAACAGCCTCCTGGTATATGTATAGGTTCCTTATGAGCACAATTAAGTGTTGTAGAATTCCTATTCTTCTCAATGTTATCCATAATTTGTTATGATCCACACACTTGAATGCTTTTGCATAGTCAATAAAACACAAGTAAATGTCTTTCTGGTGTTCTTTGCTTTGAGCCAAGATCCATCTGACATCAGCAATGACATCACTCAGGCCACATCCTCTTCTGAATCCAGCTTGCATTTCTGGAAGTTCCCTGTCAATATAGGGCTGCAACAGTTTTGGAATTATCTTCAGGAAAATTTTGCTTGCATGTGATATTAATGATATTGTTTCAAGATCTGCCCTGAAGTACAGTGCTGTCAGTGATAAAATAAAATCCATATACCTACAAGGAAAGCCAGTTAATACTACTATTATTCAAATTTACACACCAACCACCAAAGCCAAAGATGAGCAAGTTGAAGATTTTTACCACCTTCTGCAGTCTGAAATTGACCAAACATGCAGTCAAGATGTGGTGATTATGATTGGTCACTGGAATGCAAAAGTTGAAAACAAAGAAGAATCACCACTAGTGGGAAAATTAGCGTTGGAGATCGCATGATAGAATTTTGCAAGACCAATGACTTATTCATTGCAGATACCTCTTTACAACAACACAAACTGTGGCTATACACGTGGACTTTGCCAGATGGAGTACACAGGAATGAGAGTAACTACATCTGTGGCAAGAGGCAATGGAGAAGCTCAATATCTTCAGCCAAAACAAGGCCAGGAGCTTATTGTGGGACAGACCATCAACTGCTCATTTGCAAGTTCAAGTTGAAGTTGAAGACAATTAAAACAAGTCCACAAGAGCCATAATATGACCTTGATTATAAGGATACAATCAGGAAGGATCCTGAATTTAGAGACCATTTAAAGAATAGATTTGAGGCATTGAACACCAAAAACAGAACTCTTAACTCACTGCCATCAAGTCACATCTGACCCATAGCGACCTCTCCTTGGGTTTCTGAGGCAGTATTACTGTGGAAGTAGATTGCCCAGTCTTCCTTCCGAGGAGTAGAACACCACTGACCAGAAACCAGAGCAATTGTGGGATGACATCAAGAACATCATTCATGAAGAAAGCAAAAGATCATTAAAAAGACAGGAAAGGAAGAAAAGACCAAAATGGATGTTAGAAGAGTCTCTGAAACTTGTCCTTGAATGGAAAATAGCTAAAGCAAAGGGAAGAAATGACAAGATAAAAGAGCTGAACAGAAAATTTCAAAGAGCAGCTCAAGAAGACAAATTCAGTTATTATAATGAAATGTGCAAAGACATGGAGTTGGAAAGACAAAAGGGAAGAATGTGCTCAGCATTTCTCAAGCTGAAAAAACTGAAGAGGAAATGTAAGCCTCTAGTTGCAATATTGAAAGATTCTATGGGCAATATATTGAATGATTCAGGAAACATCAAAAGTAGATGGAAGGAGTATACAGAGTCACTGTACCAAAAAGCATTGGTTGATGTTCATCCATCAGGAGGTGGCATATGATCAAGAACCAATGTCATTGAAGGAAGAAGTCCAAGCTGCACTGAGGGAAGTGGCGAAAAACAAGGTTCTAGGAATTGATGGGATACTTTTTGAGACGTTTCAACAAACGGATACCTTGCTGGAGGCACTCACTCAGCTATGCCAGGAGATTTGGATGACAACTACTTGGCCAACTGACTGGAAAAGATCCATATTTGTACCCATTCCAAAGAAAGGTGATCCCACAGAATGTGGAAATCATCGAACAGTATCATTAATATTACATGCAAGTAAAATCTTACTGAAGATAATTTAAAAACGGTTACATAAGTATATTGACAGGGAACTTCCAGACATGCAAGCTGGATTCAGAAGAGGATGTGGCGTGAGTGATGTCATTGCTGATGTCAGATGGATCTTGGCTCAAAACAAAGAATACCAGAAAGATGTTTACTTGTGTTTTATTGACTATGCAAAGACATTCAGTTGTGACGAACATAATAAATTATGGATAACATTGAGAAGAATGGGAATTCCAGAACACTTGATTGTGCTCATGAGGAATTTGTACATAGACCAGGAGGTTGCCATTTGAACAGAACCAGGGGACACTGCATGGTTTAAAATCGAGAAGGGAGTGTGTCAGAGTTGTATCCTTTCACCATATTTATTCAATCTGTATGCTGAACAAGTAATTCAAGAAGCTGGACTGTATGAAGAAGAATGTGGTGTCAGGATTGGAGGAAGACTCATTAACAACCTATGCAGACGACACAACTTTGCTGAAAGTGAGGATACCTTGAAACACTTACTGATGAAGACTGAAGACTACAGTCTGCAGTTTGGATTACACCTCAATATAAAGAAAACAAAAATCCTCACAAGAGGACCAATAAGCAGCGTCATGGTAAATGAAGAAAAGATTGAAGTTGATTCTATGGTCAACACCAGTGGAACCAGCAGTCAAGATACCAGATGACGTATACCATTGGGCAAATCTACAAAGGATCACTTTCAAGTGCTGAAGAGGAAAGATGTTTCCTTGAAGACTAAGGTGTGCTTGAACCAAGCCATGGTATTTTCAGTCACCTCATAAGCATGTGAGAACTGGATAATGAAAAAGGAAGACTGAAGAAGAGTTAATGCTTTTGAGTTGTGGTGTTGGCAAAGAATGTTGAGAGTACCATGGACTGCTAAAAGAACTAACAAATCTGTCCTGGAAGAAGTACAGCCGGAATGTTCCTTGGAAGTGAGAATGGCCAGACTATGTCTCACTGACTTTGGTCATGTTGTAAGAAGGGACCGTTCCTTGGAGAAGGATATCATGCTTGGCAAAGTGGAGTGACAGCAAAAAAGAGGAAGGCCCTCAATGAGATGGACTGACACAGTGCCTGCAATGATGGGCTCAGATATAGCAAGGATGGTGGCTGGCACAGGACCAGGCAATGTTTTGTTCTACTGTACATGAGGTCACTATGAGTTTGAGACAACTCGATGGCACCTAACAACAACAACACAAGGAAGACCAGTTAATACTACTTTTATTAAAATTTACACACCAACCACTAAAGCCAAAGGTGAGGAAATTGAAGATTTTTTTTTTTTTTACCAACTTTTGCAGTCTGAAATTGACCAAGCATGCAATCAAGATGTGTTGATTATTCCTGGTGATTGGAATACGTAGTTGGAAACAAAGAAGAATTTAGACTATGAAGATTTAGTTTTTAGAAGGCAGAGTTAGGGTACAATCAAGTTACCTGGTATATTTCTGAAATTTTGAGAGTTTATTTGTGCTTAAGTTAGATCTCCCTGAATAGTAAAAAATAAGATTTAACATAAACATAATACCCTTTGTTTCTGTTTTTGTTCCAGCATTTAGCTCCCCATTCTCTGGATAGTTAGAAGTTTGAAAATGATAGACATTTTCTATGAGTTTGTATAATCATATGATTAAGTTTTGTAAATAGCTTCAGAATTTATTTTTTATTTCTTAAAGCATGAGTACCTCAAAGAGAAGGACTTGTTTTAACTAATTTTTAAATTGTTTCCTTTTAAGAAAGATTACCTAATCAATATTAGGTGACAAAAAGAGATACTTCATGTTAGAGCAATACATAACTTTAATGGTCTTTTAGTCTTTAGCTTTGCAAATAAATATAAAAAGTGATCAGCTCATAACATTTTTTTTAATCACTTTCTTCTTTCCCCAGAAAGTAGCAAAGTAAATAAAACCATCATTCTTTTCTGATCTTCATGAATAATTTCTGAGTGGCCCTGGATGACGGGCTGTTTCAAGGCCATCCTATGATATCTACGAAGATACAGTGGAGTCACTGCTGCCTAGGACTCTGTGAGGCACTTCTAAATTCCGCAAGTGGTGAGAATTTACACTTAATCTTTGGATACTTTTGCTTGCAGACTTTAGAATGAAGCAGCTAGGGGGAACAAGATTCCTTATTAGAAGCATACACTCTACTGACTGTATCTTGGCCAGTGTTCCCTTTTTTCCAGTAAGCTGTCTGCTATACAGAGGTGTATAACCCTAATGGCTTGTTGTATGCCATTAAAAGGTATTGTACACTCATAAAAGAATGACATTTTGATCAATGCTGTTAAAAGAATTACTGTCTTGACACAGAAAAGCTTTCCTGCTGCAAGTTTAAAAATATGCCTTTAAAAGCTTTTTATTGAATACCTTTGCATCCCTCAGAAATGTGCCATTTTGGCATGAGGTTACTCTAAAGTATTCTACATTGTAACTTAAGTGGAAAACCTCCTATTTACCTTTAGAAGTAGCAGAGCCAAACAGGTATTTCCCTACCAAATGGAGCTTAAAGACATGGTAGCATCTTAAACCACTGTATCTAATCTAAAAATAGAATTTTTGTAAAGAGAAAACTGTAAACTAAATTATTCTTTTTTATTTTCTGAGGTATTGATTGCTTCATGTTGTTTTGTTTAAACTTTGTGGTTTAATTTCCCTTTGGATTTAGAAATCATGCCCTTTCCCCCACAACCCCCATTCAGAGATGGATCTTTTCTGATCACTTGGGAATTGGTTGTCTTAAATGGAAATAGGTTGGAAGTGTTTTCCTACTGTTTGTTTTCTTTTATTATACTTTTGACCAGGAGTTTATGAAAACCATATCATAATAAACAGTCTTCCAAAGCTGAGGGTTTCTTCTGTGCACAACAGGTCTTATACACATTTTCTTAGGTATCATTGTTACAATTTTAGCTTTGTTTCATACTTTGTAAGCCTTTTACTGCTCTGTAACTTCTGACTTTATGCCATTTTTATCTGACTTACGAACTGAGCATTTTGAAATTCAATAATCTGAAAACCACACTTTTCTTAGAGTGCTGCAGAGTGATTACTTACTGGATAGCCTTTAAATTCTGTACTATTTGAATTTGAAGTTTAATCCCAAACTAATGAATTTTTCACACATTTCAGGGAATGGACATATTTTAGAATAGATGTTGTCATTAGATACCATCAAGTCGGCTCTGACTCATAGCAACCCTATACATAGCAGAATGAAACACTGCTTGGTCCAGTGCCATCCTCACAGTCCTTGCTGTGCTTGAGCCCAACATTGAAGCCATGTGTCAATCCATCTTGTTGAGGATCTTTCCCTTCTTCTCTGACCCTCTACCGTCTCCAGGGAATGAACCCTTCTGACAACATGACCAAAGTAGGTGAGACAAAGTCTGGCCATTCTTGCTTCCAAGGAGTATTCTGGCTACACTTCTTCCAGGACATATTTGTTCATTCTTCTCTCATTCCATGGTACTTAGAATATTCTTTGCCAACACCACAATTCAAAGGCATCAAATCTTCACTCTTCCTCACTCATCGTCCAGCTTTCACATGCGTATGAGACAGTTGAAAGTACCATGGCTTGGGTCAGGTGCATCTTAGTCTTCAAAGTGCTTTTGCAGCAGGTTTTCCCAGTGCAATATGACATCTGATTTCCTCACTGCTGATTCCATGGAGGATATAATCAGGGTCATATTTTGGCTCTCATGAACTTGTTTTTATTGTTTTCAGCTTCAACTTGAACGTGCATATGAGCAGTTGATGGTCTTTTTCACAATCCATTCCTGGCCTTGTTTGGGCTGAAGATATTGAGCTTCTCAGTCACCTCTTTCCACAGATGTAGTCAATCTGATTCCTGTAGTACACAGAGTACCTGTCTGGCGAAGTCCATGTATATAGCCACCATTTATGTTGTTGAAAAAAGATATTTCCAATTAATAAGTCACTGGTCTTGCAAAATTCTATCATGTGATCTCCAGTGTTGTTTCTGTTACCAAGATCATATTTTCCAACTACTGGTGACTCTTCTTTGTTTCCAGCTTTTGCATTCCAGTCGCCATAATAATCAGCACATCTTGACTGCATGTTTGGTCAATTTCAGACTGCAGAAGTTGGTGAAAATCTTCAATTTCCTCATTTTTGGCTTTGGTGGTTGGTGCGTAAATTTGAATAATAGTAGTATTATCCAGTCTTCCTTGCAGGCATATGGATTTTACCCTATCACTGACAGCATTGTACTTCAGGATAGATCTTGAAACATTCTTTATGATTATGAATGTCATGCTTTCCTCTTCACTTTATCATTCCTAGCTAGCATAGTAGATCATATGATTGTCTGATTCAGAATGGCCAAAACCGGTCCATTACAGCTCAATAATGCCTAGGATATCGACCTTTATGCATTCCATTTCGTTTTGACAAATTCCAGTTTTCCTACATTCATACTTTGTACATTCCATGTTCTAATTATTAATGGATGTTTACAGCTGTTTCTTCTCATTTTTCATTCTTCTCATGCCCCATCAGCAAATGGAGTTCCTGTTAGCTTTACTCCATCCATATCATTAAGGTTGACTCTACTCTAAGGAGGCAGCTCTTCCCTAGTCGAATATGAGTGCCTTCCAACCTGAGGGGCTCACCTTCTGGCACTATATCAGGCAGTGTTTCAGGGCTGTTCATAAAGTTTTCCAGTAATATACCAGACAGTGTTTCACTGCTATTCATAAGGTTTTCAGTGGCCATTTCTTTGAGAAGTGGATGGCCCCTTCCTTCTTCCGAGTCTATATTCATCTGGAAACTCCGCTAAAACCTGACCTCCATGGGTAACCCTGCTGGCATTTGAAATATGAGTGGCATAGCCTCCAGCCTCGCAGTAACATGCAAGCATATGCATGTAAAACCTGGACGATGAATAAGGAAGAGTGAAAAGTTGATGCCTTTGAATTGTGGTGTTGACATACTGACAGAGGAGTGGTTGATCAAATCTCTTCTGAATTTAGAGACCATCTAAAGAATAAATTTGATGCATTGAACACCTATGACCAAAAACCAGAGGAATTGTGAGATGACATCAAGAACATCATCCATGAAGAAAGGAAAAGGTCATTAATAAAACAGGAAAGGAAGTAAGGACCAAAATGAGTGTCAGAAGAGACTCTTAAACTTGCTCTTGAACAGAGAGTAGCTAAAGCAAATGGAAGAAATGGTAAGATAAAAGAGCTGAACAGAAGATTTCAAAGAGCAGCTCAAGAAGACAAAGTCAGTTATTATAATGAAATGTGGGAAGACCTGGAGTTAGAAAATCAAAAGGGAAGAACATGCTCTGCATTTCTCAAGCTGATAGAACTGAAGAAAAAATTCAGGCTTCGAGTTACAATATTGAAAGAGTCTACAGGCAAAATATTGAATGATACAGGAAACATCAGAAGAAGATGGAAGCAATACACAGAGTCATTGTATCAAAAAGAATTGATTGATGTTCATCCATTGCAGAAGTGGCATATGATCAAGTGCTAATGGTATTGAGGGAAGAAGTCCAAGCTGCACTGAAGGAACTGGTTAGAAAAAAACAAAACAACAAGGCTCCAGGAATTATTGAAATACCCATTGAGATGTTTCAACAAATGGATGCCAAACTGGAGGCACTTACTCGTCTATGCCAAGAAATTTGGAAGACAACTACTTGGCCGACTGACTGGAAGAGATCCATATCTGTACCCATTCCAAAGAAAGGTGATCCAACAGAATGTGAAAATTATTGAACAATACCATTAATATCACTTGCAAGTAAAATTCTGCTGAAGATAATTCAAAAATAGTTGCAGCAGTATATTGACAGAGAACTTCCAGAAATGCAAGCTGGATTCAGAAGAAGACATGGCATGAGTGATGTCATTGCTGATGTCAGATGGATCTTAGCTGAAAGCAAATACTGGAAAGGTGTTTATTTGTGTTTTATTGACTATGGAAAAGTATTCAATTGTGTAAATCATAAGAAATTGTGTATTACATTGTAAATGATGGGAATAGCATAACATTTAATTGTACTCATGAGGAACCTGTAAATAGACTAGGAGGTTGTCGTTCGAACAGAACAAGGGGATACTGCATGGTGTAAAATCAGGAAGGGAGTGTGTCAGGGTTGTATCCTTTAACCACACTCACTCAATCTGTATGCTGAGCCAGTGATCTGAGAAGCTAGACAAGAGCATGGTATCAGAATTGGAGGGTGACTCGTTGACAACCTGCAATATGCAGATGACACAGCTTTGCTTGCTGAAAGTGAAGATAACTTGAGGCACTTACTTATGAAGATTAAAGAGTACGGTCTGCAGTATGGATTACACCTCAACATAAAGAATAGGAAAATCCTCACAACTGGATCAATAAGCAGCATCATAATAAACGGAGAAAAGATTGAAGTTGTCAAAGACTTCGTATTACTTGGTTCCACAATCAACGCAAAAGGAAGCAGCAGTCAAGAAATCAGATGATGTGTTTCCCTGGGCAAATCTGCAAAAGACCTTTTTAAAGTATTGATAGCAAAGACGTCTCTTTGAAGACTCAACTAAAAAAGACTCACTGCCGTCTAGTTGGATCCGACTCATAGCAACCCCTCCTTGGGTTTCTGATGCTGTATCACTACCAAAGTAGGTGCCCAATCTTCCTTGCGAGGAGTGGCTGATGGATTTGAACCACCAGCCTTCTGGTTAGCAGTCAAATGCCTTAGGAACTACGCCACCAGGTATGGTATTTCCAATAGCCTCATATGTAGGAGCTCTGGTGGCATAGTGCCTAAGGCATTTGACTGCTAACCAGAAGGCTGGCAGTTCAAACCCACCAGTCAGTGGTTCAAACCCACCAGCCACTCCTCGGAAGGAAGATTGGGCAATCTACTTCTGTAGTGATACTGCCTCAGAAACCCAAGGAGGGATCGCTATGAGCCTGATCTGACTTGATGGCAGTTTTTTTTTTTTTTTTGGTTTCATATACATGTGAAAGCTGGACAATCAATAAGGAAGACCGAAGAAGAGGTGATGCTTTTGAGTTGTGCTATTGGCAAAGAATACTGAAAGTACCGTGGACTGCCAAAAGAAGTAACAAATCTGTCCTGGAGCAAGTACGGCCAGAATGCTCCTTGGAAGCAAGAATGGCCAGACTTCATCTCACCTACTTTGGTCATGTTGTCAGAAGGAACCATTCCCTGGAGAAGGATATCATGTTAGGTAATGTGGAGGGTCAGTGAAAAAGGGAAAGGCCCTCAGTGAGATGGATTGACACAGTGGCTGCAACGAAGGATTCAGGTACAGCAAGGATTGTGAGGCTGGCACAGGACAGGGCATTGTTTTGTTCTCTTGTACACAGGGTCACTATGAGTCAGAGCCAACTCAAAGGCACCTAACTGTAACAACTTCCATGGATGTTGACTGTGGATCCGAGCAAAATGAATAGGCTAGATAGCATTGATTTTTCAATATATACAGCATATCATCTTTGTCAGTCTATTCTAGTTTTCTTTGTAAAGCAAATTTTTTATGTTGTTTTTCTTGTTATTATTCATACCCACTTAGTTCTGAATTATATATTAAATAACATATACCTAATATATTTCAAATGTAGTAATACAAGCTGAGTAATACATTAATATAATAACAATATAAGTAGAAATGATTGCAGTTATTATGTACCAGGTTATCTGCTAATGTAATTACCATAGCTCAAACTAACTGCTGTGGAGTCGGATCTGACTCATAGCGACCCCTCCTTGGGTTTCCGGGGCAGTATCGCTATGGAAATAGATTGCCCAACTTTCCTTCAGAGGAGTGGCTGGTGGGTTTGAACCACCAGCTTTCTGGTTAGCAGTCAAATGCCTTAAATACTGCGTCACCAGAACTCGCTACCTTAGCTCAAAAAAGTTAAATAACTTGGTCAAAGAGTAATTTGTGAAGTTGGGGTTTGAACATAAGAGAACTTACTTTGAACTCTCATGCTATTCTAACCCTTTTTATGTCTCATTTATTTGTTTTAGGTGGTATTATTCCATTTTACGGGAGCTCTGATAGCATAGTACCTAAGTCATCTGACTGCTAACCAGAAGCCTGGCAGTTCAAACCCACCGCCACTCCTCGGAAGGAAGATAGGGCAATCTACTTCTGTAGTGATACTTCCTTGGAAACCCAAGGAGGAGTCGCTGTGAGTCGGATCTGACTCGACAGCAGCAAGTTTGGTTTGGTTTTTTGCAGCAAGTTTTTTTTTTTAATCCCATTTTACACATAAGGAAACTGAATCTCAGGTTTATTGACACACAGTGGAGAAAGGGCAGAGCAGGCATGTGAAACAAGCTCTCTTTAACTTCAGTGTATATTTTCTACTGTGTTATATACTTAATATTTTTCCTTCAGCCTTCATGTCACATCCCTTCTTCTTAACTGTTTTAGTATGTTCAAGGATATTTTTTAGTAGACATTTTGGAATTATAATAATACAATAATATTATATATAATAATGTATAATAATGATATATATGTAATAATATAATGATATTATATATAATAATAATACTATATATATCTAATAGTAATAATAATATCCCATGATATTCACATATGATTTGAAGAGAAGCAAATTGGAAAGTTAATTCAACTGTAGGAGTCTGGAGATGTGAGTTCTTTTATGATCTGTGATTTTTGCTATATGACATTGCACAGATCACTTTTGGGGTTTCTTATTTATAAAATGAGATTTCTTCAAACTCTAAAATCTAATTTGACTCTGTTTTGATGTCATGTTTGCACTTGTTCTTTTAATCACAGGTAAAACTTTAGTATTTGTATTTTAGCCCATTATGTATTATATTTTATTAAAGTTGGGGACAAGTAGCTCTGATTTTTATTCTTTACTTGCATTATTATATCTGATGTTGAAATTTAACATAAACAAGTAATTAATTTAATTACAAATACATTCTTTCTTTTAAGCTATCTAATATCCTTGTAGTTTTGACAATTGGAGAGAATAGTTCTGGAAATGTAAATATTCTACAAGAATACAAACTTTGTTTAAAAGAAAATGTTTTCACCAAGTGCAGGAATCAATGACTGTCTTCAAAGTAAGTTCTTAACTGTACAATAATACTATTAACAACAACAATAATAATAAATGACATTTATTGAGAATTTTATTCTGCATTATATATACATTGCATATACATTATATGTATTATATATTTATATTACAGATATATATAAAGTATTATATATATTAACATATATATATATACACATATACATTAATACTCATGAAAGCCTTATGAAGTAGGTACTATTATTATCTCCATTTTACATACAAGGAAATAGAAAATTAATAAGGTTATGTAAGTTTCCCAAAGCTATATACCTGGTAAGTAGTGAAACTAGAATTCAAACCTATAGAATGCCATGGAGATTTTCCCTGTATTTACCAGATAAAATAATTGTAAGAGGTTACCTGTATGATATGAGTATGATTTAGTGATATGAGTATTATTTAAACATCAGACTTTTTAAGAAACTGTGGGTCTGGTAACTTTGATGAATATCAGTTTCTAAGTTCTCTGATGGGATCATTGCCACTTACATATTTTATTGATACAGTCATAAAACAAGTAGTAACTGTTGGATAATTTTATAACACCACTCAGTTTCTGAAGAGTTAATAAATTCATTTTAAGTTTTAGGAAATCCTTCTTCAAAGTTTGGAGTGGGGTTTGATGAGTGTGTGTGTATAGGTGAGCATACACATGCATGGATTATTAGATGTAGACTAGGGTGAATGCTCTGGTAGCATAGTGGCTAAGACACTTGCCTGCTAACCAGACGGCTGGCAGTTCAAACCCAGCAGCCACTCCTCAAAAGGAAGGTTGGGCAATCCTACTTCCGTAGTGATACTGCCTCAGAAACCCAAGGAGGGGTCGCTATGAGTCAGGTTTGACTCGACGGCACATAACAACAACAACAACAGGGTGAATGCAGTCCTGGTTTGGCCAGACTTGGCTTTCTTGGTTGTAGAACTTTTTTACTGCTAAAATCAGAAAGTCCCAGGCAAACTGAGGCAAATATGTGTATACAAACCAAACCAAACCCACTGCCATCAAGTTGATTCCAACTCATAGTGACCCCCATAGGGTTCCTAAGGTGGTAAATCTTTATGGAAATTGACTGCCTCATCTTCCTCCTATGGAGCATCTGGTGTGTTTGAACCACCAACTTTCTGGTTAGCAGTCAAATGCCTTATGCATTGAGCCACCAGAGCTCCTTATGTGTATATATATATATATATGTATGTGTGTGTGTGTGTGTGTGTATACGTGTGCACTCATGCACGTGTGTTTAAAGTGATGGTAGTGGTTGTGCTACAGGGAATTCACATTTTGCAGAAGCTAAAACAGTTCTGATTTCAGCACCTAGACTGATATTTGTCTGTTTTATTAGCAGAAGGCTCAGTCTCCTGTGTTTTCCTCATTTCAGATAACCTTTTCTTGTCATCTAAGAAATTAATTTCTTTGTTGGAATCATTGCAAGTAAACTTGATAGCAGGAGTGCTGTTATTGAGGTAGCTTACACAGTGATTTGCTAAGTACAGACTCTTCATAAAAGGTGAAGCAGAAGTCAATTTATCGATCTCTGCCAGAATTTCAGGTACCTGTTGAACTACCTGATGTTTTTCCCCTCATAAAGCCCTCTTTTTATTTTTCTTCATCCTCTTGCATTTAGTTGTTTCCTTTGGAGGTGTTTTTTACATGTATTTTCAGCTCATGTAAACAACTTTTTTTTTTCCCCATATTTGCTTTTTTCTTAGAGTAGATTGAAACTGTCTGAAAAACCATTTTTAGGTATGAAATTGCCATCATTTAACTTATTTTGACCTGCAAAAATGGCAATTTCATGGGGTTCAACCTAATGGTTAATACATCTTTGCTTATTTGAGACTACAGGGTACTAACGTAAATCTAAGCAGAGTAGTCTGTTAAAATACTGGTTAATCTTAGGAAGGAACTGAGATGAACTTTGGGCTGATCACTCTATGCTGCCCATTTGCTAAAAATACATTTTAAAGGGCATAACCTATGTGGGAAAACTAAGCATTGCACAGCCATTAATATTAAGACAGCCATTTAAAAATTTATTTTAGCCAAAGGTTATGATCAAGTTTAATCTTTCTTCTTTCTCAGAAGTTTGACTCATTATATTAATTTTAAACTATAGTAGGTTTTGTAAATGTTCATTTTGGAAAAAGATTACTCTTTTTATGGGATCAGATTTAAAATTTTTGCTGTATTATTAAGGGGAAAAAAAGTACCAACCAAAAAGATTACCTTTGTTTACCTTCTTGGATAATTTAGGCTTCTAGAGCAATTGTAGGTCATAACTATAAAATTTTCTGAAGAAGTATAGCCAATTATTACTTGTCTGAATCTTATATGCTACCATAATTTTGAGACTCTTGTGGTATGTAAAAAGTTGTACATGTGAATTTTTCGTATTAAAAACTTACTCCTTTTCTTTTTTTCCCTTCTCTCATTAATTCCACAAAGGTTAACACTTAATGCATACAAAGGAAAGGATCACTTCATAGCATGTAGTTCTGGGTACAGTAGACTAAACTAATGGTGAGACCTAGAATTTTGACGTAGAGCAAATACTCCTCCTTATAAAAATAATAAGTTATTACAGAGTTTTCGGCAATAAACTATAGTTTAAGCCTTTAGTATTCTTAACAATGACCCTGGAGATATATGTATCTTTGAATAGTGTGGTACAAAAGGAATCCGAATCTGACTCTTATTCTTTTCTTCTGTGATAATCTTATATTCTATTAGCATGTGTCTTTATTATTACTTGATCTGCCTCTGTTATCTCTATCAAATATATTTGAGTGCCCCCTGTTAGTGAGACATTATGCTTAATCTTTCATATTTTTTACAAACTAATTTGTGACTATTAAAGAGTAACATGCATGAGTTGTGTTTTGGTAGATCTTTTCAGGGATAGAACCTTATGATTATCAGGGCTATTTAAAAATTCTTTCATAAAACATTAGAATAGGAATAGTTCTCATTGTTATAAATAATATTATGAAATAATAGACACAAATATAATGAAATATGTTCCATTGCTCAAAATGTCAAACTTGAGCCTGTGCTTAAACAGCTTAATTGAAAAACAGGTAAGTGTGAAGCTGAGATGGTCCTGATCAATTGGGAATTTGATACTATAGCTTTTCTTAGAGACTAAATTTAAGGGACAGTTAACTACGGATCACAATGTTTCTTTGATCACAAAGATTCACATATTGTAAATGTACAGCTCAATTAATTTTTATAACCTAAAGATAAAAAAACAGAACATAACTAGTACCCTGGAAGCCCACCCTGTTAGTGCTTCTGTCTAAATTAAACATCAAATCTGTCTATAAAGCTAAATTATAGTTGGTAATTGCAGTTACCTAGATTTACTCTGGTAGTGTAGTGCCTAAGGCACTTGACTACTAACCAGAAGGCTGGTGGTTCAAACCCACCAGCCACTCCTTGGAAGGAAGATGGGGCAGTCTACTTCCGTAGTGACACTACCTCGGAAACCCAAGGAGGGGTTGCTATGAGTCGGTCTAACTCGACGGCATATAACAACAACAACAACAGATTTAAAAACTTCATGAAGTGCAGGACTACTGAATTTTTGCACAAATTACTCCAATACTTATAGTATTTTCATCTTCTGCTATAGAAACCATCTATGGCATTACTAATATTGAATTAATTCTACAGAGTTATAAATGTATAGAGTTTTCCTTCGTTGTCTCTGTAATCACTGAATAAGGACTTAGACTGTCAGTGTGATCCTGATTTTTTTGATTAACTATGTTGCTTGGACAGTGACTGACAGTCAAGACGGATTTGATTGGCTCCTTAAATTCTCTCTGTTGAGCTGTTGGGATTACAGAAACTCAATCACATGCAAAGAATTTGCCATTCTGGCTGACGACTATCATTGATCTTCTCTTTTTGGGCCATCACATTCTTTCCTGTGTATGCAATGAGGGTGTACCATCACGTGGAAATACATTTACTGCATGGGAACAGATGACATAGTGTGATAAACTTGTGCTTCAGTGGTGAACCCAGTACATAAGTGCAGTTACACCCAATGATTAGGATTGCAGTCTCAACTATTGCTGTTTTTCTGAAACTGGAGGGTGATTTCTTACAGTTCTTATGTAGAAATTAGACTATTTTCTGTAAACTCATATGAGGGCATTGTTTTATCTCAGGGTGAAAGAGAACCCTGTTTATGGGCTTAGATAATGGCATTTTATTAATATAACAAAACTGTTGAATCATTTTCAGGAAAGCATTTTCTTTGAAACCGTCTGATCACTTATTCAGAGGGGATGTCGAGTCTATTTAGTTAATTATTTTCCTATCAACTATAAGAAAGCCTCAAGAATCAAAACATTTCTCAGCCTTTTAATTTGTAGAAAAGCTACTTAGTGATTTTTTGACAGCCAGTTTTTATTCTGCTATGATGTTTGTAAAAAGGAGATATCATTGCTCTTGAGAAAGAAGAGAGTGGTAAAAAGAAATGCAAACAGAAACAAGCATTCCTAGAATAATAGCTAGCCATAGCCAACCTTGCATCAAGAACATTTTATAAAATTCATCATTTTATGAAATACCATTGCACAGATCAGTGGAATCACTATTAAGCATTGTAAATGGTTATAGCTATAAAATAGACCAAATGGAGGTTCTCCACTAAACTGTGAACTTTCTGTATTTGCAAGCAGAGACTGAAAATTCTTTGAATTTAATATGAGGGTCCTAATGCAAGAAGGCATGAATCTGACCCGGGCCGCTGTGGCACATGGAGTGATTTAGGGCATGGAGAGAATCAGCACACAGTGGAAAGAAAGGATTATGAAAGTCCAGCATCTAAAATGGGATGGAGGTGGAGATTTTTCCCTTACCCAGACTTACTCTTTAGTAAGGAGCACTGGAAGTTAACATCAGAGTCATAGTCTATATCCTTTATAATTTATGGAATAAATTAATT
>NW_006921654.1:8362117-8368404 GCF_000298275.1 Orycteropus afer afer
GAGTTTGAACCACCAGCCTTCTGGTTAGCAGTCAAATGCCTTAGGTACTATACCACCAGAGCTCCTATTAATTGATCAGTGGACTAAAAAACAAAACCAAAATAATGGAAAAGAATAGAAAGCCATGACTTTTTCAAGAACAGGGTCTATGAAAGGATAGAGTAGAGAGAAGAGCAAGGAAGGAAATAGGAGATATTATATTCCTTAGTGAGGGAAGAGATCACTAAGGTCACAAATGATGTAAGAACCCTTGGGTTTTTGTTTTTTTCTCCTCCTCATTTAATCCTAATATTTGAGCCATATCTTCCTCTCATTGTCTTCTCTTTGTAACATGTATTTGCTTTTTGTTTTTATTGTGGTAAAATATATATCACAAAGAAATGCTATTTCAACTAATCTTAAGTGTACAATTTAGTGACATTAATCATATTCCATACTGTGCAACTGTCATTGCTATCCTTTAAAAAAATATCACTCCAGACAGAGACCCAGTACCCCTTAAGCAATAATTCCCCATTACCCTTTTCCCCATCCCCTGGAAACCATTGATGAACTTTTGTCTCTCTATGTTTTCCTGTTAAGTGGAATCACACAGTATTTTTCCTTTGAGTCTGGTTTACTTCACTTAGCATAATGTTTTCAAGGTTCATCTGAATCATAGCATGTGTCAGAACTTCATTTCTCCTTATAACTGAATAATATTCTATTGTATGTTTATACATTCATCTGTTGATGAACACATGGTTGTTTTGCCTGTTGTAATAATACGCAATGAACATTGATATACAAGTATCTGTTCAAGTTCCTGCTTTCAAATCTTTTGGGTAATATACTTAAGAGTGGAATTATAATCATATAGTAAGTCAGTTTTCCTTTTTCTTTGAGGAACCACCATACTTTTAAGTCAGTTTTCCTTTTTCTTTGAGGAACCACCATACTTTTTCCCACAGCAGCTGCACTGTTTACCTTTCCACCAGCAAAGGATGAGTGTTCCAATTTTTCTGCATCTTGTGCAACATTTGCTATTTTCTGTTCTTCTGATAATAGCCATCCTAGTGGGTGTGCAGTGGTATCTCATTGTGATTTTGATGTGCGTTTCCCTAATAACTAATGACATTGAACATCTTTACATACACTTGTTGGCCAGTTGTATATCTTCTTTGAAGAAATATTTAAGTCCTTTGCCCATGTTTTAAAGACCTCTAGTGGTACAGTTGTTAAAGCATTTGGCTGCTAACCAGAAGGTTAGTAGTTCAAACTCACAGGCTGCTCCATGAGAAAAAGATGAGGCAGTTTGCTTCTGTAAAGATTTACAGCCTTGGAAACCCTACGGGGGCAGTTCTACTCTCTCTATAGTGTCGTTATGAATAGGAATTGACTCAGTGGCAGTGGGTTTTTGGTTTGAGTGCCCATGCTTTAATTGGATTGTCTTTCTGGTATTGAATGTGACCCAGTTTTTTTTTTTTTTTTTTTTTAACAATTTAATTGTAATATAATTCACATACCATACAATTCACCCATTATAATGTATAGTTAAGTGGTTTTTAGTGTATTCACAGAGTTGTGTAACCATTACTATAATCAAATTTTATTACTGCAAAAGATGCTCATTAGAAATCACTCCCCATTCTCCCCCAAACTCCCTAGCCATAGGCATCCACTAATCTATGTGATTCAAGTTTTAAAAGTTGTGGATTGAAATCTTGTTGTTTTCCAAGGACTTCAAACAATGTGATTGATTATACATGTATATTCAGCAAACTATGACTATTCTCTAAGTCTAGTAAATCAAAGACAGTACATATAATAGCATTTATATAGTACATATGTACAGCTTCTTAAACATGATTTTCGAAGGGTTATTTTTTGTTAGGGATATAACTCAAAGCCGTCGAGTTATATCTAACTCATAGCAACCCCTCCTTGGGTTTCCAAGGCAGTATCGCTACAGAAGTAGGTTGCCCAATATTCCTTCCAAGGAGTGGCTGGTGTTAAATATACCCCTTCTTCCCCTCCCTGACTCTGATCCTTAACTTAAAGATTCAGAATATTGATCTTGTTTGAGCCCTAGAGTTTTTGGATTAAGAGATTCTGATTCATTCTGACAGAGCTCACTAGACACTAATGTATAACTCAGAAAGCAAATTATTCCATATAATGTAAGATATATTTTCCCAGGGGATTGAATACGTATATCCTCTGAATGGCCCATTCTCTTTCTGTAAGCAAGCTGTAGGGCAAGCCAAAATATCATCAGTAAGTTGTCTTGCACGTGTGTAACCAGAACAAGGGGGCTAGTTATATGGCTGCTCAAACATTGGGTTGGACCACACTCTTACGGTCAAAACAGCCCCCCAAAATGTCTACATACTAATTCCCAGAACCTGTAATGTGACATGGCAAAAGGGGCTTTGTAGATGTGATTAAGTCAAGGAGCTTGCATTGGGAAGATTATGCTCCATTGTCTGGGTGGATCCAATCTAATTACATAGGCCTTAAAATCAGAGTACCTTTTTGTGGTGAGCGGGAGATAGTAACTATGGAAGAATTAGAGCAAAGGCACGAGAAAGGCTCCACTCAAGATGGAGGAAGAGCGCTATAAGCCAAGCAATGTGGGCAACCTCTAGAAGCTGGAAAAGGCAAGGAAGTGGATTATCCCTTAGAGCCTTTAGAAGGAGATGCAGTTCTACTACCATCTTTATTTTAGCCTACTGAGACCTATGTCAGACTTCTCTGACTTAGAAAATTATAACATAATAAATCTGCAATGTTTTAAGCCATTAAATTTGTGGTAGTTTGTTATGGCAACAGTAGAAAACTAATACACTGGCCTCTAGATTTCTATTAAAACGCATTTAACAAAAAGAGGGAATGAAATGAATCCGGGGTTGGATTCTGGCTTTGCTATTAAACTAGCTGGGTAACTGTGGACAGGTAATATTATAAGCCTTGTTTTATTCCATCAGCAAAATGGAAATAATAATATCTACCCTTCAGGGTTGTTTTGAAGATAAAATGAGAATATATGTAAATTTTATATATAGTGAGCATCTAATAAATGAGCACTCTCATAATTATTACTGTCTCTTAAAAGTTAAAAGAAGTAATTGCCAGTGGTATCCATTCTAGCTCTTGCTCAGATATAAGTATACACCCTCTCCTCACTTATCAACATGGTGAGGTTCCGAATACCATATTGTTATGCAAAAATCAGCATTATGTGAAAATTGAGGTTTTTTTTTTTCTATTTCCAGACTATACTATATAATTTATTTGATTTTTTAAAGAAAATATGGTCATAGAAATAATAACAGATAAGAATTACTCCTGTGCTTATCACTGTGATGAGCCTAGCTATGGATGACTCTTCTGCGAAGAAGGAGGCTTGGAGGAGACAGAGTTGGAGAAGCCAGGCTGTGTGACTAGAGGGCCCACAGGCTAACCATTACGTATTCCTCCTGTGCTGGATCAGATGTTTCCTCTAAGAGTCTCCTCCAGGGCCCCCTCCCACCCCTGCAGTCATGGTCCCAGAGCCTGCTCTGCCTCTAGGCCTGACGAGTCCCAGATGCTGGGACTTCCTGCGTGGGCCTTAGGAGCCTCACCACGCCAATCTGCCCCACCAAGGCAGAGGCTTCAGGCCCAGTTTGGCCCACTTTAAGATGTCATTACACCCACACACCTTTCTTTCAAACACCTCTCTGATCCATTTTTCTTTCTTCCCTTCTGCAGAGCTCCCTACAAGCAGCTCAGGAGCGCAGTGGTTAAAGCATTTGCCTGGTAACCAGAAGTTCAGTGGTTTGAACCCACTAGCTGCTCTGAGGGAGAAAGATGATGCAGTCTGCTTCCATAAAGATTTATAGCTTTGGAAACCCTATGGGGCAGTTTTACTCCGTCCTATAGGGTTACTGTGATTGGAATCAATTCAGTGGCAGTGGATTTGGTCTGGTCCCACCCAGAGGAATTTTGAGCTCCAGGGCTTCAGGCCACATAGAGCTTGGAACCCAGAGCAGACTCCCGCAGGCTCAATGTTGCCTATACATCCATCCAGAGGCTGTGGCCAGAGAGGAGACAAGGAAGTAGGAAGGAAGGCCCCGGTGGCAGGAAGGAGTGAAGGGCTGGGAGAGCTCAATCCAGTTTCTTGGATGCCACCCAGAGACCCTCCTCGAGGGAGAGGCCACTCCATAGCTGTTGCCACCAGACCCACTGCCTCATTAATGCACAAAATGGGTAGTCGATTTTTCACTATTGTTGTCAAATTGAAATGTCAGATAAAAGAGTCAATAAGTGAGGAGTAGATGTATACAGATACATTACCACGTGCAGGTTTCCCCCATTATCCGGAAGGAGAGCGTTCCTGTGAAACCTTTTGTGAGCCCAAATGGCTAAAAGAGAAGAAGCAAGTACCATTAACTTATGTGGTAAAAAATTTTTGAGCATTCCCAAACCCCAAAAATAACCTACCAAATAACACACAAAACCAAAATAACACTAACATGTAGTGTTCACAGGCACATTGCAAAGCTGTGGCGGCTTGATGCTGAGATGCTGAGTGTCGTTCCTGGGGAGGGAGCTTGGTGACACCACTCTCTTTACTCTGGGTGTTTGCTGCCTCTTTAACGGCTCTTTGCAAAACGAATGCTAAATGCTAGTTTTGTTTTTCGCCTTTTCCATAAAATAACAAATCGTCTTCATATTTCTTTCAGGTAGCAAAAACAGGTGCTAATGTAAGTCTTTCATAAAAGCAAAGTGGTATAAAGCAAACTTTCGAAAATTAGGGGATACCTGCAGTGTCAAATGTTTTTCAAGCTTTTACTTGGACCAGACATAGTTCTAACAACTTTACATGTGTGTGATTCATTTAATCTTTATAATATCCTGTAAATATAAAATATTATTGTATCTCCATATTACTAATGGGACACTGAAGCTTGAATAAGTTAAGTAACTTGCCTGTAGTTGTACAGCCATTAAGGACCATTATCAGAATTGAAACATAAGCAGTAATGCAAGCAGTTTTGACCAAGAGCCCATTTTGTTATACTGTGCTGCCCCAAAACCCAAGTTATATATGGATAGGGAGACCAGTAGATACTAAACAGCCCACCTATAGTACAGAAGAAAGAAATTGTAGTATAAAGAATATAGGATCTTTAGGGTATGATGACATACAATCAGCAAATGGTCAGTATTATATAATCGAAAGTTAAAAGTTGTTTCCATCCCATGAGTCTTTGTAATGTATGTATAGTTGCTGTTGATGTCCATAGCTTTGTCTTGTTTTTAAGCTGAAGGTTCTGGTAGCCTTTGGTATATATATTTTTTCCATATACAGGACTGTTTTTATTTCCTCTTTCTCCCCTTTGACCCTTATCCATGCCTTTTCCCACTATGCACAGACTAAACTTCACTTACAAACTCCCTAATATGATATGTGGAAAATCTACAGAGTGTAAGCACATCAATAAATACTTTAATACTCAATACTGTACATGCAATATCTCATTGAAACTTTATAATAAAATTACTGAGTTACTATTATTCTCCCCCCCCTTTTTTTACTGTAATTTGAGTGAAAGTTTACAGAACAAATCCATTTTCCATACAGCAGTTGCCACACATTTTCTCTCATAACATCGACTGCAATGCCATTAATGTAACAGCTTTCTTCTCACTTCCGCCCTGTGATTACCTTTTCCCTGTGTCCTTCTTTCCAATGCATTCCTACCCACTAAGCTATTTCCCTGTGCAAATGCTATACTTCTAATCTCCCATGAGTGATTGTTTTAAGGAGTATACCGACCTGGTGTAAATGTTCACCTTATGGCTGGAAGCCACAGGAGTGAGTTCAGTTCTAGGCCTGAAGGGTGACTAGGGGCGATAGTCTTGGGAGTTTCACCAGTATCTATCCAACCAGTAAGCCTGGTCTTTTTTTTTTTTTTTTAATTTTATAGTTTTGTTCAACATTTTCCTCCTACTTTACCTAGGATCTCCTGCACTGATCCCTTGCTCAGTGATTGACAGTGGTACCCAAGCACCATCTAGTTCTCTGATCTCAGGGTCAGGTACGCTAAGGTTCACATGGTCCACTAATTGTTTCCATGTGTCTTTGGTTTTCTTCATTCTTTGCTCCAGACAAGGAGAGACCATATACTATATCTGTATCCACTTGCGAGCTTTTAAGACCCCAATCGCTACTCACCAAAGTGCGGTGTAGAGCAAGGTTTTAGCATAGTGTGTTATGCCAATTGAACTTGATGTCCCCTATGAGCATGGTCCTGAGCCCAGAG
>NW_006921654.1:8369674-8373421 GCF_000298275.1 Orycteropus afer afer
TTTTCACAGTGGACTCATTAACATTTGCTAGCTATTTATTGATAAAGAGGCCAACAAATTCATCATGCCACAGCTTAAAACCCTTTTCTGACTACTTTTATAACCCTTTCAGAATATAAGCCACATCAGTTAGCCATGATGGACATGCAGATTTTAGAACTCAAAGACAAAGGATTGCTGCAAATTGATAATATGGAGATGTAATAATAGGAGTAGTAGTAGCTAAGACTTATGGAACACTTACAGAATCAGGAATATTTGTAAGTGTCTATATGCATCTATTGTCCATTCCACTAACCTATGATTTGGAAACCAGAGGAATGGATAAACAAAATGTAGATTATCTGTGCAAGGAATTTTACCTAGCCATAAAGAGAAATGAAGTCTTGATACATGCTACAATATGGATAAACCTTGAATATATTATATATACTATGTGAAAAAAAGGACAAATATTATATGATCCCACTTACAAGAAATATCTAGAATTGGCCAATGAATACACAGGAATCAAAACAACTACATCTGTGGAAGGAGATGATAGAGAAGCTCAGTGTCAGCCAGAACAAGGCTGGAGTGGACTGTGGAACACACCATCAATTGCTCATATGCAAGTTGAAGTTGAACCTGAAGAAAATTAAAACAGGTCCATGAGAGCCAAATCACAACCTTGAGCATATCCCACCTGAATTTAGAGACCATCTCAAGAATAGATTTGAAACACTGACCACCAGTGACCAAAGACCAGATGAGTTGTGGGATGATGTCAAGGACATCATACATGAAGAAAGCAAGAGGTCATTAAAAAGACAGGAAAGGAAGAGAAGACCAAGATGGATATCAAAAAAAAGACTCAAGCTTGCTCTTAACATAGAGTAACTAAGGTAAATGGAAGAAAATAAAAGAGCCAACAGAAGATTTCAAAGGGTAGCTCAAAAAGACATAGTAAATGTTATGAAATGCAAAGATCTGGTGTTAGAAAATCAAAAGGGAAGAACATGTTCAGCATTTCTTAAGCTGGAAGAACTAAAGAAGAAATACAAGACTCAAGTTGCAATACTGAAGGATTCTATGGGCAAAATCTTGAATAATGCAGGAAACATTAAAAGAAGATGGAAGGAATACACAGAGTCATAGTACCAAAAAGAATTGGTTAATGCTCAACTATTTGATATGGTAGCATATGATCAAGAACAAATGGTATTGAAGGAAGAAGTCCCAGCTGCACTGAAAGAATTGGTGAAAAACAAGGCTTCAGGAATTGATGGTATACCCATTGTGATGTTTCAACAAACAGGTGCAATATTGGAGGTGTTCACTTTATGCCAAAAAAATTTGGAAGACAGCTACCTGGCCAACTGCATGGAAGAGATCCATATTTTTGCCCATTCCAAAGAAAGGTGATTCAACAGAATGGAGAAATTATTGAACAGTATCATTAATATCACACGCAAGTAAAATTTTGCTGAAGATAATTCAAAAATGGTTGCAGCAGTACCTTGACAGGGAACTGCCAGAAGTTCAAGCTGGATTCAGAAGAGGACATGAAACGAGGGATGTCATTGCTGATACCAGATGGATCTTGGCTGAAAGCAAAGAATACCAGAGAGATGTTTGTGTTTTATTGACTATGAAAAAGGATTCGATTGTGTGGAACTTAACAAATTATGGATAACATTGAAAAGAATGAGAATTCCAGAACATGCTCATGAGGAACCTGTAAATACACCAAGAGGCTGTTGTTTGAACATAACAAAGGGATACTTCATGGTTTAAAATCAGAAAGGGTGTGTGTCAGGGTTGTATCCTTTCACCAAATTTATTCAATCTGTATGTTGAACAAGTAATTTGATAAACTAGACTATATAAAGAAGAACACAGCATCAGGATTGGAGGAAGACTTACTAACAACCTGTGATATGCAGATGGCTCAACCTTGCTTGCTGAAAGCGAAGATACCTTGAAGCACTTGCTGATGAAGATTAAAGACTACAGTCTGTAGTATGTATTACACCTCAACATAAAGAAAATGAAAATCCTCAAAACTTGACCAATAAGCAGCATCACTGTAAGTGGAGAAAATAAAAAACTTGTCAAAGATTTCATATTACTTGGATCCACAATCAAAACCCATGGAAGCAGCAGTCAAGCAATTAAAAGAAATATTGCATTGAGCAAATCTGCTGCAGAAGACCTCTTTGAAGTATCTTTAAGATTCACTTAGAAGAGTAAAGTGTGCCAAACCCACGCCATGATATTTTCTTTCTTTTTAATTCTCATTTGAGTGAAAGTTTACAGAGAAAATTTGCTTTCCATTCAACAGTTCTTACATGTTTTGTATTGTGGCATTGATTGAAATGTCCTCCCTTTGGTTACCTTTCCTGTGTCCTTCTTTCCTGTACATTCCTGCCCTCTGAGCTATCCCCCTGCACAAATGCTGCCCTTTTGTTCTCTCATGGTTGATTGTTTTGCAGAGTGTACCTACCTGGTATAATTGTTCACCTCGTAGGCCTTTCTGTTGTTTGGCTGGAAGTGAAGGTACAGGGATGACCAGCAGCCATAGTTTATGGGTTTTATCAGTCTCTATCCAGGCCAGTAACGCTGGCCTTTTTTATGATCTTGAGTTTCATTCCACATTTTTATCTCATTCTATCTAGGATCTCCGATTTTGATCCATTTCTGAGTGGTTGGCACTGGTAGCCTGGCACCATCTACTTCTTCTGGTCTCATTGTCATTTAGGCTGAGGCTCCCATAGTCCACGAGTTCCTTGGATTTGTTGTTTCCATGTGTCTTTGATTTTCTTCACTCTTCTTTGTTTTAGATGGGAAGAAACCAATTGGTCCATCTTAGATGGCCACTCGCAAACTTTTAAGACCCCAGTTGCTACTCACCAAAGTAGGATGTAGAAAAATGTTTTTGTGTAGTGTATATGCCAATTGAGCTTGATGTCCCCTGTGACCATGGTCCTGACCTGTGGGCCCAGCTGTTTACTCCCTCAAGGTATTTGACTGTGACTAAGAAGTTATTATAACTCTGCATCCTGTTAGCTGTGTTATATGTATGTGGACATTCTTATATAGCACATACAATACATATGTAGAAATATCTGTCAAACTTATATATGATCATGGGTATATTCTCTTTTCAGAGCTCTGGTGGCATGGTGCCTAAGGTATTTGACTGCTAACCAGAAGGCTGGCAGTTCAAACCCACTAGCCACTCCTTGGAAGGAAGATCAGGCAATCTACTTCCATAGTGATACTGTCTTGGAAACCCAAGGAGGGGTCTCTATGAGTCAGATCTGACCCCATGGCAGTGAGTTTGTTTTGTTTTGTTTTATATTTCTTTTTACCTATCCATACTTGATCATTTTTCCTGACTACCTTTGTACCCACCCGTAGATTAATGTTTGTTATTACTGATAATGCAGTGTTGTATCTGTGAAAGTATTTACCTTGTTTTCTGTACCTCTTGTGGACCTCTCTGTGTCTTCCTTTTCCTTAGTATTCTTGTGCTGGTCACTTGCTTTTGGTATATTGCTCTTGTCATCCAAATCAATATGATGTCTCTTACCTATCTAGCAATTTTCCCTCCCCTCTCCTTCCATCCCTAGTAACCAACAAAGTTTTCTTCCATGTGTAAACCTTTCCTTGACTTTTTATAGTAGTGAATTCACACAATATTTGTCCTTCTGTGATTGATATATTTCACTCAGCACAATGTTCTCCAAGTTCAATCATGATATG
>NW_006921654.1:8374258-8381867 GCF_000298275.1 Orycteropus afer afer
ATTTAAGTCTTTGATCCATCTGGAGTTAGTTTTTGTATATGGTGTGAGGTATGGATCTTGTTTCATTTTTCTGCAAATGGATATCCAGTTTTGCCAGTACCATTTGTTAAAGAGACTGACTCTTCCCCCATTTAGTGGTTATCAGCCCTTCATCAAAGATTGGCTGACCATAGGTAGGTGAATCTATTTCTGGGTTCCTATGTATATGAAAGCTGGACAGTGAATGAAGAAGATCACTGAAAAACTGATGCATTGAACTGTGGTGTTGGTGAAGAATATTGAATGTACCATGGACCCCTAGAAGGTCGAACAGATCTCTCTTGGAGGAGGAACAACTGGAATGCTCCTTAGAAGTAAGAATGGCCAGACTTTGCCTCTCATACTTTGGTCATGTTGTCAGAAGAGACCAGTCCCTGGAGAAGGATATCATGCTTGGTAAAGTAGAGGGTCAGTGAAAGAAAGAGGAAAACCCTCAACCAGATGGATTGACACAGTGGCTGCAATGATGGACTTAAGCATGGCAACAATTGTAAGGATGGCGCAAACCAGGCAGTGTTTTGTTCCATTGTACATTGTGTCACTATGACTCAGAACCAGTTTGATGGAGCTCTGGGGGCATAGTACCTAAGGCATTTGACTACTGACCAGAAGGCTGGTGGTTCAAACCTACCAGTCACCCCTTGGAAGGCATGTTGGGCAATCTACTTCCGTAGTGATACCGCCTGGGAAACCCAAGGAGAGGTCGCTTTGAGTTCGATCCGACTCTACGGCAGTGAGTTTGTTTTGTTTTGTTTTTAACAACAGCATAAATTATAAACTGCCTCAGGGTAACACGGGAAGTAAAAGACTCAGAACTTGAACTCAAGGAATCTGGTTCTGTAGCCTGGTCTCTTAGACAATTTCAGAGTTTATATTTAGGACAGTTTGGGAACTTCTACTCTCTGATGATATTATTAACCAACATGTAATATTGGGTAGATGAAGATGATAAATATTAAAATGACAAAGGAAACCTTTTTTATGCTCATATGGTGAGTGGTAGCCATATAAAATTTTTAGTGTTCTTTGGGTATCTCTTAATTGGCAACGGAATTATTTGTTCTGGTTTGCCTATATAAAGGCAAAAGGTAGCTTTCTACAAGGGCCAATATTAGCATTCCAAGTACCCGCTTCATACTGCTGGTTTTGGAAATTAGCTGTCCTCTAGCAGAGCATGCAAGAGTCCTGGTGGCACAGCGGTTAAGTGCTCAACTACTAACTGAAAGGTTGGCAGTTCAAACCCACCAGCTGCTCTGTGGGGAAAAGATGTAGCAGTTTGCATCTGTAAAAATTCACAGGGTTGAAAACGCTAAGGGGCAGTTCTACTCTATCCTATAGCATCACTATGAATGGGAATCCACTCCAAGGCAATGGGTGGTGTGTTCGCAGAGCAGCTGCCTTTCAGACCTTATTTAGAGATTTGCCTGTTCTGCGCCTGCCTTGTCTGTGCTCTGGGATAACAGCTGTGGAATCTGCATGTCTTTGGCATTGCTTCCTTCTATGTAAATTCAAGTGTTTTCTGATGTCCTTTTGGGCTGTGTTTGGAAAAAGAGGGTAATAAAAAGCCTTTTTCTTTTTAAAGAGATCTATCCTCAGAATCTCTGGCGCAGTAGTTAAGGCATTTAGCTACTAACCAAGAGGTAGGTGGTTCGAACTCATCTGCCATTCCATGGGAAAAAGATGAAGCAGTCTGTTTCTCTAAAGATTTACAGCCATGGAAGCCCTATGGGGCAGTTCTACTCTATCCTTTGGTGTCACTGTGAGTTGAAATCTACCCAGTGACAGTGAGTGTGGTTTGGTTGTGTACTGGGTTCTAAGTACCAGGACATACGTTTACCGAATTTCTTTTATATTTCCCTTCAATCTTTGAAACTACTCCTAGCAGTCCTGCAGCTATGGGGTCAATTTGTTGGCAAGGGTTAATCAAACATGAGCAGAATTTGTGTCCTCTTTGGATCAAAATCCTGAAGCCAACAATAACAATTTTTGTGTGGGAAATAATGCTTAATACCCAAGGCTATACGTGGTGGTCTGTAATTTACTCCATATTAAAAATGCACTTGAAGAGGAAAAGGGTCTTTTCCCAGGTTTTTGTGACTTTTCTTTAATATGTTGTTAATAGAGACATTTTTTTTGGCCTCATGATTTTGGTTTTGAGGTGGAATACTGGAAATGAGATATTTAATATAGTTTTTTTTTTTTAATTAACATTATATTAAGGTATAGCTTCCAAACCAAAAAAAAAAAAAACCAAAGTCACTGCCATCTAGTTGATTCCAACTCGTAATGACGCTTGTTATGTTTCCAAGGCTGTAAATCTTTACATAACTATATTGGCCCATCTTCCTTCCACAGAGTGACTAGTGAGTTTGAACTGCTGACCTTCTTGGTTAGCAGCCAAATGCCTTATTCACTATGCCACTAGAACTCCTTCCAAGGCAGTATCTCTATGGAAGTAGATTGCCCAGTCTCCTTCCAAGGAGAAGCTGGTGGGTTTAAATAGCCGACCTTCTGGTTAGCAGTCAAATGCCTTAGGCTCTGTACCAGGAGAGCTCCCAGTAGATATAATACATAGTTAAAGAGAAAAATCTTAATTGTACAGTTCAGTGAATTTTTACAGTATATAGTATCTCAGTTCTTTTTTTTCCACTCCCATTTTATTTAACTACTTCTAGTCTTATGCTACTTCTGGGTGATATAAGACTAAAAGGGAAAAAGAGGATAAACTGATAAAGTCAATTACTGAGAAGATTGAAGTGGATAAGGACGCAGCTTTAAACAGGAGAAGAGCAAGCAAGGATGAACATGAGTATTGTTTTTCAATACAGGGGAGTGATAAGGGGCCCGGGAAAAGGTAAGGTAGTTTACTATTTGCAACACATTTTCATGTTATGGTAATTTTTTAAAAGTGTGGTCACATCTGATTGGAGGGAAAAGAAAAAGAACACATAAATTTGAAGACTGTTTGTTAGTTTAGGTTTCTGGATTTCACCCTCAGTTGTACCATGGTATTGTGTGACAGTTGTCTGTATTCCTGGTTCACCTCCATCTTACATTCTCTCAATAGCTATTTCAAGCATTTTTCACTATCTTTAGCACTTCTTTCTTACTGTTGCCTTACTATCTTTCACCCTCCCTTATATTTAGAAACCATACCCATTTCCATCCTTCTTACATCTCTCCTGTTTAAAGCTGTGTTCTTATTCTCTTCTATCTTCTCAGCAATTGACTTTATCAGTTTATCCCCCCTTTTCCTTTTAGCCTCTATATTGATTTATTTTTCTCAGTATATATTATGATAGAAACCTCCCAATTTAACAAACAAAGAAACAAAAAAGATAATGCAAGTTTGCCCTTGACCCAGTACCATCCTCTAATACTGCCCTACCTTTCTCTTCACCTCAGAGTCAAACTTCCACTTTTTTATCTTCATTTGTTCTTCCTTAGTGGCAAGTGGGCTTTTTTCCCTCGTTCTCCATTGAAACTTCTTTTTCTGACTTTTTAACTTTTTTTAGGTTAATAATTTCTCAGCACAGGATTTTTAGGGATTATTTTTCTTCCGACTACACCAGCAACTTTTGCCAAATCCAGTAAATACCTTTTCATCCTTTGGAAACTCCTCCCTTGATGTATTTTTCAGATTCATTTTTTTATGTAGTTACACTTAACTACTTGTAGCCACTAAGACGCGTTATGCTTTTTAGACTTTGTCTCATTTGCTTATTTTTCCCTCTACCTGGGCTACGTTTTTTAATTTCCCTTCAAGCCATCCCTATGTTTTCAGACTATTCCACTTATATATCTGTTAGAGCACTTATCACTTTGCATTATAATTTCTTACTTTCTCTTCCCCTCTTCTCCTTAAATTGCATGTCTTGAGAGCAATCTTTCATCTCATTATCTCTGGTATTTAGTATAGAGTCTAGCACATAGTAACAGCACAAGCAATATTTGTGTAATAAATTTGTGTAAAGTTGACCGAGAATGACATAAAAAATTGTTTCATTGTTGAGCTTACTAAGACTTCTTTGAAAATTATTTTAGTACATGAAAATATATGAATTTACTTCTTTATACAATATATTTACTTCTTTGAAATTTATTTCTTATATGCTTTCACCCCTACAGTAAAAGCTCCCTGAGGGTAGAGATCCTGTTTGTCTTATTCAGCACAACATCGTCATTGTCTATCACAATCAAAAATATATTGTCATATTACTCATTTAATGAATGAATGCTTTTCACTTTTTCTGATTAGCAGTTATACTCCCTGCCCTTTCTAATAATATCAAGTGCATACAGAGATTTCACTTCTGTCTATGGGATAATTATATTACTTTGGTGGCTTACAATGTTCTGTATCATGTTTACAATGCTACAGTTATGCAGTAAATTGCTGGGGTGTGCTTCATTGTCTAAGTTACCTCCTAAATACAATGATTCTCATGGACATTCATAACTGATGAGTACTTGTTGAATTTCTTTTTCTTCCTGTCCCTATTGTAACATTTTGAATACTGCCTTTATTATAGATCAAAGTCATTGTGCCTCATATCACGTTGGTTGTCTGACCAGGAGAAAAGTAAGTTATGTAATTAGTTTTGAAACCAGAGAGTTCAGTGTTCATTGTTGGTTCACATTCCTTTGAGTCATTAAATTATAGCATATATATTAGAATTAAACAGGACACTTTTTCCCTTTAACAGAAATCTCTCTCTTCTAACCTCAACATTGTTAGAGTTTTAGCTTTGGATTTGCCAGGAATAATTTTACTCTGCGTGGATAATTAACCAGATTGAGTAACAGAGCAAAAGAACTTAATTTATTTCCATGCTGTGGTGGTGATAAAACTGTTACTACTTTTGGAGCTCCATGTTATTTCCATAATTGGATATGTCTTAATAAGGGAGTGGCTTCCCCTCACTAACTTCAAGTTCCACCAAGAAACTTGCTTCTGCATGAAGGCTGTTGAACTTTTTCTAAGTGAAATAGTTTTTTAGCACTGGGTTTTTGGCAACTTAGTTTTCTTCGAGCTATGTTCTGGAATCTGTTAGTAGGTAGGAAAAGAGCTCGATTCCTGTTTTTGTTGATCCAGTGCTTTATGATATAGGCTGTTCCTTGGAACAAGCTATTTCTCAGTTCTATTTTGTTCTTTTTGCTCTAAAAGTGATAATTATAGACCCCTAGCTGTTAGGTAACCTCCATGTTATATCATGCTTATTTAAAATGAAGGGGAAAAAAATTGGAGGGATGCAGGGGGTGGGGGGTGGATACTGGAATAGAAGAGTAAAATGTAATTAAAATAATTTTATAATCCAGATTTCTGTGTCTTGACATTTAAAAATAAAACTAGGAAAAAAAAGTTCTGGCTTGTATTTCCAGTTTTCTGCTTAATTTTTAGTTGAGAATATTTAATTTTTGATAGAAATATTCAGTATTGAATAAAACCACAGATGCCATAGACTTAATCCTGGTCTGAGGTTAATGGTGAGAGACTATTTATTATTATTATTTTTTTGGTCTGTAAAAACAAAAACCAAACTTATTGCTGTCAAGTCACTTCAACTCATAGCAACCCCTCTTTGGGTTTCCTAGGTGGTAACTCTACAGGAGTAGATTGCTAAATCTTCCTTCTGAGGAGTGGCTGGTAGGTTTGAACTGCCAGCCTTCTGGTGAGCAGTCACATGTCTTAGGTACTACACCACCAGAGCTCCCTTTTTCTCCTGTCTCTAGAAGTACCATGGATAAGCTTTGTTGTTGTTGTTGTTAAGTGCTGTTGAGTCGGACCTGACTCATAGCGACCCCTCCTTGGGTTTCCAAGGCAGTATCACTACGGTAGTAGATTGCTCCATCTTCCTTCCTAGGAGTGGCTGGTAGGTTTGAACCGCCAGCCTTCTAGTTAGCAATCAAGTGCCTTAGTCACTATGCTACCAGAGCTCCCATGGATAAGCTTTAGATACAACTAATTTGAAGGGAACCCTAGTCCAATTTTTAATAAACAGACAACATACTAAATATGTCTTACTAAGGTAAGGGATAAACCTAGTTGGTTAAATAATTCTGAGCAGAGGCAAGCTATGTTTCATTATGAGACCACTGATGACTTGGTAGCGTAGTGGCTAAGGCACTTGACTGCTAACCAGAAGGCCGGCGGTTCAAACCCACCAGCCACTCCCCGGAAGGAAGATGGGGCAATCTACTTCCGTAGTGATACTGCCCTGGAAACCCAAGGAGGGGTTGCTACGGGTCAGGTCTGACTCAACGGCACATAACAACAACAACAACATGTGAGGAGCAATGTGTATGGGCAGAAGCCATGGAGACAGTTTTCTCTGCTCTGTCCTAATCACAGTCAGATCATCTCCTTGTGTTTAAAATATAAACAAAAAACTTATGACATAGTATTGAAATGTGGGAAAATTGATATCTCAGACCTTGTACTTCTCAAACTGTTGTCTAAATACACCCTGGCCACACTTTACTGCCTGAGTTGACAAGAAACATGGTACTTCTTCCTGAAGCATCACTCTCCCTTGATGCTCATAATGTAAAACTTTATTTTTGTGTGGAAATTAATATGGCTATATTTTGGAGTAGGGAAAGCTCTTGCTTTCTCTCTCTCTCTCTCTCTCTCTATATATATTATATTTAAATATTTCTGCACAGCCTTATTCATTACAGACATTTACATCTTCTTTAAAAAAATAATAAAGCATTTACATCTTCTTGTTTCCGTTTGGTTCTACACTTTCTTTTTTCCTCCCATTTCCTTAAAGGGTCCTTATAAAGCAAAGACTTGAAATGAGAATGGAAATTGAGTAATGAGGCAGAAAACATAGTTCCATTATAGAGAGATAAGTGAGAGGAAATCTTTTGTTATATATATAAATAATTTATTGTTGAGAATACGCACAGGAGAACATACTCTACTTCAGAAATTTCTACATGTACAATTCAGTGATACTTATTGGATTCTGTAAGTTGTACAACTATTCTTATTCTCCTTTTCTGAATTGTTTCTTTTTCTTGAACGTAAACTCCTTGCCGCCTGTTTCCTGTCTAACTTTTTGAGTTGCTGTTGTCAGTTTGATTCCATATAGGTAGTTCTTAAGAGAGCACAGTGCTCAAAGCCAACATTCTTTGTTATTATTAACTGTCAGAAGTCTTTCATGTGTTTAGTGCTCTTCCCCTCCCCATCTGTTTTGGGTGAAAGTTTTTTGTTTTTTTTTTTTAATTGTCATTTGGGTAAAAATTTACAGAGCAAATTTACTTTCCATAGATTTGGATGAAAGTTTACAGAGCAAATTCATTTTCCATACAACGGTTCATACGTATTTTGTTTCATGACATTGACTGCAAGCCTCACAATGTAACAGTCCTCTTCCAACTTCCTCCCTGTAGTTACCTCTTCCAACTTCCTCCCTGTAGTTACCTCTTCCCTGTGTCCTTTCCTATGCATTCGTGTACCCTGAGCTATCTCCCTGTACAAATACTGCCCTTCTGTTCTCCTATGATTGATGGTTCTAAGGAGTGTATTAAAATGTTCAACTTATATGCATGTCTGTTGTTT
>NW_006921654.1:8382542-8384630 GCF_000298275.1 Orycteropus afer afer
GGCGGGGGGGTCAGACATACCTCTTCTTTCCAACGTTTTCATCATTTCTGACACCAGTCATCCTCCCCATGTTACTCTCTACTTTTCTAGTATATTCAGTAATTCTTTGGACTGGCCACATAGAACTCACAAACCATACTCACGATTATGTGCTTTATTGGGGACGTCACAGCCTACAACTTGGGATCAGAATCAACTTGGAAGTAACAAGTTACAACTCAGGGCACAGGATACAGGTCTTTAATCAGCTTCCAACAAAGACAGCTCTCAGCTTCCTCTCAGCTTTGCCCACAAGCACATTTTCTCTTGGCTGTGCCCTCAGCCCACTGTCAGGCCTTCTCTCAGTCTCCGCTTTGCTTAGGCAAGTGTTATAGCTCTTTAGTTCTACCGAAAAATGCCAAGAGGTATCCTAGTCCACCAGCAAGCCGCCTGCCCAAAGGCACGCAGCTCTCTCTCTTTCTGTGCGTCAGCAAGCTCATTCCAGTTGCCTTTTGCCTATCTCATGGTTTCCAACACACATACTGTTTCCACCATTTCTCTGCCATTTGACTCTGCTGTAGTTGCTGCTATTTCTCGCCATCTCATGCATCTCCAGTGTTACAACTTTCTCTCTCCAGAGTCTGGGAGGTTTTCAGCTCAAGTCCAAAGGACACACTTCACTTCAGGCTCTTCTTGATGGTAGTGAGATCCCTCTCAACCTCTGTATGATTGCCCCTGATAGGAGTGCCCAGTCTTCCTTCTGAGGATAAGCCTGGCAGGAGAGCAAAGCTGACCAATCCCTTTAATAGACGACAATCACTTAATTTTCATAGTAATCAACCAGTTCTTACAAGGTCACTTAATCCTGTTGGATGATTTTATAAAACACAATTTTGGAAAAATTATAGAAAGGTTCCAAAGAAAGTACAGAGAAATCCTCTATACTCCTTACCCAGTTTCAGTTTCCCTTGATGTTCTCATCTTACATTACAGCTTGATTTCTTTTAATCCTCAGAAACAACACTTGGAAGGAGCTACTATTATTTGTTTTACGTAAGGAAAAACTCAAGGAAGATGGGGCAGTCTACTTCCCTAGTGATACTGCCTCGGAAACCCAAGGAGGGGTCGCTATGAGTTGGGTCTGACTTGACGGCACATAACAGCAACACAACACGGAGAAACTAAAGCCATCTTGTGAATAGTACTATGCAGAAGATGTTATTTTAGAGCAGACGTGGGGATTGTTGAGCAAGATGGTGTATTTGTCTTCATGGAGTTGTAATATTTATATGATTTGTTATGTGCATTACTATATGGAAATAATTCTAACTTTTGTCCCTCTAGGAAGTAATTATAGGAAAAAAGCTAAAATGTTCATCTTATTGGGAAGCTAATCAAAATGTCAGAGGTTTGAACTCACCACTTTGAACTGCTTTGCAGGAGAAAAATGACACAGTCTGCTTCTGCCAAAGATTCACAGCCTTGAAGATCGTATGGGGATTGCTGTGAGTCAGAATCAACTCAATGACAGTGGGTTTTGGTTTTATGACAAAGTAATAGTGAATGTTCCCCTCCCCTGCACCCAAGGTGCTTTCTTTGAATTATAACTTCTACTTAGCTCCAGATCTCTATACTTGGTCACCTTTGCAAATGCTCTGTAATGTTAATATATGCCAGGATTTCTGATCATGTGTGTATACCTTGTTATATTTATAGTTATATATTACAATCCCTTAGGTAGTATAGTTATATATTATAATCGGCTGCAAAGGACCTCTTTCAAGTGCTGGAGAGCAAAGATGTCTCCTTGAGGACTAAGTACACAAGCCATGGTATTTTTAATCGTCTCATATGTATGTGAGAGCTGAATAATGAATAAGGAAGACCAAAGAAGAATTAATGCTTTTGAGCTGTGGTGTTGGCGAAGAATGCTGAAAGTACCGTGGACTGCTGAAATAACTAACAGGTCTGTCCTGGAGGAAGTGCTGCCAGAATGCTCCTTGGAGGCAAGACTGGCCAGACTTGGTCTCACCTACTTTGGTCATTGGGAGCTCTGGTAGCATAGTGCCTAAGGCACTTGACTGCTAACCAGAAGGCTGGTGGTTCAAA
>NW_006921654.1:8390765-8397702 GCF_000298275.1 Orycteropus afer afer
GAAGAGGTAACTATGGGGAGGAAGTGGGAGGGGAGCTGTTGCATTGTAAATTTTGGTCAATGACATGAGACAAAGTATATGTGAACTGCTGTATGAAAAATGAATTTACTCTGTAAATCTTCACCCAAATCAAAATAAAATAAAAAAAATAATAATAATTTGAAATTTCTTATTCAAATAAAAAAAAGAGATTGAAGGAAGACTCATTAACAACCTGTGATATGTAGATGAAGAACTTGAAGCACTTACTGATGAAAATCAAAGACTTCAGTATGGATTACACCTCAACATAAATAAAACAAAAACAACTGGACCAATAAGGAACATCAAGATAAATGGAGAAAAGATTGAAGTTGTGAAGGAAGTCATTTTACTTGGATCCACAATCAACACCAGTGGAAGCAGCAATCAAGACATCAAATGACGCATTGGACAAATCTGCTGCAAAAGAACTCTTTAAAGTGTTAAAAAGCAAAGTCCTTGAGGACTAAGGTGCCCAAGCCATAGTATTTTTCAACCTTCTCATATGCATGCAAAAGCTTGACAATTAATAAGGAAGACAAAGCAGCAGCAATGTCTGAATTATGGTATTAGTGAAGATTATTGAATACACCATGGACTACCAAAAGAATGAATAAATCTGACTTGGGAGATGTCCAGCCAGGATGCTCCTTAGAAGGAAGGAAGAAGAGACTCTGTCTCATGTACTTGGACATGTGATCAGGAGAGATATCATGCATGTTAAAGTAGAAGGTCAGTGAAAAAGAAGATGACCCTCAATGAGATTGACACAGTGGTTGCAACTATGGGCTCAAGCGTGGCAACAATTATGAGTATGGTCAGGACTGGGTAGTGTTTCATTCTGTTGTGCATAGGGTCAGAAGTGACTCTTGGCATCTAACCAACAACCAGGAGATTTCTCTGAAATTCTCTCTCTCTCTCTTTCTTTGGTAGGGTTTGAGGGTTACATTTCAAACTAGCCTCTACATGAGACACTACTGTTCCATGGACCACACTTTGAGAACCAGTTTGGCCCATTGTTCACACTGATTGTCTTAATCTTCTCAGGCTCCTGGAGGCCCTAGGGCACAGTCCTATATATAATGAGCCATTTGCAGTGCTGAAGGGGATACTTTGTTTTCCACAATCCTGTTCCTCTCTTCTTTTTATTACTTGTTTCTTCTTTACTCTCCAATTCTATTTATCCCTTTCCTTCCCTCTCATTCCACCTCCAGGTTACGGCAATTCTCTTCCAATCAACCTTCCCCTTAACAATAAATAAATAAATAAAAGACCACAACTCCTTTAAGGAGCCTTCTGGTTAAGTTCTTTAAGAACACAGTGGTTAAGCGCTTGGTTGCTAACATAAAGTTAGTGGATCGAACCTACTGTGGGAGAAAGATGTGCCAGTCTCTTTCTGTAAAGATTATAACCTCGGGAACCCTATGAGACAGTTCTACTCTGTCCTATTGGGTCTCTCTAAGTCAGAATTGACTCAGTAGCAATGGGTTTGGTTTTTGGCTATTCTGTTGTTGTTAGCTATGATTGAGTTAGCCCCCAAATCATGATGATCCCACGCGTAACAGAAGAAAATACTGCCAGATCCTGTGCCTTCTCCGTGGTTGGTTGCAGATTGAACCATTGTGATGCACAGGGTTTTATGAAATTCTCTTTCAAAGAAATAATTTAAGTTCTTTGACTGAAGAAGGAAACAACACAGACTCCTACATTGTCCTATGTGTTGAATAATGCTCCATCATGTCAGGTTGCCAGTTTCCACCTCATGATTTCATTTTCTACAATTCTTAAAAGCAAGTAATTTTGTTGCCATTTTTCTGACGGTCATTAAATACCTTTCAAATATTTGGTTGGGAGCTGAATACTATTCCTGTCTTGCTTATCTAGGTAAAACTCATTTACTGTTTTTCCTTTTAAACTGTTAGCTCAAGTGACCTTACACATGAGTCCCAGCTGTGCATTAGCATTGCTTGGGGATGTGTTTGTATCTTTTGTCTAAAAATACCCAGCCGGTAGGATTCATGATCCATGAAAGCTAATTGAAACAATTTCTCTTCAAGTTTTGGCAAGCGAAGCATGCATTATAAGCATTAATATCTATAAATTGAATTGTTAATGAATCTAGACACTAATAATGAATGCAATTTTGCAGGCTTAACTAGAAACACTAAAATTATCAGGATCTGGAACAGAATTTTCAATCATTTTTGCTTATTAAATAGCAAAGCTATGCTTTTAATAAGCTAATCATTTTTATTTGACCCCATAGGAGTAGCTCAGTTGATTAGAAACAGGTTTCTAAGTGCAAAACAATGTTGTTTTTCTCTTACTGTTTTAACCACCGAAGCACTGAAATTTTAAGATGAATATTTGATCTCACAGCCTGTGTCTCCTAATCACATCTGTACAGACAGTTCAATGCTTTTGAAATATTTACTTATTCCATCTCTCCTCCATTAAATTGTTTGTCTTAAATATATACAAATATGCCAGTTTCAGTTTTTCAAAACCATGAATGTCCCAATCAGTTTAAACAAATGGTCTCATTTAACATATAAACATTTAAGAAGATTATATATCTAGCTAAAAATGTTCTGAGCTTCAGAGTGTCTTTCTGACGTCTATTATTTTTGACACTTAGTAACTCTTTTGGTATGTATTCCCATTCAAGTATTGTCTCCTAAGGGTTTTGCTTGCATGTAGTTTAAAATGCATCAAATTCTTATAGATAATGTTAAACAACAGTGGAGTGTTTTCTCCCTAGTGCCTGAGTGACTCTGAAATAGTAAGCCATGTGCTTAGGGCCACACTTAATGGATTTCAGTAGCTGAATATCAAATGGTTCTCAAGTGGCTGAAAGAGTTAATGTACTTTTTGGTGCCCTTCACTTACTAACCTCTTACTGTTGAGTCAATTCTGACTCATAGTGATCCTACAGGTCAGAGTACAGCAGTGTCCTATCCAAGGCTGTAAATCTTTACTGATCCCATAGAGTAGCTGATGGGTTTGAACTGCTGCCTTATAGATTGCAGCTGAGCACTTAATCACTGCATCACCAGGGCTCCCTGCCTTTCACCTACTACCCGAGAATGATTTAAGCACTGGAGAAAGGTAAAATAGTACCAACTAGAAGTATAGGTACTTCCATATGGCTATTCCAGGATGCATACCAACTGGAGAAGGATGTCTTGGTTGGTATAGGGTTAGCAAATAAGGGAAAACCCTCAAAGAGATGTATTGATTGACACAGGGCTGTGACAGTGGACTGAATTATGGCAACAATTGTGAGGATGGTGCAGGACCAGGCATTGTTTCGTTCTGTTGTACATACGGTCTCTATGATTTGGAACCAGCTCCATGGCACCTGACAACAACTAACGCCAGAAATATGTGACACCTCTGTAAGTATTCTCACAGAGGTGACTGAAATTGGAACACAAAGTACATTACCTGATTTCTTTCCTTATAAATATTAAGAATATTGACAATTGTTTTGGCTTGAACTTGGAAAACTAAGAAGATGAAGTCTAGAAGTTGGGTCTGGTAGTAAATTTGATTTATGGGTCATTGCTTCAAAGGTTATGGGTGGACTTTTGTGGAAAGAATTCTTAAAATTCTTTACTCTTGTGGCAAAATCTTTTCATGAGTATATGTATTTAATTTTTAGAAAGTTCCTGTTATCTAATCTATCTTCTGTTGTTTATGCATTTTTAGTTGTTTGATAGGGTATTTATACCAAAAACTAGGTCCCCTAGTTTTGTCCTTTTGTTGTCTTCTAGAAACTTTATAGTTTCAGTTTTAATGTTTGGGTTTTGATCTATTTTAAGTTAGTTTTTATGCATAACGTTAGGTATGGATCTTGTCTCATTTTTCTACAAATGAATGTCCAATTTTCTCAGCACCACCGTTTGTTAAAGAGATGGTTTCTTCCCCATTGAATGGACTTCAGCTCTTTGTTGAAGATCAGCAACCTGTAGATGGATGGATTTACTCTGGGTTCTCAGTTTTATTCCATTGGTCTCCATGTCTGTCATTGAACCCATACCAGGCTGTTTTGATTACTGTGTTTGTATAGTAAGTTTTGACATTGAGAAGTGTGAGGCCTCCTCCTTTGTTCATATTCAGCACTACTTTAGCTATTCAAGGACTCTTTGCACATAACAACATCCTGTATTTTTAAGGTTGGAAATTAGTTTTCCTATTTCATTAAAGAATGTTGTTGGGATTTGAATTGGGAGTGCGTTACATCTATAGATCACTTTGAACAGTATTGCCATTTTCACAGTATTAAGTCTTCCTATCCATGAGCGTGAAATTTTTTTCCATTTATATAGGTCTCTTTTGGTCTCCTGCAGTAGTATTTTATATTTTCACTTGTATACATCTTTTACATCCCTGGCTAGGTTTCTTCCTAAGTGTTTTATCCTTTTGGTACATAGTATTGTTTTCTTGATTTCAGAGTTCTGGTTAGTGTAGAGGACTCCAACTGATTTTTTTACATTGATCTTGTAACCTGCCACTTTGCTGAATTCTTCTTTTTGGTACAAAAACTTTCTTGTGTTGTCTCTGGGGATTTTCTATGTATAGGATCTTGTGATCTGTGATCAAGGATAGTTTTACTACTTTCTTTCCAGTTTGGATACCTTTTATTTCCCTTTCTTGCCTTCCTGCTCTGGCTAGGACTTCCAGTGCAATATTGCTTAAGAGTGGTGATAATGGACATCTTTGTCTCATTCCCATTCTTATGGGGAATGTTCTCAATCTTTCTCAGTTGAGAATAATGTTGCCTCTTGATTTAGCATGTATGCCCTTTGTTGTGTTGAGGTATTTCCCTTCTATTCCTATTTTGTGAGAATTTTATCAAGAAAGGGTGTTGGGTGTTCTTAAATGCCTTTTTTGTATTGGTTGAGATCATCATGTGACTCTTTTCCTTTGTTGATTTATGTGGTTAATTATGTTGATTGATTTTCCAAATGTTGGATCATCCTTGCATCCCTGGTATGAATCCCACCTGACCATGATGTATTATTTTTTTTTAATATTCTCTTGAATTCTGTTGGCTGGAATTTTGCTAAGAATTTTTGCATCAGTATTTATGAGGGATGTTGTTATGTGCTGTCGAGTAGGCCCCAACTTATAGCGACCCCTCCTTGGGTTTCCGAGGCAGTATCACTATGGAAGTAGGTTGCCCAACCTGTAATTTTCTTTTTGTTCTCGTTGTTTTGTCTTTGCCTGGCTTAAGTATCAGGGTTATGCTGACTTCACAGAATGAATCAGAAGTATTCCTTCCTTTTCTAGGCTCTGGAATAGTTTGAATAAAATTGGTGCCAACTCTTCTCTGAATGTTTGGTAGAATTCTCCAGTGAAGCCATCTGGTCTGGGGTGTTTCATATTGTTGGGAAGATTTTTCTTTTTTTTTTCTTTTTTAACAAATGACATTTTCAATCTCTTTTATTGTTATGGGTCTGTTCAGATTTTCTCTCTCTATTTGTGTTAGTTTTGGTAGATAGTGTGTTTCTAGAAATTTGTCCATTTCTTCTAAGTTTTCAAATTTGTTAGAGTACAATTTATCATAATTTTTTTCTTTGATCCTTTTTATCTCGGTTGGTCTGTTGTAATTTCATCCATTTTGTTTCTTATTTTAGTTATTTGCATCTTCTCAGTTTTTTCCATCATCAGTTTGGCCAGTGGTTTGTCAGTTTCATCAATCTCAAAGAACCAACTTTGAGTCTTGTTGATTCTTTCTATTGTTTTTCTGTTTTTTATATATTATTTCTGTTTTGGTCTTTATTATTTCCCTTCTTCTGTAGCTGTGGTTGTCTTTTGCTGTTTATCCAAATTCTCAGGGTATGTTACTGATTTTGGCCCTCATTTTTTGGTATGTGCACTTATTGCTATAAATTGCCCTCTGAGCACTGCTTTTGCTGTATCCTAAAGTTTTAGTATGTTGTATTTTCATTCTTATTTGATTCTTAGAATTTTTTTTTAATTTAATTTTTACCCAATAATTTTTAAGTAAGGTGTTTGTGTATTTAAATTTTTTTTGTTGTGCTTTCTGTTACTGATTTCTAGTTTTATAGTGTTAATGTCAGGAAAGCTTCTTTGTATTATTTTGGTGTTTTTGAATTTATTGAGGCTTGGTTTGTAGTCTTCAACATAGTCTTTTCTGAAGAATGATTTGTTTGTTGGGGAACAATGTGTACTGTGCTGCTTTTGGATGATGTGTTCCGTATATGTCTATTAGGTTGAGTTGGTTGATTGTGTCATTTAGATCCTCTGGTGGTGTTGTGGTTAAGTTTGTGTGCCAACTTGGCTGGGCCTGGTTAAGTGGCTGGGCAGCTGGTGGTAGTATTCTGCATGATGAGATTGGTAATCAGCTCCATGGTGTGACCTACCACAAGTAGCTGAGTAGTTGCTTTAGGGATGTGGTCTGCTTCCCGTATATAAAAAGCAGCTTTGGAAATGGCCTCTAGCTTATGGCACACTTGAACCCTGCATGTAACTGTCATTGTTCAGCAGCCTGCATGCTCTGCTGACCTTGGGACTTTCAGTGGACTTAAATTAATGGCCTGCCATGTGGTTTGGTAACATCAGGACTGTGCCATTTTTTTGTTGACCTTGGGCTTGTTAGCCTCAGCAGGCAGTAGCTGCCTGAGTGAAGAGTTGCCTCTAGCTTCACTGGGTCAGGAGCAAGAGGCAGAGCTGAAACCCCAGGTTGAGGGGCTTTCACACAGCCCTTAGAGCCTGGCACTTTGAATTTGGACTTCTAGCCTCCCCAACTGTAAGAGAATAAACTCCTGTTTATTAAGGCCATCCCATTTGTGGTATATTCCTGTCAGAGCAGCACTAGGTAACCAGAACAGATGGTGTAGTGCCTAAGGCATTTGACCACTAACCAGAAAGTTAGTGGTTCAAACCC
>NW_006921654.1:8397802-8400185 GCF_000298275.1 Orycteropus afer afer
CTTGCTGAAAATGTTACTATTCCTGAAGGGGTCACTGACCTTAACATCCATTTTAGAGGTATGGGAGGAGCAGGAAGGGAGAAAGAAGTGCCTTAAGAAATAGGTTAGCCACAGAGAGACAAAAGAATAATCGGAGCACTTAGAAGCTGGAGGAAGCTTATGAAAGAATGGGGAAGTGCGCTTCTTGTAACCAGGATCCCTGCTGTTCCCTATTTTCAGTGTGGCAAAGCAAACCAGGCCCCTATGGATTCTAATACTAAAGAATGAATTATGGACCTGAATAGTAATGTGGTAGTGCTAATGATTTCATTGGTGACCATGGCCCTTTTCATTTCTTTGTGTGTGTGTGTGTGTGTGTGTTTGGGGAGATTAATTCATTAAATACCTTATTTGTCATAAAAATAAATTGTAGTTTTTCAAGAAGTAATTTACTCTTCATGAACTTGTCAGTGCAAGAAATGCACTTTATATACATTTCTTCAATTACATTGACTGAATAAACAAATAGGTTGTATCATTAATTTTATGTTTAGTCCTAGCCCCATTAACTGTTGCTCTTATAGTCCTTTTCCTGTCAGTGTCTTTTAGACCTTTCTTCAAATTACTCCAGCAGAATTGGATTGTTCATTTTTCTTCGTAAGTTTTTTTTTCCATTTGTCTTCCATCATCTTTTCATTCTTACATATTTTTAGTAGTGCATGAGGTGTTTTACTGCTAACCAGAAGGCTGGCAGTTCATACACACCAGCCACACCTTGGAAGGAAGACTGGGCAATCTACTTCTATAGAGATACCGCCTCAGAAACCGAAGGAGGGGTCACTATGAGTCAGAATCTGCTCGACGGCAGTGAGTTTGCTTTTTTGGTTTTTTGAGAGGTAACCAAACTTCCTTTTGTTCACATTTACATATTTTTCAGGAATCTAGATTTTAGACATGATAGTTGGAGTTTTGTTAATTTTTTTTTTTTCCCAGCAATTATGGAGGCCAGCAAGTCTCAAATCAGCAGATCAGATGACTGGCTATTGTCTCAAGTCCAAGGGTGAGATGTTGAGGAATCAAATGCAGGATCCAAAGCAGGAGACCATAAACTTTTCGAGAACATTCACATATATACCCTCAAGGAAACTAAGGGTAGTGACTTGAGTCACACCCTCCAACAAGGCAGGACTCAGATACATCCCACCTAAACAAGCACAGAGCCTAAGATTTACAATACATCACAAAATGGAGGCTATGGTTAGAAGGACCGTATTAAACAATTCACTACACTGCAGAAAACCTTACAAATAGCAGAGAGAACATTGTCTGATGTAGTGCCTCAGGTTAGAAGGCACTCAAAATATGACTGGGGAAGAGCTGCCTCCTCAATGTAGAGTTAACCTTAAAAGGAAGAACACTCCTGGCGTTTCTTAAGGTGAAAGAACTGAAGAAAAAATTCAAGCCCAAGTTACAGCATAGAAGGATTCTATGCCAATACTGAATGATGCAGGAAGCATCGAAAGTAAATGGAAGGAATACACAGAGTCACTGTACCAAAAAGAATTGGTCAGTGTTTTGCCATTTCAAGAGGTGTTGGAGGGAGAATTGATGGTATTCAATGAAGAAGTCTAAGCTGCACTGAAAGAACTGGCAAATAAAAAGGCTGCAGGAATTGATGGAATATCACTTGAGATGCTTAAATAAATAGCTGCAATGATGGAAGTGCTCACTTGTCTTTGCCAAAAAATTTGCAAGACGGCAACCTGATCAATTGACTGGAAGAGATCCATATCTGTGCCCATTCCAAAGAAAAATGATCCAACAGAATACAGAAATTTTTGAACAATATCATTAATATTGCATGTAATTAAAGTTTTGCTGAAAATAATTTTAAAATAATTGGAGCAGTACATTGACAGGGAACTGCCAGAAATTCGAGCTGGATTCAGAAGAGAACATGGATGTCATTGTTGATGTCAAATGGATCTTGGCTGAAAGCAGAGAATGCCAGAAAGATGTTTACCTGTGTTTTATTGACTATGCAGACATTTGACTGTGTGGAGCATAAAAGATTGTGGATAACCTTGCGAAAAATGGAAATTCCAGGAGACTTCATTGTGGTTATGTGGAACCTGTACATAAACAAAGAGGCAGTCATTTAGACATAAGAAGGGGATATGCGTGGTTTAAAATCAGGAAAATGTCTCTTTTCACCATATTCGTTCAATCTGTATTAAGAGCAAATAAGTGAGAAGCTAGACTATATGAAGAAAAATATAACATTAAGATTGAAGGAAGGAGGTTCCGGCAAGATGGCAGACTAGGCAGAAGGATTGCACAGACCCTCTTCAACAAAGAAAAGGGAAACCAATTAACACAGACACAGAAGATAATCGTGGACCCC
>NW_006921654.1:8410470-8411720 GCF_000298275.1 Orycteropus afer afer
GAAGATTGGGCAATCTACTTCTATAGAGATAACCACCTCAGAAACCCAAGGAAGGGTCACTATGAGTTAAATCAACTTGATGGCAGTGAGTTTGGTTTCTTTGGTATATATTTGTTACATTTCTCTCTAGTTCTGTCCCTCATGGAAAGTAGTATATCAAAGATTCCTACTATTGTTTATTTCTCTTTTCAATTCTGTTAATTTGTTTCATGTATTTTGGAGCTCTGTCACTGGGAGCATAAATATTTATTACTGTATTCTTGGTGAATTGACCTTTAATCATATATAATGCCCTTCTTTATCTCTTCTAATGGAATTTAACTTAAAGTCTATTTTATCAGAGATTATTATTATTGTAATTCCTACTCTCTTTTGGTTGCTGTTTGCTTGATATGTTTTTTCCATGCTTTCTTTTTAACTTAAACTTTTTAATTTATGTCTTTGTGTCTAAGATGTGTCTCTTGGAGACAATATATTGAAGGGTCTTGCTTTTTTTTTTTTATTAATTCTGCTACTCTCCTGTCTCTTGATTACTACATTTAATACATTTACATTCAGGGTGATTATCAATAGGTATGAATTCATGCCTCCCATTTATTATTGTGTGTGTATGTGTGTGTGTGTGTGGTGTTAATGTTTTCTTCTTAATTTTCTGTGCTGAATTATTTTTGTATATGGATTTTCTTTTTGTATCATTCATTGTTGTTTTTGTGTTTACTGACTCTTCTTCTTCTTCTTCTTTATTTATGTGTGTTGTGCCCTAGAGTAAATTCCAACTCTTAGTGACCTCATGCAAAACAGAATGAAACACTACTTCGTCCTGTGCTATCCTCATATCATTGCTATGTTTGGGCCCATTGTTGCAGCTACTGTGTCAATCCATCTTGTTAAAGATCTTCTTCTTTTTTACTGACCCTCTTCTTTACTGTGTATGATATCCTTCTCCAGTGACTAGTTAGTCCCTCCTGATAACATGACCAAAGTATGAGACACAATAGCTCAGCATCGTCACTTCTAAGGAGCATTCTGGCTGTACTTCTTCTAAGACAGATTTGTTCATTCTTCTGGAAGTCCATGGTATATTCAGTACTCTTCACCAACAATTTGGTGAGTAGATTTATTAATTTTCTGCATGGTTACTCTGAAATTTACCTTCCTAAGTTCAAATTAGGGGCTCTGGTAGCATAGTGCCTAAGGCACTTGACTGCTCACCAGAAGGCTGGCAGTTCAAACCCACCAGCCACTCCTCG
>NW_006921654.1:8411828-8434505 GCF_000298275.1 Orycteropus afer afer
AACAACAACAACAACAACAACAACAACAACAACAAGAAGTTCAAATTAGTCTTTTATATCTCATTATTACCTTGACTTCCTCTCCATATGGAAGTTCTATAACTACACCATTTATTCCCTTTTGGCTTTGAAGTTGTCATCATTTATAGCTTAACATTTCTGGTTTCCTCTTACCAGTTTTGCAGTGTTGTTTTACTTTTGAGGACTGTTTACCTGGGTTGGTATCTGAGTGATGCTATCAGATGTCTTTATCTCAGATTATTGTCTGTTGTTGGTGGTTTTCTTATAATGCTGATCTGGTTCTTACAGATTCTCTTAATTTCTGCTTTTCTGAGAATGTCCTAGTTTTACCATCATTTTTGAAAGACAGTTTTGCTGAATATGTAGTACTTGGTTGGCAATTCTGTTCTTTTAGAATATTATGTGTCATCCCATTGCCTTCTTGCCTGTGTGGTTTCTGATGAGAAATTGGTGGTTAGTCTTACTGGTGCCCCTTTATAAGTGATACTTCTTTTTTCACAAACTGCTCTCAGAATTCTTTCTTTATCTTTGAAAAGTTTGATTATGATATGTGTTGGTGAAATTTTTTGGAGAGGTCTATCCAGGATGTTCGTTGAGCTTCCTGGTTGGAAACTGTAAAAATAGTATGGTGATCTGCATCATCTGACCTCCTTGACTGACTTCACAAGAGAGAAGGAGAATCATTATTGGCATCAGCAGCCCAAGGCCAATCCCTATGAAGTGGAGATCAGACATACCTGCTCTTTAAAACCTTTTTACCAATCTGACACTAGCTGTCTCATCCATTACACTCTCTACTTCTCTTCTGGGTTTGTTAATTTGTTGCAATGGCCATACAGAATTCACAGACCCTTCTCACAGTTACAGAGTTTATTGGGGAACTAAGAGGTTACAATTTAGTATCAGGAACAACTGCAGTTACAGTTTTTCAATCAGGAAAGCCTCTTTTCAGCCACCCACTCTGGCTCTTTCTGGCCCTCAGCCTATTGGTCTTGCAGCCTCTGCGCTGCTCGCATAAGTGTCACAGACTGTTTAGCTCTGTCAGTAAATGCTCAGGGGCCCCCCACTCTGACAGGAAGCCTCCTCTGTAAGGCTCTCAGTTCTCTTGCTCCATGGGTTGGTAAGCTTAGCTCTGCCAACAAGTGCCCAAAGCACCCCACTCTGCCAAGGAAGCCTTGTGCCAGAAGACTCTTAGCTGTCTTTTTCCATTGGTCAGCACACCCACTGGAACCACCGTGCTCCATGGGCCAGGAAGCTTATTGCGCCATCTCGTGCCAGTCTCCTGGTTCTGCTGTTGCTGCTGTCTCTCTAGCACCATTTCTCACCATTGTGTACCATCTCCAGTGTTAACTGCTCTCTCTCTGGCTCCTGGGTCTAGGAGATTCTCAGCACAAGGACCCTGGATCCAAAGGATAGGCTCTGCTCTCATATGTTCTTCTTGGTAGTAGTGAGGTGCCTCCTTTCCACCTCTAGGATGACTCATTTTAAGCCTAATGGAATGGCAAAACTGACCCATCCTCTCATTAGGGTTCCACAGACTTATTTGCATAAAGATGCCTTATTTCCCACCCCCACAAGAGTGTCATTCAACTTATTTACATTATTAGTAAGCTGCCCAATCCCCTTGGTGTGCCATAAGCACCTTATATGCATAGTACCACCCAATTATTTGGTGGGCATTCTGAAACCATGGTGAGAATAGCCATATAAAAGCAACCTATTGTACCATAGAAACCTCATCTTTCGTGATATTTGGGAAATTTTCAGACAGTATATCCTCTAAAATTCCCTCTGTATGTTTTTTTCTTCTCTTCTTGTATTCCTATTACACATAAATTATTCATGTAGATGGTATCCTACATAAGTCTTGTTGATGTTAGGTGTCATCAAGTCGGCTCCAACTCATAGTACATTATGTACAACAGAATGAAACACTGCCTGGTCTTGTGCCATCCTTACAGTCCTTGCTATACTGGAGCCCATCATTGTAACCACTGTGTCAGTCCATCTTGTTGAAGGTCTTCCACTTTTTCACTCACCCTCCACTTTACCAAGCATGCTATCCTTCTCCAGAGAATGGTCCCTCTTAGGCTTTCTTTATTTAATTATATACCATTTCTTTGTTTTGCTTCATTCTTTTTTCTCATTGTTTCTCTAAGAAATTAGTGTCAAGGTATTTATCCTCTATTTAACAGATTTTTCCTCCCATTAATACAATTTTATTATGTCCTTACATTGAGTTATTTATTTGTGATAATATGTTAATCTTCTGTGTCTCCATGGTTTATAATTTGTATAATTTATAATTGTCTATTTAGTTTATCTGTCCTGGAAGAAGTGCAGCTGGAGTGCTCCTTATAAGCGAGAATGGCCAGATTTCATCTGACCTATTTTGGTCATGTTAGAAGGGACCATTCCATGGAGGATATCCTGCTTGGTAAAGTGGAGGGTCAATGAAAGAGGGAAAGGCCCTAGATGAGATGGATTGACACAGTGACTACAGTGATGGGCTCAGGTATAGCAAGGATTGTGAGGCTGGCACAGAACTGGGCATTGTTTCGTCTGTTGTACACAGGGTGACTATGAGTCGGAGCCAACTCCACAGCATCTAACAACAACAACAACATTTAGTTTATCATTTTGTTATGATATCTTTTTCCCAAATTCTTCTAGAGTTTTGTCTCTGTTTTCATCGATTTTCTTTTTATTAGTAATTTGGGTGGTAGTTTACAGAGCAAATTGGTTTTCCATTCAGCAATTCATACAAATTTTGTTTTGGGACATTCATTGCAATTCCCACAATGTAACAGCGTTCTTGCCACTTCCTCTTTGTGTTTACCATTTCCCTTCATCCTTCTTTCCTGTTCCTTTCTGCCACCTTAGCTTTGTCTCTGGGCAAATGCTGCCCTTTTGATCTCATATTGTTGATTGTTCTAATTATTACATATCTCCTTGGTATTATTGTTCATCTTTCAGACCTCCTTTATCCCTTTGAGGAGCCTAAATATAAATCTTTTTCATTCCTTATCTGGTAGTTTCATTACCATTTCTTCCTCAGGAAGGTTTTCTGTCCCTTTATTTTGCCCACTTATTTGAACCATCTTATCCTGTTTCTTTATATGATTTGTTGTTATCTGCTGTCTCCGTGGCGTTAGATGTTAATTCATTCATTTATATATTTCTTTATTGATTGTGTTTGCTTTGTGATAACTTTTTTTTGTTAACTTTTGCTTTATTAAGGGCTTTGTTTTTTCTTTCTCTTTGAAATGTCTTTCTTCCTTTTTGTTATTAATAATTTATTAATGGTATTTGTTGTCTTATGGCACTGGTCTGTGTGTGACTTCGGTGCTGTCAGTTGGCTAAGTGTGATTTTCTATCACTAGAGGGTGTAATGTGTCACAGCCACAAATAAGTTCTCTGTGTCTTCCTTTATAGAATAGAGTTTGCTCTAGGTTTATCTACACGGTATCTCTGTCTCATATTGAGATTTCTGTGATGTTCTTTTACTGTGTTCCTCAGCTGAGAATGCTGCTCTGTTTGTCTCAATATGAACATGCTGCACCATGCCAGCTGAGAGGGCACTTATGATCGGTACATCTCCTTCTTTACTGTTCATTCAGTTTCTCCTTCTGTTTGATGTTCAGTCTAATTCTTCATCCTTCCATTTGATGATCAGGGTTCCGAGATTGTTATCTCTATCTATTTCACTTGGTTTCTAGGATCTTTGCTGTAGGGGAACGGCCTGGTGTATCTGACCAAGCTGCCATCTGGGGCCATCTCCTTGCCAGCTTAATTCTTCTTCTTCCGGTTATGTGCCGTCGAGTCGGACCCGACTTATAGTGACCCCTCCTTGAGTTTCCAAGGCAGTATCACTATGGAAGTAGATTGCCCAAACTTCCTTCTGAGGAGTGGCTAGTGGGTTTGAACTGCCAGCCTTCTGGTTAGCAGTTAAGTGCCTTAGGCACTATGAAAATATTCCTTTCAGTTAAAACATTAGAATTTAAGTTTTTATAATTTTCAAAGTATATTCTGTAACTCTTTTTATAAAATTGTAATGTTAACAGTGATTATATACCAATTACTAAGCTGGAACCTAAAGATGTAGATATAACCAAGAACCCGATTATTTTCTCTTTAGATTTCCAGCCCTGTACTTTTCACAGTATCATCTTATGATTTATATTATGTCGACAAGAAATTAATGGGGAAAATTTCACATTGCTTATATGGGGAACCCAGCATCCTAATACATACCATAGAATGGGTGAATTATGAAAGTTGGAAATTATGATTTTTTATTGATACAGCCCTTTCTCAGAAGGTAACATTAGGTGCCTTGGGGGCATTATGCACCTATGAAGCCTTTGCTGTCATTGTGACCATCCTTTGCATCATGTTGCAGGCTTTAGTGTGGATTCCAGGCCATCAGTTAGGACTTTATCTTAACTAGAATGGTAAATCAAGAAGTCCCAAAGTGGGCAGTTCAGAGCTGGTTCATCTACTTAAGGAAGCCATCATGAAGCCAGGTTGTTTCTGGCAGCTTTCTGGTTTTCCATCTTTACTGGGCAGCTTTTGTTCTTCAGTCACAGAATGACTACTCCAACTTAGTCATTATATCCACAACCTAAGTAAGGAGAAGAGAGAAGTACTCAAGCAGGGAGGACAAACGTTTTCTTGCTAAGCTTTGTGTTCCTCGGGAAAGGAATTAGCTTTAATATCTCATTAGCTAGTCCTGTCACCTGGTCAGCCTAGCTCTGAGGGAATTTGGGAAGGTAAATGTTTGTTTTCTTTTTTTGAATAGCCAATGAATTCTCAAACATATATTCATACATGTGAATGAATATATGGTGAAAATGTCCCTTTCACATCATATCTCCCTCATTCTAATGCAATGCCCCACTTTCCCACTGGTATTGGTCTCTTATTTATTCTTCTAGAAATTTCTTGAATGTATATACAAGCTGATATAAATATGTATTCTTTTCTTTCCTTCTAATTTTTAACATAAGTAGTACATAAGATGAGTATTTTTAACTGGTCACATAGTGACTGCAACCAAAACAAAGAAAGAAAAGAAATTAATAAGGCAAGTTTTGGAGATTCTTATAATAAAGAGGAAGAGAAAAGGGTATTGGGAAGACAAGTAATAACATCTCCCATATATGGTTTTTTGGTTTTAATTTGCAGTTAACCAAAACCAGACCAAACCCATTGCCCTCAAGTTGATTCCAATTCATAGAGACCCTATAAACAAAAGTAGAACTGCTCCATGTGGCTTCCAAAACTGTAAATCTTTACAGAAACAGACTGCCTCATCTTTCTTCCTTGGAATACCTGGTAGGTTCAAACCTCTGACCTTATGGTAATAGCCCTGGTTAGAAACCAAAACAAAAACCAAACTAAATGCTGTCGTGTTGGACGCTGACGACTCATAGCGACCCCTCCTTGGGTTTCTGAGGCAGTATCACTATGGAAGTAGATTGCCCAATCTTCCTTTTGAGGAGTGGCTGGTGGGTGTGAACCTCCAGCCTTCTGGTTAGCAGTCAGATGCCTTAGGCCCTACGCCACTAGAGCTCTTTGTTGTTGTTGTTGTTATGTGCCCTCGAGTCAGCCCTGACTCATAGCGACCCCTCCTTGGGTTTCTGAGGCAGTATCACTACGGAAGTAGGATTGCTCAACCTTCCTTTAGCCCTGGTTAAAGCGTTCAGCTATTAACCAGTGCTTTAACCCTGCACCACCAGAGGTCCTAATTTTCAATTATTGTGATCCAGCCTCTGATCATGCAGCTCTTGTGTGGACTTACTTGGTAATCAACAGTAATTTTTCATGCTCACAGGAACTTCCTTTAAGTTGTTTTTCACAAACCAATAGCCTCAAAGCTGGCTTGAACCAGCTCTTGTCCGCTTGGAACCCATGCATGCACCATCCCATTGAGCAAATGGAACCAATCTGCCCAATTAAATAAAACTCAACTTTCCAGAGCCTCAAACTCTTACACTTCTGCTAAGCTTGTGCAGTGAATTAAAAATAGTCTATCCCTTTAATTCGAGGAGAGAGAGTAGTCCTAACCAATGCCCTACTTTTTTCAACCCCTAAAAATGAATATGTATGACTTCCTCTTTTTCAGATTCCATGTATCAGTAACTCACATTCACCTAGGGCAGTCAGATCTGAAGAATTGTACTCCTGACTCCTTGCTTCTTACTGTTGTTGTTGTTGTTACGTACTGTCGAGTTGGACCCGACTCCTAGTGAGTCCTCACTGGGTTTCTGAGGCAGTATCACTACGGAAGTAGATTGCCCCATCTTCCTTCCGAGGAGTGGCTGTTGTTGTTGTTATGTGCCGTCAAGTCGGCCCCCGACTCATAGCGACCCCTCCTTGGGTTTCTGAGGCAGTATCACTACGGAAGTAGATTGCCCCATCTTCCTTCCGAGGAGTGGCTGTTGTTGTTGTTATGTGCCGTCAAGTCGGCCCCCGACTCATAGCGACCCCTCCTTGGGTTTCTGAGGCAGTATCACTACGGAGGAAGTAGGATCGGCTAGTGGGTTTGAACCCCGCCAGCCTTCTCGTTAGCAGTCAAGTGCCTTAGGCACTATGCTACTGGAGCTCCGGACTCCTTGCTTAGCACTTGACAATAAAGCTACTTTCTCTTTCTCAAAGACCAGGGTCCGGTGATTGGATTCTGTGTACCCCAGGCAGGAACCCCCCTTTGCTTTGTTTTCATTGTCATGTTAATAATAAGATTGCATATCTTTTCCTTTGTTGATTAGCCAATGTGAGGTATTTATTTTTCTGTAAAATAGTTTTTTTTTTTTTTTAATTTACCAATTTTTCCATTAGTTTGTCATTTCTTACTAAATTGTGTGAGTTATTTAAATATTCTGAATAGTAATCTTGTTGGAGATAGGGGTATGCGTATTGCAAACATAATGTCTTAATTTGTAGTTATCTTTTTGTATTTGTGTGCCTTGTGATGAGGAAAACTTCTTAAAGTGGTCCAACTTTGCAAGTTTTTTTTTTTAATAGCACATTTGTTCTTCTGTTTAAGAAATCCTTCCCTACTGTGAAATCATAAAAATTCTGTCATAAATTGCCTTCTGAAACTTTAGTAGTTGTGTCTTTCACATTTAGGAGTTTATTCTACCCAGAATTGATTTCTGTATATGGTGAAAATAGGGGTCCAATTTCATGTTTGTTTCTATGTGGAAAGCCACCTGGCCCAACATAGGACTGATTAGTCTTGCTTTCCTTAGTGATCATCAGTGCCAATTCTTTTATAAATGATGTTTTCATGTATAAGTGGATCTATTTCTAAGTTCTCTCTTTTGTTGGTTTGTTTTTGATCCTTGTACTACCACCACTGTGTCTTTATCTTGCCTTTATAATGAGTGTGGGTATTTGACAGGGGATGTTTGCTATGCCAAGTCCCCTCATCTTGTTCTTTTTCCTGGCTTCTTGGCTATTCCTTCTTTGCTTTTCTGTGTACATTTTAGGGTCACTTGTGAAGTTCAAGAAAAAGTTATTGGAATTTTTAAAATTTATACATTAATTTTGGGAAGTATTACTTTCCTGAAAACATAGAGCCTTTCCATTCTTAAACATGTATTTCTATCTCTCCATTTATTTAGGTCTTTTTTACTTTTAATGGAGTCTTATAATTTTAAAATATATTTTTTGTATATTGTTTGCTAGATTTATTGGATGTACCTTTTTGTTATTGTTAAAAATGGTATTTTATTGAGAAATATTTCAAGTATACAGGTAAGAATAGAGAATAATACAGTGAGCACCTATGGTCCTATCCCAAGCTTCAGAACATATCAGCACTATGCCTTATTGAATATTGCTGCTCCTCCTGCTCTGATTAAACATCATAAATACAATTACTGTTCCTCTCTGTCCCTTCGTCATACCTCTTTCTCTTTAGTGTTTCACAAATCCAGTGCTTTTCATTTTTATACACATATTTATATTTCTACTATGTATCTGAGAGCAATATAAAGTATTGTTTTGTATGTTTTTAATGAATGAATCGTTATCCTTTATTAAAGCAGTAGCTTTTTTTTTTTTTTTTATTGTGTTTAGGTGAAAGTTTACAGAGCAAATTCACTTTCCACACAGCAGTTCACATACCCTTTGTCTCATGACATTGACTCCAATCTGCCACAATGCAACAGCTCCCCTCCCACTTTCTCCCCGTAGTTATCTCTTCCCTGTGTCCTTCCCTCCCTGCACTCCTGCCCCCTGAGCTATGTCCCTGTGCATACACAGCCTTTCTATTCTCCCATGATTGTTCTCTCCAAGGAGTGTATCTACTTAGTGTAAATGTTCACCTCATATGCCTGTCTTTTGTTTGGCTGGAGGCCACATACCTGACAGGCAACTAAGGGCCATAGTCTCAGTGGTTCCACCAGGCTCTATCAGACCAAACCTGCCCCCCCCCCCCTTTTTTTTCCTTTTTGGAAATGATTTTGAGTTTTGTTCCACATTGTTCTCCACTCTATCCAGGATCTCCTACATAGATCCCCCTGGGAGTAGTGGACAGTGGTAGCCAGGCACCATCTAGTTCTTCTGGTCTCATAGTCATATAGGCTAAGGACCACATGGTATACCAGTTGCTTGGACTAATTGCTTCCATGAATCTTTGGTTTTCTTCATTCTTCTTTGCTCTGGATGAGGAGAGAGTCATACTTGCGTCAAGATGGCTGCTTGCAAGCTTTTAAGATCCCAGTCACTACTTACCAGTGTAGGAGGTAGAACATTGTTTTGTAGTGTGTTATGGCAGTTGAGCTTGCTATCCCCTGCAACTATGGTCCCAACCCCACAGGTTCAACTACTCGCTCCCTCTGGGTAGCTGGCTGTGCCCAAAAAGTGATTACAGCCTTGTCCCTTGTCAGCTCTACTATACACCTGGGAATTCTTACAGATCATACAAATACACTCCAGAAACAATTGTCTGCCAACCCTATACATGGTCTTCAGTACATTCCCTGCTTCATAGACATACCTAATAGTTCAGCCTGTCCACTCATATATCCACCCATATACTCATGTTTGCCTTCACTGACAACGCAGTACTGTATGTGCAAAAGGATTCATCTTTGTTGTCTGTACCTCCCATGTACCCCTCTGTGTCTTCCTCTTCCTCAGTGCCACCATGTTGATCACTCACATTTGGTACATTGCCCTTCTCTTCACCCAAATAAATATTTGTTTCTACCTAACAGTGTTCCCTCCCCTCCCCTCCTACCTCTGGTAACCAACAAAGAAAATTTCCTTTCATATATAGACCTTTCTTTGACTTCTTACAATAATGGACTAATACAATATTTGTCCTTCTGTGATTGACTTATTTCACTCAGCATAATATCCTACAAGTTCTTCTACGTTATGTGGTGTTTTGCAGATTCTGTGTTATTCTTTAGAGTTGCATAGTATTCCATTGTGTATAAGTACCATAGTTTGGTTATCCATTCTTCGCCTGATGGACACCTAGGTTGTTTCCATCTTTTTGCTATTGTAAATAGTGAAACAGTACCTTTTTGGTATTGGTAGAAAGTAGTCTCTCAAGAAAATCATTCTGTCTACAGTGTTGGTGATTGTTGTTTTTCTCCTAGTTTCTCATTACAACATTTTGCTTTTGGAACTTAAACTATTTTTCCCTTTGAGAAAATTTTAGAGAGGGGAAAGTGTGAAAGTTTCAAATGGTGGAATATATTCACATTTTAATACTTGGAATTTATTTTATGAATTGTTAAGTCTTCCACAAAGTACTTCATTTAAATCTCCATTGATTTCTTTAACCCTTGGGAAAGCTATTTTCAGGCAAGGCCATAAATCATTCCTTTAGCCAAATAGATAAGCATTATAGTAGTAGTCATCCATGTGTCATTTCTTTTTTTTCTTTAATGTGTCCTTTCTTGAAACATAAGGAACATGGGTTGATGTTTATCTCAAAGTGGGAAAAATTACAGTTGACTTTGGGAAAGGATGAATCCACAACCAGGGAAATCCTAATCAGACTTGCAAACCAATCAAGAAAATTCTACAGTTTACTTCCAGTAAAACAGAACCTGGCTGCTTAGAGAACTATAAATGTAGTCTTAATCATCAAGTAGTTCTGAACACAGGGGTAACTTTAATTTTAAAACCTGGGAATTCAAACATTTTATCAGAAGAAAAGATAAATATTTTCATTTTACTTCCTGGAAATTGCTTTTATCTAGGTTCTTGACACAGTTAAAACACCACAATAGCAGGTTCTGACTGATAGCTTTTGTGACTATCCTGTATATGTGGTTATGAAGCAATTATTGCACCATTCCTTTTTTCTCCATCATAGTAGGTAGAGAGAAAAGGATCCTTGGTAGCTTAGGTGGAATCTACAAGCTCAAAGAAACATTCCAGAGTTTGGACTGCTGTAGCAGTAAATGGGAAATCCTATGAGCTTATCCATCTGTACCTTTTTTCTCTCCTTAGGTATACAGCAAAGAACTCCTGCCATGGTTGCTTTAGCACAACCGTAAGGGCAAAGAGAGAAAAGCCCGCAGAAGCTTTTTGTTTCTTGCTATCCTATCTGGATAAACAATGGCCTGCTGCCTCAAAGTGAAGCTGCTTTTAGAGGAGCCAAACTGTCTAAATAACCCTTGTAGGACTTCTTACAGCACTCGTTTTTGCTTTTATTCTCCCTAGTTTTCCCCCTTTCCCATTTTATGATATTTATTGCCTTTTTTTTTTCTTAAAATGTTGTTTTTGAATAGGGAATGTTAACACAGTACTAAATTCTGGAGGGAAACAGCAGCACTCGGTGTAATGTAATCCCACCCCTGTGTCTAAGCCATACAGGCCCCCTTTCCAGAAACAACTACTATTACCAGTTTCTGGTATGTATTTCCAGAGATCCTTTTTATGTGTATGTGAATAAAACACACACAGACACACACACACACATACCATACATACTTCTTTTAAAAAGCACGTGCCTACATATATGATATTATGCTTTGCATATTGTGTTTCATCTTGCAAGAAGTGCAGCCTAACAGAAGTCTTAGATTCGTATCAGAACTCATAAAGATGCCACATTTTTAATGACAGCATAGTATTTTGTTGTGTAGAGATCTTTTCTAACTATTTCCCTGTTTTCTGACATTGAAGTTTTTGGGTTTTTTTGTTAGTATAAATTCTTTTATGATGGATAACACTATAAGTTAGTGATTACATACACATGTATATGTATCTAGGACCTCTTAGGGTAAAATTAATTTGTTTTGTTCCAAACACCTACCTTTTTGTTACTGATTTCTAACTTGATTCTTTTGGGGTCAGAATACAAATGGTATAATTTCAAATTTTTTTAATGTATTGAGACTTGTATATATTTATTGAGACACAGCATATGAATTAGTGAATGTTCCTTCTGCCATTCAAAATAATGTGTATTCTGCAGTTGTAGGGTGTATAGTTTCATAACTATTATGTTGGTTGTTCCAGTCTTCTAAACTTTTCCTTAGAGTTTTATGTAATTGTTCTATCAACTACTGAGAAAGGAATATTAAAATCTCCAATTAAGATTGTGGTTTTGTTTCCATTTTTTATTGCAGTGAGTATTTTTTAGAAATGTGTCTTGAACTCTGTAATGAGGTAGATATACATTAACTATGTTATATCACCTTTATGAATTGACTGTTTATCATTTTGAACTGTCTTTCTTTATCTCTGGTAGAATTCTTTGTTATGTCTACTTTGTCTGATATTAATATCACCTATTGAGCTTTCTTAGGCTTAATGTGTCCATGATTTTTATTTTTTTCATCCTTTTAAACTTCCTTCAGTATCACTGGTTCTAGATCATATGCTACTTCCTGAAGTGGTTGAGCATCAACCAATTCTTTTTGGTGCAGTGATTCTCTGTAATTTGCCCATGTTCTTTTGCTTCTTCCTGCATTGTTCAGTATTTTGCCGTAGAGTCCTTAAATGTTGCAGTTTGAGACTTAAATTTTTCTTCAGTTCTTTCAGCTTGAGTAATGCCAAACTTGCTCTTTCCTTTTACTTTTATAGCTCTCGATCTTTGCACATTTCTTTATAATAGTTTACATTTTCTTCTTGAGCCAGCCTGTGAAATCTTCTTGTTAGTTCTTTTACTTCATCATTTCTTCCATTTATCTTAGCTACTCTACGTTCAACAGTAAGTTTCCAAATCTCTTCTGACTTTTGGTCTTTTCTTTTTTTCTTGTCTTTTTAATGACTTTTTGCTTTCTTCATGTACAATGTTCCTGATGTCCTACCTCAATTCATCTGGTCTTCGGGTGTTAGTGTTCAGTGCATCCAATGTACTCTTGAGATGGTCTTTGATTTCAGGTGGGATATGCTCAAGAACGTACTTTGGGTCTTGTGAACTTGTTTTATTTTCTTCAGCTTCACCTTGAGCTTGCATATGAGTAAGTTCTGCAGTCCACCTTTAGTTTTGCCTGACTGATGGTATTGAGTTTCTCCATCTTCTTTTTGCATATATGTAATGGACTTTTGATTCTGGTGTCTTCTTTCGGGCAAGTGCATGTTATGGTAGCTATTTATGTTCTTGAAAAAAGATATTTGCAATTAATGAGTCACTGGTCTTGCAGAATTCTATCATGTGATCTCCAGCATTGTTTCTGTCAACAAGACCATGTTTTCCACTTATTTGTCCTTTGTTTCCAACTTTTGCATTTTAATTACCATTAATTATCAATGCATCTTGATTGCATGTTTCATCAATTTCTGGCTGCAGAATTTGGTAAAAATCTTCACTTTCTTCATCTTTGGTGTAAGTAATTGGTGTGTATGTTTGAATAATATTCATATTAACTGATCTTCCTCATGGACATATGAATATTATCCTGTCACTGATAGCATTGTACTTCAGGATAGATCTTGAACTGTTCTTTTTTGATGATGAATATGACACCATTCCTCTTTAATTTGTCATTCCAGACATAGAAAACTATATGGTTGTCTGATTTTAAATGGCCAATGGCAGTCTATTTCCCCTTACTAATGCCTAGGATAGTGATCTATATGCATTCCATTTCATTTTTGACAACTTCCGCTTTTCCTAGGTTCATATTCCATACATTCCAAGTTCCAATTATTAATGGATGTTTGCAGCTGTTTCTTCTCATTTTGAGTCATGCCACATCATCATATGAAGTCCCAGAAAGCTTTTCTCCATCCATGTCATTATGGTTGGCTCTACTTTGAGGAGGCAGCTCTTTCTCAATTGAATTTTGAGTGACTTCCAACCTGAGGGGCTCATCTTTCAGCACTATATCCAACCACGTTTCCCTGCTGTTCATAACATTTTCGGTGGTCAGTGGTTGGACTAGGCTTTATTGTTGGTTACTTACTTACATAAAATAAAATTCACTCTTTTAAAGTATATAGTGTCATATTTTTTAACAACTGTGTATAAAGGTACCACCACAAAAATACAGAATATTGAAGGTGTATGGAACCCTAATGTAAGGACTGGTCAGTTTTGCCATCGGCTAGGCTTAAATGGATCATCCCAGAAGCAGAAAAGGGGACTCATTACCCTCAGGACAGAGAAGAGTCAGGAGTGGAGCAAGTCTTTGTATCTGAGAACCTTGCACTGAGACAACACAGAGGATAGTGAAGAGATGGCAGAGAGACGGCAACAGCAGAGGTAGCAGACCCAGGAAACCAGCATGAGATAGAGGTGGGGGGCTGGCCAACCCAAAGAGTGAGAAGGCTGAGAGCCTTTGGGTAGGAGACTTATTGGCTGACTGAGTTGCACCTATCGGCAGAGGTAAAAGAGCTTTGTAATGCTTGCCTGCGCAGGCCAGAGGCCAGACCCAGAGGCTGGGGGCCAAAGAGAGGGGTTCATACAGGCATGACTGCGGGGAGGCTGTTCTGATTAAAGAATTGTATCATGAATGTTCTTGAACCTGAATTGTAATCTATTGCTTCCCTAATAAACCCCATGATGGTGGGGGGTGGGGAGCGGTGAGAAATGTCATTATCCTAGTGCAGTGTAGTAAATTACTTAGTGTGACTTTTCTACCCATAGGTCTTTGTAAACTCTGGGCCCACCTGGGTGTATTTCTGTTGGGCATGGCACTTAACAATGTTCTGGGAGGTTCCCGCTCTCTCTCAGGTGTTTAGAATTCTAATGTTATGATTGGTTGGTTTGGCCATTCTGCTGGGCTCAAAAGGAGGCCTCCTCAAGGCAGAACTCTCTCTCTGACTGCTGGCTGAGGAAGGATGCACCTCTGAGAGACACACGCTGCTGGGAAAGAGACACAAGAGACATGCATTGCTGAAAGAGACACCGAGGGACACACAGTCCTGGGAGAGAGACTGTGACAGACTGCAGGCTGGGAGAGAAACTAAGCATTTTTCCTGAACTTGAATTGTAGCCTGGTGCTTCCCTAATAAACCCCATAATCTGTGAGTTCTGTGTGGCCACTGCAGTGAATTATCTAACCCAGGAAAGAGGTTGGTAGGTGCTTTGGGAGGAACAGTTGGTGTAAGGGCTGGACTGAGCCACCATGTCTGGCCTCCCAGGAATGGGCCTTGGGCTATTGATGGTGATTCTGTCTTCCTCTTGTGGGGTTTGAGGAGGTCAGAACATGTGGCTTCCCTGTCTTTTTTGTACCTAGAAAATTCATTTGGTTCTCTTCCAGTGAATCCCTGGTTTCTTTCATTTACCATGCTTTTGAGATTCATTCTTGTTTTCAGATGTATCAGTATTTCATTCCTTTATTTTTTTGAGTAGTATTCCATTAAGGAGGATCTCTGGTGGCATAGTGCCTAAGGAATCTGACTGCTAACCAGAAGGCTGGCAGTTCAAACCCACCAGCCACTCCTCAGAAGGAAGACTGGGCAATCCACTTCTGTAGAGATACCGCCTTGGAAATCTAAGGACGGGTCACTATGAGACTTTTTTTTTATTCCATTAAGGAGCCCCTGTGGCACAGTGGTCAGGCACTCAGCTGGTAACTAAAAGGTTGGCAGTTCAAACCCACAAGTCGCTCCACAGGAGAAAGATGTGGCAGTCTGCTTCCATAAATACTTAACAGCCTTGGAAACCTATGTGGCAGTTCTTCTGTGTTCTATAAGATCACTATGAGTAAGATTCAAGTTAGTGGCAATGGGTTTGTTTTTTTGATTTAGTATTCCATTGTATGTATATGTCACAATTTGTTTATCCACTCCCTGTTGATAGATATTTGTGTTGTTACCAATATTTGGCTGTTAGGAATACACTTCCTATAAACATTTTTTCACAGGTATTTGTGTAGATGTATGTTTTCATTTCTTTTTTGTAAATACTTGGAAGTGGAATTACTGGGTGATACACCTAGTGGCACAGTGATTAGCCACTCAGCTACTAACCAGATGGTTGGCATTTCAAACCCACCAGCCACTGCATTGGAGAAAGATGTGGCAATCTGTTTCTGTAAAGATTACAGCTTTGAAAACCCTATGGAGCAGTTCTACTTTGTCCTAAAAAGGGTCGCTGTGAATCTGAATTGACTCAAAGGCAACAGGTTTGGTTATTTTGTTTTGTTTTTTATAGTAAGTATATGTGTAAGTTTCTAAGAAACTGCTGAATTGTTTTCCAAAATATTTTACTGTGTTACGTTCCCACCAGAAGTGTATGAGAGTTCCAGTTTCTCCATATGCTCACCAATTGTTAGTGACAGTCTTTAGTTTTAACTATTCTAGTTGGTATATGGTAGTATCTTCCTGTGATTTTAATTTGCATTTTCCTAATGACTAAAGATTTTAACATCTTTTCATAAACATATTAGCCATTTACATATCTTGTTTTATGAAGTGTGTGCTCTAAATTTCTGGCCCATTTTTAAATTTGGTTATTTATCTTATTAAGTCCTTAGAACATTTTTTATATTTCAGATACAAGTCGTCTCTCAGAGATGTGTTTTGCAAATATTTTCTCTCAGTCTGTGGCTTGTGTTTTCATTCTCGAAACTTTATTTTTTTGAATGATCAAGAGTTTTAATTATCAGTTTAATGATACTTTTATTATTTAAAAAAATTTTTTTTTAAATACAAGAACTCTGTTTGTAACCCAGGGTCACAAAAATTTTCTTCTAGAAGTTTCATAGTTTTACTTCTTATATTTATGTTTATGATCCATTTGTAGTTAACTTGTGAATATGGTGTGAGGAATATCTTTAAGTTCACTTTCTTGCATTTAGTTATTTAGTTGTTCACCATCATTTGTTGTAAAGATAGTTCTTTCCACATTGAATTTGACATGTTATAAAAAATTAAATTGATCATAAATATGTAGGTCTATTTCTACAATTTCTATGAAGAAAATTGATCAAGAAAATAGAAGGCATAGATAACAAATACAAGAAGTCAAAAAAAGGGGTCACTAATAAAAAGCTTTAGACATTAAAGAGATGATCAAAGAGTCAGATTGAAAGTATATTTAAAAAAGTGAAATTTTAGTAAAAAGAAAAAAGCACATTACTAGAAAAATCATAGCTTAAATACAGCTAACTTGAGATGGAATTGAAAATCTGTATATTCCTATGAATAATTAAAAAATTACATCTGTATTAAAGTATCTTTCTACAAAGAAATGTGCAGGCCGAAAAACCAAACCCACTGCCATGAAGTCAGTTCCGACTCAGCGACCCCCCTTTGGATTTCCGAGGCGGTAAATCTTTATGGAAATAGTTTCCCCATCTTTCTTCTGCAGAGTGGCTGGTGGGTTGAGAATTGTCAACCTTCTGGTTCACAGCTACATGCCTTAGGCACTGCGTCACCAAAGCGTTTAGTAGCCAATTTTTCTAAGCATTCAACAAGAAATAATTAAAATCTTTTATATACTCTTTTAGAGATTTCCTGACGAGAGTGTACTCCTCATCTCATTTTCTTAATCTTAATACCAAAATCTGGTTAGAACAGTTTAAGAAAGGAAACTGTAGGCCAATATCACTCATCAATAAAAACAAACCAAAACGGTTGGCTTTGAGTCGATTCCAACCCTGGCAGTCCCATGTATTATGAAGCAGAACGACTTCATACAGTTTTCAAGTGCATGACCTTGGAGAAACAGATCACCAGATCTGTATTCCAAGGTACTTTTGGGTGGGTTCGAACCACTAGTTTTCTAGTTAGTAGCTCAGCATTTAACCCTTTGTATCTCTCAGAGACTCCACTAGAGAATATGGATGTAAAAAGTACATGTGCTTATAGAATTCACATCCTTACCCTAAGCTGCCCGAACATGAAAACTAAGCACATACAATGAGAAATACACAAAAAATTGCAACTAAAGTTTGATCTGTTTTCTCTAGAGAAGACCCCTGGCGGGGCAGTGGTTAAGCACTCAGCTGCTAACCAAAAGGTCTGTGGTTCAAATCTACCAGCCACTCTGTGGGAGAAAGAGGTGGCATTCTGCTTCCATAAATATTTATAGCCTTGGAAATCCTATCAGGTATTTCTACTCTATTCTGTAGGGTCACTATGAGTTAGAATTCAACTCACAGGCAGTGGGTTTGGTTGTTTATTAGTATTATCATTCTCTCTAGAGCCAGTTACCAGGCTTCTTTTCGGAAGTGCTGGCCAATGCAACTTTACATAGGATCCATGCTACCAAGGACAAGGAGCATCACAGAGAAAAGCAAAACTTGTGTGTGGTTTAGAATTTGCCTTTTTCTTGATTCAGCATTCACTTAGTTGCTGTAATCCTTTGACTGATTTCTAAGGTTCTAACTTAAGTTGGTTCGGTCAGTTTCTATTTCTGTTTGTGTGTGTGTGTGTGTGTGTGTGTGTGACTGTGGGGGGACTGTAGCATGGAGCTGCTTATACTGCCATAGGTCCAAGGTGTCTCCTAAATCTTTATGGACAGACGTCAAAGAAAATCCAAGTAAATGATGAGAGATATCAAGGATATTATTGTGGCAAAGTGAAAATTTCCAGCAGAAGTTCATTTCTGATCATGTCTGGACTGCATGTGTGCATCATTTGTATGTGCATATTATGTTTCTTCAGCAATTGGTTTACTGCCTAATGCACATTATGAATTATGTAGCTGACAAAGTTACTGGAAAATTGAGCCAGATCTGTAACCTACCTGTGGTGAATGTGTACACCTGCAATACAAAATACATTATTTATGACTTCATTCTGCTTTCACCCTTGGTTTTCTCACTTTTCTTTCACATTTAATTTATGTTTTATTGTTATTGAATGTATTTTTTCAAGCTGTCTTAAATTCTTTCTGGAATCAGGTAGGGTATAAATAAATAAACCCCAAAGTTATAGCATTACCTACAGAAGCTGAACAGTTGGTAGAGCTGCCAGACAAAATGAGATCAGTTCTGTCTTCCATAAAGTCATTGTTTTTAGTTCAGTAGAGAAAAATGTATAGTGGCATTAATAAATTTTTTATATGAACTTAAGGAAGAGAACTTGACTTTTGGGATTAGTGAACATATATTGGATAGTTTATCCAGCATGCCTTTTCTGGTGGCATAGTGGTTAAAGCATTCGGCTGCTAACCAAAAGAGCAGTTTGGACCCATCTGCCATTCTGTAGGAGAAATACAAGGCAGTCTGCTTCCATAAAGATTTGCAGCCTTGGAAACCCTGTGGAGCAGTGCTACTCTGTCCTATAGGGTCGCTATGTGTCAGAGTCGACTCCATAGCAGTTTGTTGGGTATTCACGTATTTATCAAACCTCTTGGTTCCAGAATCAGTGGCTTTTGGCTTAAGATGGACTCATCATCCTTCCACACCCACTTGACCAGACTTAATTTGTTCAAGGGTAGTCACCTGATTTAGTTGGGCCAAGGAAAACCCTCACTGGCAATTTTAGATTTGAGACTGAAAGAGTAGGGTTGACACTGTTTTTTTTTTGTTGTTGTTATGTGCCATCGAGTCGGACCCGACTCATAGTGACCCCTCCTTGGGTTTCCGAGGCAGTATGGGAGATGTAAAACTCCCTGGCTCTAGGTAGTCAAGATTTCTTTATGTAGGAGAAGCCAGTCTGCAGCATTAAACTGGTCCGTGGAAACAAATGAGAAAGAATTAGAAGTCCCAACTCTGTCATTATCTTTTCTTTTTGCGATTCTTCCTTGCATTTACTGAGGTACTCTATTATTTTAGTAAATCCTTCTTCTTGCTTAAGCCAGTTCAAGATAGTTTTGGTCACTTCTAGGTAGAAGGACACATTATCTAATATAGTTAGTTACAGAAAAGCAGTAGGAAGTACATGTGCATATAGAAGCCACATCCTCCCCCTGAGCTGCCTGAACGTGAAAATCTGCCCAAATATGCGAACCTTTTATTCTTCAAATTTAAAAAAACTCTAAACTCACTGCTGTCAAGTCAGTCCCAACTCATAGCAACACCCCCAACCCCCACCTCGCCTTGGGTTTCTAAGGCGGTATCTCTATGGAAGTAGATTGCCCAATGTTGCTTTTGAGGAGTGGCTGTTGGGTTTGAACCACCAGTCTTCTGGTTAGCAGTCAAATGCCTTGGGCACTATACAGTGAATTTGTTTTTTTATTGTTTTAATTCTTCAAATTAAATCATGCAAATTCTTTAGGCAAATTGATGAGCAGTTAAGAATGCGTAACACTTTTTTATAAGCCATTTTCTTCAAGCTTAGAATATTTCAGATTTTTGTTGGTTATTTGATATTATTATTTCACAATCAGATGCCTGTACATTTATAGGAAGTAACAGAAACAGAGCTAATGATGCCAGACCATATTTGATCAATTGCATTCAAGGAAGTTCTTGGATTAGAACAAAGTTGTGTGTTATATACATTATATCCTGTGACTGAATGTTAGCCAAGTCCCTGGGGACAACGCTTTTATCACTGGCAGAATAGCAACAAGAACTTTCTTCTCATGCAGTCAGCACTTTGTGTTCTATGTCTAAAAATGTTTGGCAAACACAACAGAAGAAAGATTGTAGATGTTCCCTTTAATTGGACTTTAAAAATTAATGCAGTGAAGCAGTGTTCTGGTATTTGCCCTTTTGCCATTGGCCAGAAGATAACCCAGAGTCCTTTTCTCAGTTCTGTATTGCTCTTAAAGAAGGCTGTGGTATTAAGGAGAAGTGATTTGCTCTAAATGGTACTGTGACTAGTTGTCCTTCAGAGGTTTTATTGGCTTGTGTATATAGTCTGTGTGCAGTAATATATAATAGTTTCATATACTGGAGAGGAATTATTCAAATAAACAGAATAATTGATCACCAGACCTCGTTTCTACCAAAAGTCCCTTTCAAAAATTTCTTTCTTTCAGTGAAGATGCTAACTGCAGGAAAGCCTATTAGTCTGTTTTCTATCTGCTCTACTAAGCCCTTATCACCTTTTAATGTAGGTGCCAATGAAACAGCAAAACAGAGAATACAAACTAGTCTTGATAACCCACAAAATGAAGTTTTGATTTTTCATTTTTTAACTAACAGTCAAAGTATATACTTCCTCTATCTTCAGAATGCCACCACAAGGTGAATGAGGGTCCTAGGAAATAATAAACCTTTTTTACTTCTCTCTGGAATTAATGTTCCAAGCCACCAGACTATGCCACAGCCAGCTCCACTAAGAAAGTTCTTCCAAAATAGCATTTACACATAAAATTTATACACAAAATTGTTAAATTTTTAAAAAAGAAAAAATGTTACCAGTACATATGTATCATGTCAAATGAAGAAAAGAAAAAAGTAGACTTTGAATGTTATGCTTTGTACAGTTTCTTATGAGGCCTCTTACAAGATAGAGTAGACCACTTCTATAGGTCCAGGAGTAGAACTTAAGGAGAAGCTAGAGTTTCAGGGTTCTCTGTCACGTCTACTGAGATATTCCTATCCCTTGGTGTCAGGTCCCTGCTTCTGTTGGAGATTTACTGAGGCTTAGAATTCTCCATTCTTTGCAATTTTGCCACATTTATAATTAAGTTCTGAGCCTGGTTCTCAAGTATGATTGGTCATCAGCTATAGTTGGCAAAGATCTCTAATATCACATGTTGTTTTTGAATTGGTGATTAATCATTGTGAGCCCATCATTTCCTCTCTTCTTTGTATCAGTGGTGCTCAGTAACAGCCATCTAATGCCACAGAGCTTATACTTACTGTTTTCCTCATTCTTCTCAAATCTAGAGATACCGTGCAAACTAATTAACTGTCTTCTACATGTGTCTCATCCCTGATCACTACAGGTGAAAATCCCAGCAGTTGTACCAGTACAGCATCCCAGGGGCTATCAACCACTAATTCGGGGGCCTCATTGACAGCTAGCCAGCGGGTAAGCACATTCAAGAATCTCATCCCTAGAGTCTGTTTTCTAGGACCTCTTCTAGCACCAGTTCTCTTAGATGGGGCCCCCTAGAAACAGAGCTCAAGAAGGAGATTCTTGTGCAAGTGACATATTGAGGATGTGCTCTCAAGACACAGTGAGGGAAGCAGAAAAGGTCAGGGGAGGAAGCTCGGCACAGTTGTACTTTCAGAAGGCTGATCCCAGGAGGCGCTCAGGAAAGTGAACGGTACCATAGAATTATCCCTCCTGAGGAGCTCTGGTAGTGTAGTGCCTAAGGCATTTGACTGCTAACCAGAAGGCTGGTGGTTCAAACCCACCAGCCACTCCTTGGAAGGAAGACTGGGCAATCTACTTCCGAAGAGATACTGCCTTACAAACCCAAGGAGGGGTCACCATGAGTAAAGTCAACTCAACGGCAGTAAGTTTGGTATTTTTGGTTTGAGGCCATATAACTTGGCTTTTGTAATCTCCAACTGTCATCTGCTGTAGGCCACACCTAGGAGGTTGACTTCTATTTTCTAGGTGTTATTAAGCAAAGAGACTTCCGTTGACAGAGGGTAAAACTGGTAATCACCAGTTTTAACTAGATTCCTAGTATTCCATTATATGATTATACTATATTTTATTTATCTCGATTTCTGCTTGGACGTTCTGATTTGTTTCCACTTTTATTCTATTGTAAACATTATGGAAATGAACATCTTACTCTAAATAGCTGAGCACCTATAATTTTTAAAGCAATAACAAGATAACAGATACATTATGAAAGAGCTCTAAGCTAATCAGCTTTTTATTTGTCATATCTATAATATTTAAGGATGAGATTCAAGTTAAGTTGTGGTTTAGAAAATGGAAATAGGTTAGAGTTCTTACATGGATGTAGAGATTGAAAATGGAACAAAAAGCTGTATAAAGAAAATTTTGATTGCCAAAAAAAAGAGTAGAAGTTTAAACCTTATGAGGCAATAATGGTAATTCCTATATCTAGGTACCTCCATGAATTTTCTAATGCCTTAACAAATGACTTGACTGAGATAGCATTAAACAGTAGTTGAGAGATCTTATTGACTTAGGTATATGAAATCAGACTTATATGTCATAATTATGCCATAATGTTGTTGTTGTTGTTATGTGCCCTTGAGTCGGACCCGACTCATAGAGACCCGTCCTTGGGTTTCCGAGGCAGTATCACTACGGAAGTAGATTGCCCCATCTTCCTTCCGAGGAGTTGCTGGTGGGTTTGAACCGCCAGCCCTCTGGTTAGCAGTCCAGTGCCTTAGGCACTATGCTACCAGAGCTCCCTATGCCATAATAGGTAATTTTAATTACCTATTATTACCA
>NW_006921654.1:8434870-8435486 GCF_000298275.1 Orycteropus afer afer
TCAGATTGACTACATCTGTGGCAAGCGGCGGTGGAAAAGCTCAATATCTTCAGCCAAAACCAGGCCAGGAGCTGATTGTGGAACAGACCATCAACCGCTCATATGCAAGTTCAACATGAAGTCAAAGACAATTAAAACAAACCCAAGAGAGCCAAACTATGATCTTGAATATATCCCTCCTGAATTTAGAGATCATCTAAATAATACATTTGATGCACTGAACACCAACGACCGAAAACCAGAATTGTGGGAGGATGTCAAGAACGTTATCCATGAAGAAAGCAAGAGATCACTAAAAAGACAAGAAAAGAAGAGAAGACCAAAATGAATGACAGAAGAGACTCTGAAACGTGCCCTTGAGCAGAGAGTAGCTAAAGCAAATGGAAGAAATGACAATATAAAGGAGCTGAACAGGCAGCTCAAGCAGACAAAATCAATTACTATAATGAAATGTGCAAAAACCTGGAGTTTGAAAACCAAAAGGGAAGAACACGCTTGGCATTTCTCTTTTTTTTTTCTATTTTTTATTTTTTATTAGGATTTGGGTGAAGATTTACAGAGTAAATTCACTTTTCATACAGCAGTTCACATACACTTTGTCTCATGTCATTGACCA
>NW_006921654.1:8442871-8453137 GCF_000298275.1 Orycteropus afer afer
GTTGTCAGAAGGGACCATTCCCTGGAGAAGGATGTCATGCTTGGTAGGGTGGAGGGTCGACGAAAGAGGGGGAGGCCTTCAACGAGATGGATTGGCACGGTGGCTGCGATGATGGGCTCAAGTATAGCAGGAATCATGGAGCTGGCACGGAATCGGGCAGTGTTTCATTCTGCTGTGCATGGGGTTGCTATGAGTCGTAAACGACTCAACGGCACCTAACAACAACAACAACAACAGGTAATTTTAAAACACATAAATATGTATATTTAATAAATGAGAATGAGATAGCAGCACAAATTATACCCAGTTATGCAATTTAAAGTAAATGGCTTAAAACTAAAAAGAAAAAAAAAACAGTATAAGAACCTAACAGAAAGTTAGGCAAGAAAAAGAATTTATGCTTTCTTTCAAGATTATTAAGGATAAATACTTAGAAGAAAGAATATGAGATAGAAATCGATAGCTAACATGCCTGAGATACTCAATTTTTTTAGAAAAATACATCTTAGCTATAAAGATACATATATATAGGTGGATAAAGAAAAAAAGTGATTTGGCTTCATAAAATTTATTGAAATGTTTACTCTTAAGGGATAGATGGAGAAAGAGACACAGCTGTGAAGGTATTGATAATGTTTGTTTCTTTTAACCTGGGGTGGTGAGTACATGCATATTGTTTCTAATATTAAATTTACATGCTTCAGAAGTATATTTCCCTATGAAATTAAAATTAAAAATAGCTTGTAATACAGCAAAATAATTTTAAATAATAAATTTATTTGCTGCTATAAATGCAAAGGGGGTAACAAAATATTTTTTCTCAGTTCATCTGAACCATATCAATTTTGGTTCAGCTTACCACTTCCAAAATACTTAAAATAAAACATTTTAAATTAATCTTTACTCATGTAACATAACAGAATATTGTAATGGCAAATTGAAATCTGACATTTAAACAACTCACCACACAAGAGAATTTAGAATAGGAGTTCTTCAGTGATTTCAAATTATGGACATGAGAATAGTATCACAGTATGGCTTCCATGGTGTTAGGACAAATTTGAAAAATTTAACATTTGCAGAAGGGTGGAACATTGTTAGTAAAAGCATTCTTAATATGCAGAGAAGGAATCATAATGGTAATTTAGCACTAATATTAAAAAGAAGGTAAACAGTGACTGTCAGCCTGATCCTGTTCTTAGTCTACCATCAACCACTTCTAAAATACTGAAATAAATAACGAGTGGCCAAAAAAAAAAAAAAAAAAAAGTGCTGCCTTCTTAAGAATATAACAAGATCATAAACATTAAGCAGCATTAGAGTTTTAAAAAAATAAACAAATCATTGTAGACAAACTTCATTAATGATTTAGAAGAGAGGATACACATCACGTTAATTAAATTTACAGTTGATACTAAATTGGGTGGTGTTGACAAAACCAGTGAGGGCAGATAAAAGGGACCTAAAGTGGTTAGAAATATGGGCAGGAAATGAAATGTGATTCAACCTGAAAAAATGTAGCTAATACATCTGGGGAAAAATAATCAGAAACACAGCCATTCAATTGGCAGGATATATAGTACTTGGAAAGCAGTAATACCAAGAGACTTTTGAGATGATAGTGGGTAGCAAATTATATATGATCTTGTAATGCAATATGGCAGTAAAATAAGTCAATGAGATTTTAGTCTGTATATGCAAAAGCTTCACATCACGTGGCTGGAAGATAAAAGTTATTAATGGTACCACTGAGATCACAATGAGAATACCAGTTTGGGGCATGTAAATGCCTCAAATAAGCAAATTGAGTAGTGTTCAAACTGAAAAATAAATGTGTAATAGGTTTCAGAGTTTGACTTGCAAGAAAAGATTAAAATAACAAAACAAGTAACGTGTATCCATCTCTGACTGAGTCAGGCTATGGTAACAGTTCACAAATATTTGAAAGATGTAAACATCATGGAAGTCAACTCATTTTTATAGGTGGAATAAGAGAGTTTAGAGTCAAGTAATGGGATAAAATTAAGTAACGGAAATTTAAGACTAAATCCGGGAAATGTTTCCTTACAGTGAAATCTATTAGTCTCTGGAATTGATTCCCTAGAGAGGTGGGGAAAGTTCCTATGCTTTAGTCATTGGGATGAGATCAAGGCTTGGAAAGTACATTATTATTTTTTCAGAAAAGGAAAAGCCAAATTGTTCGTTTTGCGTTGGAAAGGATGTACACAATGACATGTCAAGTCTTGTCCAGTTGTCATCTATGGTCTCAGCCTTCTCCAACATGTTATGTCCTATCATTAAGGAATTGCATATTATTTTTTAAATTATGTTTTCTAAAGGATCAAATTCATATTTTCCAGCTCATAGACTTCAATTTCCTGTATTTTTTTTTCTTCCAAGTCGTAGGAATGCTCAAAAAGAAAAGACCCCTCCTTTTCTCTCTTGATGAGATATGGACTTAAATATTCCAAACATACTGCATCAAATCAGATGAGATAGTTGAACTCTGAAGTCTGACTTATACCAGTGCATTGAAAACATATTTTTACTGCAACTTTGCCACCACAACTATGCAATATATAAAAATTCATTTACTTCCTTTTCTGGGTTAATGCACAGACAGATTTTTACCAGATGGTGTCCTGGAGGTACTGTTTACTTTTGGAAAAGCAATATAACCAAATTTGAAAAATATAAAATATGCATTTTATCCCAACATTAAAACTTTCTGTCTGTTGTATTTTTAAATTATCTAGGCTAAGTTCATCTATAAGTTCTTGCTGAGTTGAGACACAGAACAAACTAATATGGAGGCAGAATACTTTCAAATAATAGTAAATCTTAACTCAGTGAAATCTTTCTAAGCAAAAACAAAAAGAAATTAAAATTAAAACATGTACCAGACTTCAATTAAGAGTTAAATTCTGTGGTATAGTACTTAAGCTGTATTTCACATTATTTAAAAACAAACAAACCAACCCAAACTCACTGCCATTGGGTCGATTCAACTCATAGCGATCTGACCTTCTTTGAGTTTCTGAGGCGGTATCTCTAGGGAAGTAGATTGCCCAATCTTCCTTCCAAGGAGTGGCTGGTTAGCAGTCAAATGCCTTAGGCACTGCACCACCAGAGCTCCTGTTAGTCTCTGTTATTATTTGTGGAGAAAGAGGTAAATAGAGACTCTTCTCTTTGAGGTACTTAACAATTGACTTAGAAAGAAATATCTGAAAAATCAAATATAGGTGGTATAGATGCTTATCAGTTATTATATATGCATGTATTCTATATTCAATTCTATCTCTCTATATAATCCATTGAAAAGATATTTGGTAAAGAAATGATCAGTTGGTAAGATTATTTAAGGAAGTTTTCCTGACTAAGAGTGATCTGAGTAGTTCTTTGAAAACAGGAATATCAATAATTGATATTACTGAAAGATCATGGTTTGGTTACAAGCTAGGAGTATAAAGAGAGGCTACTAATTTAAATTTAAAGATAAATATTCTGGGAATTTAGAGAATTGTTAAGTAGAAATGGACGTATTGGAAAGGAACAAAAACATAAAGAGAAATAAATGATTGGTTCTCTTTTTGATAAAGTAAACTATAATACAATACAATATTAATTTACATGAAATACAGTAGTTCATCTATGTTGAAGTACATATGATTACATAAGCACAAGTGAGTTGAAAGCTGCTCTTTTTTTCCTTACTCTCTGAGTAAGTAGTATTGAGCAAGGAGAGTAAGTTCTAATTTTGGAATGTTTATATACTTATGTTGTTGTTATGAAACAAAACTCAAGTCACTAATCCAAATTGGTTAAAGATAGGTCTTGACTTTAGGAAAACTCACGCTTGTAAACAGAATATCCCAAACCTAGTTACATAAGCAGAATCCAAACGCTTGTAGATTCATTAGCATAATGAATCTTAGGCTATTCGTGATAACCTTCTCTCCAGCAAACATGAAGTTTGGTGAGTTTTGACTTCTTTGTGTTCATTCTGTTATTGGCATAACTTTTGCTGTAATCTCCAACCTGTAGAGTTTCCTTCGATGCCAGTATTGAAGAAAGGACAGGGTCTGAGTGGCAGGGGCAGCTCCAGATGACTTTCACTTTACTGGACTGCCAAGAAAGCATTTCTTTGTCCTGAAACAACACTTTTAAAAAGCACAGTATTATTATTTTTTACCATTAAATATATTTTATAAAAATTAGCAGAAAAAGGAAAAATAAATTTGTATCAGTTTAATAAAATTGATTTAAATGTAGAAAGTACTGAAATTAGACTGATGGGCTATATTCAATTATGAAACAGGCTTTTTAAAAAAAATTTGAATATATTAGAAATACTTTTATCAAAGATTATACCTAAAAGTTGGAAAGAGATAACCTACAAAATTGGGAGAAAATATTTGGTAACCATAGATCTGATAAGAGTTTAATATCCAATATATAAAAAGGAGCTCTGGTAGACTAGTGCCTCAGGTACTTGACTGCTAACCAGAAGGCTGGCGGTTCAAACCCAGCAGCCACTCCTCAGAAGGAAGGTTCAAACCCAGCAGCCACTCCTCAGAAGGAAGGTCCGACTCCATAGCATATAACAACAACAACAATATAAAAAGAATTTTTACAACACGAAAAGACAGCCAAATAAAGTGGGCAAAGAATTTGAGCAGACATTTCTTCAAAGAAGATGTACAAATCACCAACAAGCATATGCAAAGATGCTCAGTGTCATTAGTCATCGTCATTGTTGTTATGTGCCCTCGAGTCGGACCTGACTCATAGCGACCTCTCCTTGGGTTTCCAAGGCACTATCACTATGGAAGTAGATTGCCCAACCTTCCTTCCTTAGGCACTAGGCTACCAAAGCTCCTTATTAGTCATTGTTGTTGTTGTTATGTGCCATCGAGTTGGCCCCGACTCATAGCGACCCCTCCTTGGGTTTCCGAGGCAGTAGCATAGTGGCTAAGGCACTTGACTGCTAACCAGAAGGCTGGCGGTTCAAACCCACCAGCCACTCCTCGGAAGGAAGGTTGGGCAATCCTACTTCCGTAGTGATACTGCCTCGGAAACCCAAGGAGGGGTCGCTATGAGTCAGGGCTGACTCGACGGCACATAACAACAACAACAACAACATCACTACAGAAGTAGGATTGCCCAACCTTCCTTCCGAGGAGTGGCTGGTGGGTTTGAACCGCCAGCCGTCTGGTTAGCAGGCAAGTGTCTTAGCCACTATGCTACCAGAGCTCCCCTTAGAGAAATGCAAATCAAAACCACAATGAGATACCACTTCTCTAGACAGGACTGCTAGCCCGCTGGATGGCTACAGCTTGAACATTGCTGGGAGCCTCTAACCAGCTCTGACTAGAGGCTAGAAAGAACAATATCTTGATTCTGGTTTCCCAGAAAGACCCTGAGACAAGGATTTGAGTACAAGCCATTTATTTGGGAAGTGATCCCAAGCAATAGTGGTAGAAGAGTGGGGGAATAAGAAAACAACAGCAAGCTAGTTGATAAATGATACAGTATCAGGTTTAGGAGTTGTGTGGGTAAAATCTTGGAGAAGTAGAAAACAAATGCTCAAGCTATAAGAGAGCTGGGGTAATTTTATACCAGTTCCCCTCAGTCATTAGTTGAGACTTTGTACTGGTTGCTTTTGTTTTTTAATCCCCCATTACCTCCAGCCTGGTATATGCAATGGCACAGTGGCTTAGGAGAAAGTCCTTAGGCTCTGTTAAGTCCTCCACTGTAAGCAAGAAAAGGAAGGATGGTTTGCGGGAAGGATGGGTTGGGGAAGAACAGGGACAAAGTTCTTTTCTCTAAGCTGCAAGATTAGTCCCCAAGGCCAAAAGGACTAGGAAAAGAGGAGCTGGTTTATTCTCTAAATCTACAAGCTGGTTTCTTTCAGGGCTTCAAAATCTGTGGACTGAGCTGGTGTCTATATTAGAATTCAGTTTGTAAGTTGGTCTAGTTATTTAAGTTCCATTGATTTAGAGTGATCTGCCCCAACAATATTTTTCTCAGCAGGCTGATTTTGTAGAAACTGGAAGGTTTCAAAAATGTCATAGCAGAACTACTTGTATGTATTACAGATATACTGCTTAGAAGAAAGCTGTACCTCCCTACTTCAGGCAGAAATACCAGTACTATGTAGCTGTTAATTTTTTTTTTTAAATGATCTAGCCCTATTTTCAATAGCCTCATATGCATGTGAAAGCTGGACAGTGAACAAGAAAGACAACAGAAGAATTCATGGATTTGAATTGTGGTATTGGCAAAGAATATTGAATATACCATGATCTGCTAGAAGAATGAACAAATATGTCTTGGAAGAAGTACAGCTGCAATGCTCCTTACAAGTGAGGACAGCCAGGCTTCGCCTCTCATACTTAGGTCTTGTTATCAGGAAGGACTACTGTCTGGAAAAGGATATCATGCTTGGTGAAGTAGAGGGTCAGCGAAAAAGAGGAAGACCTTCAAAGAGATGGATTGACACAGTGTCTGTGACAATGGGCTCAAGCATGGCAACGATTATGAAGATGGTGTAGAAATAGGCAGTGTGTCGTTCTATTCATAGGGTTACTTTGAGTTGGAACCAACTTGACAACAGCTAACAACAGCCCTATGTGAACTGTTGGAAACATCCCCAAGATAATTGTGGATTAAAACACACTGTGAAGAATATATGTGTAAGAGACAACTAACTGTTCTCCAAAGATTTATACTATACTTCCATAGAATAAAGAAACGCACCAATGCCGTGGAGTCAGATCCGACCCGCAGCAACCCCTCCTTGGGTTTCCGAGGCAGTATCGCTACGGAAGTAGAGTGTCCAACCTTCCTCCTGGGGAGTGGCTGGTGGGTTTGAACCTCCAGTCTTCTGGTTAGCAGTCAAGTGCCTGAGGGACTACGCTGCCAGAGCTCCCCCATAGCATAAAGGTTAGTGTCAAATCAAGATCAAAATTTTCCAACTCTCTCTTGTATCTAGGGGGAGCTTTGGTGGTGTAGTGCTTAGGGCATTTGACTGTTAACCAGAAGGATGGGAAGTTCAAACCCACCAGCCACTCCTCAGAAGGAAGACTGGGCAATCTACTTCCTTAGAGATACCACCGCTGAAACTCAAAGAGGGGTCACTGTGAGTCCGCTCGGACTGGATGGCAGTGAGTTTGTTTATTACCATGGAGCTGTTCTTTCAAAGGGATATGTGCACAAGTGACCTGTTAATCTGGTAGCTTCTGAACAAGGTGGTAAAGAAGCAATTATGTCTTCTTTTTTTTCCCCTATTTGCCACTGAAGTGAAGAAGTCTGCAGCTGAGGAGCATAGCACAACTTGTGTCCCAGAAGCAGTGGAAGGCTGACCGCTGAACACTGGACTGACATGTGAGTGCAAAATAAACTTCCGTTATGTTAAACTGCTAAAGTTTCAGGTTTAATTATTGTATTAGCTAGCATTATCTCAGTTAACTAGTGTGTTGCTGTTTGAATATGTCTATAAATAGAGTATATGCATACATGCTTGTGTATGTACAGAATGTGATGGAATGAATACTTAAGAATCTAAGAATGGTGGTTCATTTTGGGGTGGATGTTCATGTATATATTGTATAAGAGAAGTGCATGTATTTATGTATATATGAATGTTACTATTTTTTTGTGAACCATTTGAGACTAAGTTGCAGACTTAATACTCCATTGCTCTGAAGTACCTTAGTTTGTATTTTCTAAGAATATTCTGGTACATAACCATAAAGAAAATTAACACAACAAAATACTAGTATCTACTCTACAAGCCCGATTTATATTTCACCAGTTTTTCTCTATAATATCTTTTTATATATTATATTATTAATAAAATAATATTTTTTGGACCAGGATCCAATCCAGGAAAACATGTTACATTGATTTTCTTTTAACCTTATTTAATCATGAATCACAATGCTACCCATAATTTGTTATGATCCACACAGTTGAAGGCCTTTGCACAGTCCATAAAACATAGGTAAACATCTTTCTGGTATTCTTTGTTTTCTCCCAGATCCATCTGACATCCCTTGGTCCATGTTCTTTTCTCAATCTGACTTGGAATATAGGCTAGATATTTTGTAGGACATCCTTCAATTTGGGTTTTTCTGATGCATCTTCGTGACAACAGTGTTAGAAAAGTGAGGAAGTACAGAAGTTAAAGTGAAAGCAAGGAAAGAAAAAATAGCCACAATCTCGACAGATCAGAGCAGGCTTTATTGAAGAAAAGCCCATGAGGGACGACTCTAGAAGCAATGTAGACAGTGCCAGTTGCAGAGTAGAGCCATGCCTAGGAGAAGCGTTGCCCCTTTTTATAGGGATGTCTGGTGCGTACAGGGTTTTGCAAGAGTTGCAATTTCCAGGAAGTGGGGTTGTTTTTGACAAAGCGAGGTGGGGGGTAGTCTCCAGGTGGAACTTATCTCTAAGGTTTCTCAAGGCAGGGGAGGGTGTGGGGTCTGCAGGTGGAATTTATCTTTGAGGTTTCAGGGTGTCTTAGCCAAGTTTAGGGTAGCCAGTCCAGCCCCTCAAACAGAATGGCCGTTACTGCACGATCCTCACAATCATTGCTATGCTTGAACCCTTTTTTGCAGCCACTGTGTCAGTCTATCTCGTTGAGGGTGTTACCCTTGTTCACTGACCCTCTACCAAGCATGATGTCCTTCTCCAGGGACTGGTCCCTCCTGTACAAGAGATGAAGTCTGGCCACTTTTTAAGGAGTCTCACTTTTAAGGAGGATTCCTACTGTACTTCTTCCAAAATAGATTTGTTCATTCTTCTGGCAGTCCATGGTGTATGCAGTAGTCTTCACCAACACCACAATTCAAATGCGTCAGTTCTTTTGCAGTCTTCCTTATTCATTGTCCGCCTTTCACATGCATATCAGGCTATTGAAAAGACTGTGGCTTTGGTCAGGTTCACCTTAGTCCTCAAGGTGACATCTTTGCTCTTTAACACTTTAAAGAGGTCTTTTGCAGCAGATTTGCCTAATGCAGTAGTTTGCAGCAGATTTGTCCAATACAATACAATGTTTGAGTGTTGCTTCCATGAATGTTGATTGTGAATCCAAGTAAAATGAAATCCTTGACAACTTCAGTTTTTTTCTCTGTTTATCATGATGTTGCTTATTGATCCAGTTGTAAGGTTTTTTTGTTTTCTTTCTGTTGAGATGTAGTCAATACTGAAGGCTGTAGTCTTTGATTTTCATTAGTAAGTGCTACAAGTCTTCTTTAGTTTCAGCTGGCAAGGTTGTGTCATCTGCATATCGCAGGTGGTCAGTGAATCTTCTTCTAATACTGATGCCACATTCTTCCTCATATAGTCCACCTTCTTGGATTCTTTTGCTCAGCATACAGATTAATTAAGTGTGGTGAAAGGATACAAGCCTCATGCACATCTTCTCTATTTTAAACCATGCAGTGTCTCCTTCTTCTGTTCAAATGACTGCCTCTTGGCCTATGTACAGGTTCCAGATAATCACAATTAAGTATTCTGGAATTGCCCTTCTTCACAATGTTATCCATAATTTGTTATGATCCACACAGTTGAATGGCTTTGCATAGTCCATAAAACACAGGTATACATCTTTCTGGCATTCTTTACTTTCTCCCAGATCCATCTGACATCCCTTGATCCATGTCCTCTTCTCAATCTGGCTTGAATTTCGGACATTACATCAGACGGTATTCTGCTGCTATTCTTAAGGTTTTCACTGGCCAGTTTTTTTTTTTTTTTTTTTACAAGACAGTAGCCAGATCCTTTTTCTAATCTTTCTTAGTCTGGAAGCTTTGCTGAAACCTCTCCAACATGGGTGACCTGCTGCTATTTGAAATACCAATGGCATAACTTATGTATCACAGAAACACATAAGCCACCACAGTACAAAAAAAACTGGTAGAAAATGTTTATAGCAGAATGTTTACAGCAGCTTTATGTATAAATGCTAGAAATTAGGAGCTTCCAAGATATTCTTCAATAGGTGACTAGATAGCAAACTGTGGTATATCCATACAATGAAGTCTTTGACAAGAAGAAATTAGCTATCAAGTTGTGTAAAGATATGGAGGAACCATATTGCTAAGTGAAAGAGGTCAGTCTGAAAAGGCTACATACTTCAGGATTCCAACTATATGACATTCTAGAAAAGGCAAAACGCAGAAATCCATTAATCATCGGAACATGGAATGTACGAAGTATGAATCTAGGAAAATTGGAAGTTGTCAAAAAGGAAATGGAACGCAT
>NW_006921654.1:8456197-8461922 GCF_000298275.1 Orycteropus afer afer
GTTTCTGAGGCAGTATCAGTATGGAATTAGATTGCCCAACCTCCCTTCCATATTGATTAATAAATTCTAACAAATGTACCATAGGAATGCAAGCTGTTTTGATAGTAGGAGACACCCTGTGCAGGGGAAAAGGAGATGTATGAGAACGCTTTTCTTACTGAACAATTTTCCTTAATCTTAAGATGTAAAGGCTATTAATTAAAAAAAAAAAAAAATTCAGTGCCTAATGAATTCAGACAATATTTAAATTAAAAAGAAAGTTTGAAAAAGATTTCTTAGATTGAACATTGTGAAAATGTCAGTTCCACCCAAAGCAATCTATACATTCAATGCAATCCCAATCCAGATCCCATCAACATTCTTTAGGATATGGGAAAATTAATCACTAACTTTATAGAGAAAGGAATGAGTCCTTGGATAAGCAAAGCACTACTGAACAAGAACAAAGTAGGAAGTCTTAGACTCCTGGATCTTAAAACCTACTGTACAGCTACAGTAGTCAAAACTGACTGGTATTGGTACAATGACAGACATATAGACCAATGGAATAGAATTGAGAACCAAGAAATTGATTCATTGACCTATGGTCAGCTGATCTTTGACAAAGGGCTGAAATCCATTAAATGGGGAAGAGATTGTCTGTTTAATAAATGGTGCTGGCAAAACTGGATATCCATTTGCAGAAAAATGAAACAAGATCTGCACCTCACATCATACACAGAAACTAACTCCAGATGGATCAAAGACTTCAATGTGCAACATAAAACTATACTGTTCCCAAAGGAAAAATGAGGGGAAAATTTAGGGGCCCTAATATATGGCATAAATAGACTATCAAGCAAAACCCCAAATGCACAAATAGCAGAATATAAACCAGATTAATGGGGTCTTCTACAAATTAAATTTTTATGTGCTTCCAAAGACTTCTCCAAAGAGTCAAAAGAAAACCTAGAGATTGGGAAAAAATATTCGGCAGTGACCTGACAAGGGACTTATCTCTAGAATTGATAGAAAAGTCCAACACCTCAACAACAAAAAGCAAATAATCCAATTAAAAATGGGTAGAAGACGTGAATAGACACTTCACCAAAGAGGATATTCGGGCGGCCAACAACATATGAAGAAATGCTTATGATCACTAGCCATTAGAGAGATGCAAGTCAAAACAACAGTGAGATACCATCTTGCCCCAGCACTAGTAGCAAAATTCAACAAGACAGAAAACAACAAATGCTGGCAAGGATGTGGAGAGATTGGGACTTATACACTGCTGGAGGGATTGTCAACTGATACAACCACTATGGAAAGTAGTATGGCAATTACCTTAAAAATTTGGAATTAGAATTACCATTTGACCCAACCATTCCATTACAAGATATATCACAGCACTATTTACAGTAGCAAAAAGATGGAAACAGCCTACATGCCCATCAACAGAAGAAGGGATAACCAAACTATGGTATATACACACAATGAAATACCATGCAACCCTAAAGAATAACGTAGAATCAGCAAAACACCACATAACGTGGACAAACTTGGGGGACATTATGCTGAGTGAAATAAGTCAATCATAGAAGGACAAACATAGTATTTGTCCATTATTGTAAAAAGTCAAGGAAAGGTTTATATATGGAAGAAAATTTTCTTTGTTGGTTTTGAGGGGGAGGGAACACTGTTAGATAGGTAGAGATAAATACTAATTTGGGTGAAGAGAAGGGCGATGTACCAAATGTGAGTGATCAATAGAGTGTCATTGACGAAGAGGAGGACATAGAGATCTTCATGGGAGGTACAGACAACAAGGATAAACCCTTTTGTACATACAGTACTGCGTTGTCAGTGAAGGCAAACATTGATACACAAGTGGATAGATGGATGGACAGGCTGAACTGTTAGGTATGTCTATGCAGGAGGGGAGTGTGCCCATGACCATGTATGGGGTTGGCAGACAATGTTTGTACAAGTGTATTTGTATATTCTGTAAGAATTCCTGGGTATATAATACAGCTGACAAGGGACAAAGTTGTAGTCGCTTCTTGGCCATAGCCAGCTACCTAGAGGGAACATGTAGTTGGACTGTGGGCTTGGGACCATAGTTGTAGGGAGCATCAAGTTCAATTGGTATAACATTCACATTCTTCCACCTCCTACTCTGGCAAGTAGTGACTGAGATCTTAAAAGCTTGCAAGTGGCCATCTGGATGTAACAATGGGTTTCTTCTCATCCAGAACAAAGGAGAATGAAGAAAACCAAAGATACATGGAATCAGTTGGTCCAAGCAGCTGGTACACCATGCAGTTCTCAGCCTACTCTACTATGAGATCATAAGAACTAGCTGGTGCCCGGCTCCCACTGTCAACCACTTTGAGGGGGAATCCTGGATAGAATGGGAGAACAATGTGGAATCAAAATCATTAAAAAAAAGGGACCAGGCTTGCTGGTCTGATAGAGGCTGATGGAACCACTGAGATTATGGCCCCTAGTTGCTCTTCAAGTCTGGAATTGAACCCACTCCTGTGGCTTCCAGCCAAACAAAAAGACAAGCATATGAGCTGAACATTTACATTAGGTAGATACACTCCTTGGAGAGATCAGTCATGGGAGAATAGAAGGACTGTGCATGCACTGGGAGACAGTTCAGGGGGCAGGAGTGCAGGGAGGGAAGGGCCCAGGAAAGAGGTAACTATGGGGAAGAAGGGGGAGGAGAGCTATTGCATTGTGGGAAATTGGAGTCAATGTCATAAACCAAAGTATATGTGACCTGCTGTATGGAAAATGAATTTTCTCTGTAAGCTTTCACCCAAATCACAATAAAAATTTTAAAAAGAAAAAGATTTCTTATCAATTAATGTCATTGAATGAGCTTTTGTTAACAGTAGACTGGTAAGTGGAGTCATCTTCTCTATGGTGGCTTAAAAAGAACAAGAATGGATCTCTGAGCATAACAGTAGATGTCAGAAATTTGACCATGCCCAAACCCAAGGAATTTATGTCAATTTTTTTATTGATATTCAAAATTATAGAACCACTGTCTGAAGTTTAAGATGAACTGAAGATCAAAATGGGTATCTATTTCCTTGCAATTTTACTGCTCCTGATATCATCAGGCTGGGATTGTTTTGGAATATTTGAAGTTGAGTGTTCAACTCTTATCATAATTAACGTTATTGCAACAGCATTTATTTTATTTGTTGTTGTTGTTGTTGTTGTTAGGTGCTGGTAAGTCAGCTCCACCTCAAAGTGACCCTGTGCATAATGGAACAGAACACGCCTGGTCCTGCACCATCTTCATAATCCTTGATATGCTGGAGCCCATCATGGCAGGCACTGTGTCTTCCATCTTGTTGAGGGTCTTCCCTTTGCTGACCCTTTGCTTTACCAAGCATAATGTCCCTCTCCAGGGAATAGTCCCTTCTGACAACATGACCAAAGTAGATGCCATGAAGTCTGGCAATTCACACTTCCAAGGAGCATTGCAGCTGTACTTCTTCCAGAACAGATTTGCTCATTCTTCTGGCAGTATTCTTCACCAATACTGCAATTCAAAGGCATCACCTCTTCTTATGTCTACCTTGTTCATTGTCTGTCTTTCACATGAATATGAGGTGATTGAAAATACCATGGTTTCGGTCAGCCGCACCTTAGTCTTCAAAGTGACATCTTTACTTCTTAACATTTTAAAGAGGTATTTTGCAGCAGATTTTGCCAGTGCAATACGACATCTGATTTCCTGACTGCTGCTTCCATAAATGTTGACTGTGGATCCAAGTAAGATGAAATCCCTGACAACTTCGATCTTTTCTCCGTTTATCATGATGTTGATTATTGGTCCAGTTGTGAGGGTTTTGGTTTTCTCTATGTTCTTCCATACCATCCTTGATCTTCATCAGTAAGTGCTTCAAGTTATCTTCACTTTCAGCAAGCAAGGTTGTATTTTATTTGTATATTCTAAAATGTCTTTTACAGAGTCATGGCTCCTTTTCCTTTTCTTCTGACCAACAAAGAACATCATGTTGAATTCATTGTCGAAGCAAATTTAAACTTTTTTTAGCAAGGTCTTAGATTGTTTGCTTTATGTTGACTGATTTGTTGGAAAACCTGGAAATGACCATTACATTACTGAATTGGTTTTTTTCTTACTCCGTTCATCACTTCCACTTTTTCTTATAATCTATGGCCTTTTCTGACCTTAGGCACACCTATGTCATATGTGGATTCTTCCATTTTCATAGAGGTCATTTCACTTAATAATGAGGGGAAGGCGATCATGCTTATGTAAAACATGTTTCTGTAATATGAGCATGAGTAGTAATGCCATCAGTTGAATAGCTGTGTGACAACTGTAGCTTGCTGTACAAAACAGATGCCTATGCATTCAAACTCATTGTAGCAGTTCTTCAATTCAGATAATGATTAGAATTAAAATTTTTGCAATTTTATACAAAATATTTTAGTAACAATGGGCACTTTTACTAATCCTAATGTATTAACATTGTCTGATTCTTTTCATAAACACCTTCTAAGGAGTATGCCTTATTCAACATCCTACACCCTGCAGCTAATGCAGTAGTGTATTGTATGCTATGGGTAGTGTATAGTATCCATTAGGCTTAATTCCTGGCAGGTAACAATCAGAGAGAAACTAGAATTTTGTCATAATTACTGGCATAGTTATAAATTAATGTTTCTTACCTCTTTCAAACATATGTGCTTGAAACTTATCTTTCTCTGTTTTGTATTACCGAAACAAATATTTTAAATCATTGAATTGTTTCCTGCTGTGACTTATGTTGTCCCTACTAGCCGTGCTGTCCTACATTCCCATATATTCCTTCTAGGTGGAAAATCCCTCCTTTTCCCCTAGGACGTATCTTTTGCTCATGGTATGTGCTAGTAAATAATGGATTTTATTTAAGTCATTTAAATAGAAATGAGGTTTATTACATATCCCCAAACACATGTATGTTCTTTTTGATCGTTGCCATTGAGTCAGTTCCAGCTCATAGCAGCCCTGTGGACAACAGAATGAAACCCTGCCTGGCCCTGCCCCATCCTCACGATCATTGCTTTGCTGAAGCCTATTGTTGCAGCCGTTGTGTCAGTCCATCTCGTTGAGGGTCTTCCTCTTCTTGGAAAACCTTCTGTTTCACCAAGCATGATAGCCTTCCCCAGTGACTGATCTGTTCTGACACCGTGACCAAAGTACAAGAGTAAAAGTCTGGCTGTTCTTGCTACTAAAAGGGGCATTTCAGCCATACTTTTTCCAAGACAGCTTTGTTGATTATTCTGGCAGTCACTATATTGTATAGTATCCATCTTCTGGCAATATATACTCAGTATTCTTTGCAAATTCCATAATTCAAAGGCATCAATTATTCTGCAATCTTTCTTATTCATTGTCCAGCTTTCAAATGCATATAAGACACTTGAAAGCACTATGGCTTAGGTCAGATTCACCTTAATCTTCAAAGTGACGTCTTTTCTCTTGTTGTTCTTGTTAAGTGCCGTCGAGTCGTTTCCGACTCATAGCAACCCCATGCACAGCAGAACGAAACACTGCCTGATGCTGCACCAGCCCCATAATCCCTGCTATACTTGAGCCCATCATCGCAGCCACCGTGTCAGTCCATCTCGTTGAAGGCCTCCCCCTCTTTCGTCGACCCTCCACCCTACCAAGCATGACATCCTTCTCCAGGGAATGGTCCCTTCTTACAACATGACC
>NW_006921654.1:8463242-8512561 GCF_000298275.1 Orycteropus afer afer
TCCTGCCATCTTCTCTTGATGTTTCCTGCATCATTCAATATTTTGCCCATAGAATCTCTCACTATTGCAACTCAAGGCTTAAATTTTTTCTTCAGTTCTTTGCTCTTAAACACTGTTAAAAGGTCTTTTGCAGCAGATTTGCCCAATGCGCTTCATCATTTGATTTCTTGACTGCTGTTTCCATGGGCATTGATTGTGGATCCAAGTGACATGAAATCCCTGACAACTTCCATCTTTTTTCTGTTTATCATGCTATTAGTTCGTGGTCCAGTTGTGAGGATTTTTGTTTTCTTTCTGTTGAAGTGTAATCCATACTGAAAGCTGTAGTCTCTGATCTTCAACAGTAAGTACTTCCAGACCTCTTCACTTGCAGCAAGCATGGTTGTGTCATCTGCATATTGCAGGTTGTTAACGAGTTTCCTCCAGTCCTGATGCTGTATTCATTTTCATATAGTCTAGCTTCTCAGATTATTTGTTCAGCATACATATATATGATTGAATAAATATGATTTTGTTTATTGTTCCTATTTGCAAATATAAAGTCTGATTGGCAAGCATTTGACTCACATATGACCATCTTCTTCTCCCTAATCAATGTACCACTCTGTTGGTAAACCAGATGGCCTCAGAACCTTTCTTGACACGATACTCTGATGAAATCTGTTTTCCGTCCCTGATAGGAATGTTAGTTAGTAGGTCATCAGTAAAACCTTTCATGATCTATGTCATTATATTACTTTAAGAAAAATGTAATAAGGGTTCATCTTTGTTTGATATAATTATGAAAAATAAGATCTTAAATTTTCTGAAAAGGTAAATTTTATATAATGATAATAGTTGTAGATGGTTGGACTTCCATAATACCTTACTTCAACCTAAAAAAAAATAAATAAATAAGACATTATTTTTCTCTCCACTATGTAAATTATCATTAGCAGCAGAAGGAATCTGTTAACCTGTATGGTTTAGGGGTTAAATGGTACTTTCTCCTTATTTTGTAACAATGTTTTTGTTAAAGCATTCAGTTCTTCTGGATAATAGGTGATTTAGTATTAAATTTTATATTTGCTTCATTGGCATCTTTGGCAAGTCAAATAGTGGCAAACAGAATTACTACTGCTGAATAGCTTTGAAAGGTTGCAAGTAAAGACTTCCTATTTATTTAGCTGTCATAAGCATTGCTGATATAAAGGAAAACTGGAACTATCTCTGTTAGTGAAATGCAGTGTGAAAATTTATAAGGTTACAAATAATTTTCAACCTGATTTAAAACTCACAGGTAGTTTTTAAGAGAATATTTAATTACAGTTGTCATTTCTGTGCTGTCTACTGAGAAAACATAGGGACAATAACCCCACTGAATCTTCCCCTTCATTCCTAAATAATTATTATATTCTTGAAACAATGACCTCGCCAGGTAACACTTAGTAGGAAGTCCAGAAATCATCTGAATTTCAAAGTGTTTGAATGCATACATAGTAATTTTACCTTTTAAAATTCTTTTTAGCATTTTGACAAAATGAATCTGTGTATAGTAGTACTCTAATGCTGGCTCATGTGAGTAATATTTATCCTTGATAAATTGACTGAAACATATAAAAAAATTATTTTGAGAAGCTTTGCTGTTTTGGGGAACTAAGTTATTAGATACCATTTTGTTTTTATTGTTAAAATATGTTTTAAACATATTAAGAAAAGAAGGAGACTAATATAAGGAATACTTATATACCTTATTATACAGATTAATTAGTTCTTAGCATTTTATCATGCTTACTACAGATTTATTCAAAAGGAAATATTTTCTCAAATCATGTTGCCTTCCTTCTCACAAATGATCAGTATTTTGAAGTTGATGAGTTGTATTACTAAGAAATTTTTATATTATTATTACATATTTGTGTATTCAAATGTTGTATATGCTGTTGTACAGCATGCTTTCAAGGTATAAATGGTATCATACTCTGCATATTTCTATAATTTACTTTTTCTCAGATTCTATTTTTGAGATTTATTTTCATTGATACATTTTTTATGGTATTCCTTTGTAAGAATATGTCCCAGTTGATTTATCTAAACGTCTGTCTCTTCATAGACATTCAGGTAGTTTCCATTTTTTTAACTATTAAACACAGTACTATAGTGAATGTTTTTGTGCCTATCTCCTTGTGCTTATGCAGAAGGTTCTTGCTAGCATATATATCTAAGGAGGAGCCTTGGTGTCAGAGTAGTTAAAACCCTTGGCTGCTAACCGGAAGGTCTGGGGTTTGAACCCACTAGCTGCTCTGGGGGAGAAAATTTGGTAGTAGGTGTCCATAAAGATTTACAGCTTGGAAACTCTAGGGGGCAGTTCTTTAGGGTTGCTGTGTTGTTGGAATCAACTCAACGTTAGTGGATTTTTTTTGGTGGGGGGGTGATTATATATCTGAGAGTGGGATTGCTGGATGCATGTGTCCATTTAACACTTTTAGATATTGCCAAATACCTTCAAAGTTTCAAAATGGTTGTACCAATTTGTGTCATCCCCATCCTGAACCATTTTGACACTGTTTGAGATATAATTTACATACCATAAAGTTCACCTGTGTAAAGTATACAATTCAAGGGGTTTCAGTATATTTATAGAGTTGTACAAAGTTCACAAAAATCTACTATAAGAACATTTTTGTTATTGAATATGGCTTTCTTTTCAACCCCTTTGAGTGTTGCTAAAGTCAGTACCATGAAACAATTGCTCTCTGAACACAATCATATTTTAGCAGCTATAAATGATAGAATGACCCAAATACACGATGTTCTTAATTTGGAACATACCTTATAGGTATTGTTACTGTTGCAAATGGAGTATTTTCTTTTATTGCACTTTGTAGATGGTTATCAGTGGAGTATATGATTTGTGTATGTTAGATTGTCTTTTTAGTTCTAACAGTTTTCTGACATTTTCTTTTTAAACATTCTTTGTAGTCTAGTAATATCTTAACCAATAAGGTTAGTTTTGTCTTTTCTTTTTAATTCTTAGTCTTCTTATAGCTTTTCCTCTTTTTGCCTTACTTATTTTGGTGCTACATTTATTTATTTTGGTTCTATGTTATATTTGTGCCTATTACAAAGAAAGGCGATCCAACAGAATGCAGAAAGTATCGAATAATATCATTACTATCACATGTAAGTAAAATTTTACTGAAAATGATATAAAAACAGTTACAGCAGTACATAGATGGCTAGCTGCCAGAAATTCAAGCTGGATTCAGAAGAGCACATGGTTAACTTTAGTGTATGATTAGTATATCTGCTGCCAAAGCGAGCACGATATAGATAGATCTTAAAAGAACATAATGGTCAAGGCAGACATTTTTCACTTGTAAAGCTACATTACTGTTTGTTTTTTATGAAGATTTTGGGGGATATTTTTGGATTATGTTTTAAAGATTATGCCAGGGAAATAGTTTGAGGAGTTTATCCAGCTCCCTTGGCAGTGGAAAGTCTAAAGTCTATGAGAATTTGAAATTCTGTTCTACATTTCCCCCCTTTCATCGGGATTCTTCTATACAATCATTGATCGAAATGTTCAGTAATGGTAGCCAGCACTATCCAGTTCTTACTAATCTTGGTTATGATCCTGTTATGGATTAAATTGCATCCCTCAAAAATGTGTTGTAAACTGCAACCTCTGTGTCTGTAGTTATAATTCTATTTGGGAATGGGTTCTCTTTGCTGTGTTAATGAGGCAGGATTAGTGTAGGGTGTATCTTGAGTCACTCTTTTTGGAGATATAAAAGATTAGATGCAAGCTACCAAGGAGAGATGGGGGATGAGAGATGCCAGGCCACATGAAGATTGCCCAGGAACAGGAGCTCAAAGAGGCAAGAGCCTTCCTGGAGAGTGGACAGAGGTAGAAAGCTTCCCCTAAAGGTGGCACTCTGAATTTGGACTTATACCCTCCTAAATTGTGAAAAAACAAGTTTCTGTTAAAGCCACCCACTTGTGGTGTTTCTTTTATAGCAGCACTCGATAATTAAGACCAAACCCATTTATGTCTTTTGTATTTAAGAACTGATTTTTGTTTTATCTACCATGTTTTCTGTTTTGAACTCAGGGAGTATGTCTAATTTTACACTGAATTATGAAGTCACTATACCTTCATTTACTTATTTAAGAATAAAATTTCTTCTTTAGGTGAATTTAAAATCATTAACAAAATGAAACTAATGTATTTGTTCTCCCTATAGAATGTAATTTTGTTATTATAAAATAAGTTATTTAAAATGAATATTACATTTTATTCTCAAGTAGGTTTTTTTTTTCCTTGTGAAATCTTTTCAATAATAACTGTCACTTGAGTATTATTTGCTGCATGACAGGCACTGTACTGAGCATTTTACCTCTATTATTAAATCCAACAACCTTACAAAGCTGATATTATTGTTATTATTTTATTGAAAAATAAACTGAATCTGAGACTTTTCGAAAACTTGCCAAACTCGGGTCTATCTGATTTGAAAGCCAGTGCTTTTTCAGCTGTTCAATTTTAATTGTTGAGAAGCTTGCATTTTCCTCTCTGTTTTGGTAAATTAATATAACTTGAATGATATCTTGGCACAGAAAAATAAGAACCTTGAAAAGGAACTAGATTGAATTTTTTCAGCCCTAGGTCAGAGCTTCAGATAGGATATTGTTTATTATAGTATGGGATTTCAGAATATGTTTGAGGGACATTTCCAGAACAGGTAGGGTCTTTCCTAATAAATTGTCGTTTTTATTTTTATTAAAGCTTCTGGAGGTAGTGGTGAAAGACTTTGTTTTTTTTTCCTATCCTTCCATATTCATTATTTTTTTTAATAACATGATAATTTTTATAGAGGGATACTTATAATTATGTGATTTTGAGAACTTTTTTTTGAGGGAATAGGACTAATTATAATTTTATATTCTAACAGGAAGCATCATTTTTTTTCAAGTTAATATAAATGACTATTGACATCTGTGGTGTATGATAATACTTGAAGAAATAAGAGACAAACCTAATTACAGAAGGTCAAAAGCAAGAGAGAGTGTTGACGTTAATTGAGTGGTGTCTTTGGACTTCTTAGCAAGATTCCTACATGAGGAATCTGTAGATGAAGAATTAAACCTAAATCTCATGCCCAGCATTTATTAACTGAAATACAATTGAAATATACAATTATTTCTTTCTATGGAGATTGATAGAGAGCTCTGGTGGCATAGTGCCTAAGGCATCTGACTGCTTACCAGAAGGCTGGCAGTTCAAACCCACCAGCCACTTCTCAGAAGGAAGAATGGGCAATCTACTTCTGTAGAGATACCACTCTCAGAAGCCCAAGGAGGGGTTGCTATGAGTCAGAATTGACTTGATGGCAGTGAGGTGTTTTTTTTTTGTTGTTGTTGTTGTTGTTTTTATAATGGAGTTTGATAGCCTAATGAGTAAAAATGAAAAGCTGTAGAAGTTTCACTCTATGCTGGAAAAGTGAACTTGAAGATAAAAACTAGTAATGAGTGGGCAAGAGTAGTGCTAAAAAAGATTTGTATTTGTTAGATGTCAAAAATTAAGATAACAAGAGTCAGAATCAAGTGACTAGGAAGGACAAGTGCTTATGCCAGTGCTTTACTATGTCTATGTGCTGATCTGGAGTGGAGCATTGGAGGCCCATGATTTTAAGTTAGGTTTTTAGCGGTGGACTAAGTAAGGTGGAATGGAGTAATTCTTAATGGGTTAAAACTTATCTGCTGAAATGAGTCTTTTCTATGCCTTTCTTCCAATTGTAGGAAATGGTTTATTGGAAATCTCAAGTTTGAACTGCTCAGACCCTGTATCCCATCCCTCTAGGGTCAGCTCAGCCCTTCATCCTGTCAAAGCAGATAAAGCAGAACAGCGTGCAATTTGCTGTAAAGGGGTCCTTGGGATGAAGCATTTTAATGTCCATAAAGAGTAGACAAGACCTTCATTGTTAAAGACTCCCATGGAACATTTCAAATGGCATGGATTTGTCTTGGTGCCCTTTGCAAAAATTAATAGATTTGGGCGGCAGAGTTAGAGGAAAGCTAAGCATTGGAGCCTACTTATCATCTGATAACATTTTACTATATTTATCTCACCTTAGCCTCTGTGTGCTAAAACTGAAAATGTGTTTTGTAAATAATACTTAAATAGGATGGGCTGCAATTTTTTAGACCTTTATCACTTGAATATAGGAAGAATACAGGGTTACAATAATAGTTTTGTTTTGTTTTTAATTACTAATCAGGTACAGAGGAACTCTGGTAGCGTAGTGCCTAAGGCATTTGAGAGCTAACCAGAAGGCTGGCGGTTCAAACCCACTAGCCACTCCTCGGAAGGAAGGTGGGTACCATAGTGATACCACCTCGGAAATCCAAGGAGGGGTTGCTATGAGTTGGGTCCGATTTGACGGCACATAACAACAACAGCAACAATCAGGTAGAGATCTAGAGAACAGATCAAATTGATTTAACTTCCCCCCCCCCCGCAATTCCTCCTTTGTTTATTAATTGAGGATTAAACTGACTTTTAGGTTCCAAGTAGCTAATCCAAGCAAGCTCCTCCTGACGAGGGAATGGCAGAGACTGTAGTGCAATAAAATACCAAGTAGGCGATTTTCAATTCTTCTCATGCTCTGAGAACTGGGATATCTTAAGCTTTGATAGAATGGTGCAATTTTATATTTTCCATTTGACTACTTTAAAAGGTTCATTGTCTTTTAATTAAACTACAGGAGGGGAAGCGGAGATTAAAAGATGTAGTACTATGAAGGGGATGGCTTTTAGCTACTAGTACGTGAATGAAGACACCACAGTAAAGCAAGATGGAGTGCAGCAACAAGTTTTGTGCCTTGAAGCCTCCTCTTGTCTAACTGTGGCTGTAATTTGGAGTTAATTTGTGCAGCTTCTCAATAAAAAGACTTTGTGTTTTATATTCTTTGATTCTTCCTAGCATCTCTTTCCAGCTGTTCTTTTATCTTCTCTTTCATGCAGTCCGATGCACCTTACACAACTATCTGTGATAATGATGTAGACCAGTGTAGGTGAAAAACCCTGAACCAGGCTCAGTACTTGGATATTTCCTATTTATCACCTGTTTCTTTTACTTCCCATGAGTAGCACCTTCCTCAATCTCTTTCTTTCTACTCTCACTGGCTGGTGGAGGCCCACCTTCTCCTGTAGTGATTTTGTGATACTAACATGAGGTAAGTGCTTAGGTTTGTACATTGAGGAGTGTTACTGCATGTGGGTGTCTTATTTTCCTTTGTCTGTACAAAGATTTTTTTTTTCTTTGTGTCTGTTTTTCTCCCTTTGCTTTCTACTCCCCCACATGTCCCCAGGTCCTTCAAGCCAATGAGGCTGTGGTGACACCTTCTGGGCAGTACTGGGAGTGAATTACAGCCTTAAGTTCCATGGCGGTGTTAGTATACCAAAGGTTTGGTATATAATACTGAACTTAGTATGCATCATCAAAACAACTGATACAGCATGCTGCTTAGGTGCGAAGTTTCTAAAACTTGTTAAATATCAATTTCATTTCTTTCTAATAAGCAGGGATTTGTAATTAACTAAACGAAAAGCCAGTGGGCCTATTTGCTTAAGCAACTAAAGGCATGGTACATGGTTGGCCCTGAACATGAAAGTAACAGAGGAAAGACTGAGGGTCGTGTAGTATCAGAATATTAGCACTGTACACTAGTGCTTTTTTTTTTTTTTCCTTTGCTCTGGAACAACAGTATCCTAAAGCTAGCGCTTTATAGCAGTGGAAAAACAGCCCATCTCGGTAATAGTGTTATCCATCACAACCATCCACCGTTTGGACAGTATGGGAGAAGGTTTCTTCGTAACTATTCTTGTCCACCCATACCTCTCATCAGTTTAAGACACACGTAAGGAGTCTTTCCTGTCATGTCATTGGATTGCTGCCTTTTTTCTAAACAGATTCCTTATGTGTTTACTTCAAAGCTGATTTAACACATGTAATAAAAGGTTTTAAATTATGGCTTTATCACACACTGCAGCATGTGTGTGATAAGTTTACTGTTACCGATTTATTTATTTTTATTTTTTTTTTTTTTTGCTGACCTTTTCTTGGACATTGAACATGCTGAAACCTATAGTTTCTAATAAAATCGCTAGGTAGTCTTGCAGGGTTGCCATTACTATCTCTTCAGGAAATCTCCTGGTATAAAAGAACCTTTATTATGAAATAGTCTTAGGGATTTCAAGACATTTTTCTGTATTATCTCCAGTAACTGAAGCAAATGTAGAAGTACTGGGCAACAAAGGTGTGGCTGGCCGTCAGCAGTTACCTATCTCTGTAACATCACCTTAGGGCAGCATCAGTGGGGAAGGCACGGGACACTCAGTTGTGAAGACAGGGTAACTATGACTGGTAAATATGCTGTCTTTAAAATGACACCACATGCCTTTTCTTAGCTCTTTGTATCATTCTTTGGTCAAATATTGCATATTCAGTGCATAATCTATGTGTTCCTACTTGGTACAGAACTCAGTATTTCTCTTGCTACTATATAATAGAATCTAGTCAAGGACATATTGTCTTCTAATTGGGATTTGCAAACAGTTAATAGATAGCTGGAAAATAGACTGGAGCTTTAAAAGAAATAGGAAAGTGTTTTCATGAAATTAAAAGAAACTATTTTAAAATACTAAGGGTGTGAATGAGACACAAAATACCACGTAGTAACTGCAGTTGATGGTTTTATTTGAAATTGGGGGAGGGAGGAGAAAGCTAGAAGGGGGCAAAAACACAATTTGGCCTAAAATTGAATTTCTCTGATAAGGCATTTCAGAAGCAGCTTGTCTTATTCACTCAGCAGCAGAATAATCATATGCGCTTTAATAATCTTTATTTTACAGGAGTGCGTTGCCAGGGTAACAGAATGTAAGCAGGGAGCAGCACCTTGCAGATCACAAAGGCAAATCTGTGGAAAGAAATTTCACTGAGTTTCTCTTTGCCTTACCAGTGTAATAACAACTCATATTTTTCTGGTACTGTTTAATAATTTCATATATGCGTTCTTTTCCCTTCCCCTTTTCCATATCTGTGTACACATGGAAAATGGCATAAATCTGGAACTGTCAAGTTCAGTGGGCAAACTGAAAAACAGATGTTGTATCTTTAGCATTTTTATATAATTACTTTCTTTTGCTGTTTTACCCCTATCTCCATCCCTCCCAACCTCGGTGTTATTTTCTTCTCTCTGTGAACCAATCTGATGATAGTAGTCTAAGTAAAGGGGGCTTGAGGTGGGAGTTGGTATTTGGCTACATTAATCAAAATTTATTAGCTAAGCTTGCCTGCTTGGAGATTGTAAGGTGGGGATTGCAACTGAAGCATTTATTTTTGTAAGGGGGTGAATTGAATTATAGTAAATGTAGTGATAGGTATCCTGAGTAAAAAGTACAGGAATAATGTTTTGTTTCCCCTCATGTACACATACACAAGGCAGCAATGGGAAGGGAGGTAGCGTCCGGTTCTTTCAGACATCCCTGGAGACCAGCCTCAGTGAGCTCTAGGAAATTGGCTGACTTGAAATTATTAGCAAAACCAAAGTTTCCCATTCCTTTTCTGGCAATAAGAATGTACCTATATTTGATTGGGTCTCATTTAGACAAATCTACGGTTTATAAATATTTCTCTGTCCTTGTCTTTGCCAAGGGCCATAGCCTGTGAAAATAAAAGTAGAAACAAAGTATCACCAGGCTAAAGAGCTAGGAAAGAAAAAAAGATCTCAGGAAATTAGATAGGAAAATGTATATTCAGATGATGGTTGAAGTTGTTACTGAAGCCTACAAATGCCAGTAATTTTTGATGATGCCTTTAGTTTTAGCATGTTTGCTGTGTTCCCAAGTTGTTTACAGTTCACACACTTGTTTCTCAAGATCTATAGAAAAATCAACAAACAAGATAGGTACTCAAAGAACTAGTCCCTGGATGGATTTCACCCTAATTTTTTTTTTTTTCTTCCAGCGTTTGATGAAATGTATTAAAGTGTAGCTTTAATTTTTTTTTTCTAGAAATGGTTCTTTCTTTGGAGGTGAACCCTGCATTGTTATTTAAAATGAAACTAAGTAAGGCTACATTAAAACTTTGTTGTTGTTACGTGCCATTGAGTCGCACCCGACTCATAGCGACCCCTCCTTGGGTTTCCGAGGCATTATCACTACGGAAGTAGATTGCCCCATCTTCCTTCTGAGGAGTAGCTGGTGGGTTTGAACTGCCAGCCTTCTGGTTAGCAGTCAAGTGCCTTAGGTACATTAAAACTAGATGATGGTTAAAGGAGCAAGTCAAATTTGAAAAGGTCAAGTAAGGACTCTTGGTAGAAGGGTTAATGTAGGGAGAACCTTCCACAGCGGTGTGGCTGGTGTTCCTCAGATGTTCAGAGAAATGGAAGAGGGCCATACTGAAGTAACAGTAATAAAGTGACAACAGAGAATTCTTCAGAAAGCATATGGTAGAACAAACACAAGGCTGGTGCTTATGATGGGGCTGAACCCAAGGAGGGATGATGGGAATGTTACTTTCATAAACTAGGTCCCATCAGGCCCTTCAGGGTAATCTTCTGAGGTTCTCTATATAAAAAAATACTCTTCTCTCTTCACCTTAAAGGAATTATGTATCTTAATTCAAACAGAGAAATCCACATATTTTCTAAAGTCAGACACACAAAAAAACTAAATCTGGTTATTAAATATCACTGGTCTCAGTGATCCTATACTGTTGAATAATTCCCATGAGTTGTTGCGACTCTCCTTATCATTTACAAAGTCATTATATTGCAGTCTGTGTCACTGGTCAGTGTTGTTGTCCCCCCCCTCCCCGAAGTCTATTTCGGGAGCCCTGGTAGCATAGTGCCTAAGGCACTTGACTCCTAACAGAAAGCTGGCGGTTCAAACCCACCAACCACTCCTTGGAAGGAAGGTTGGGCATTCTATTTCAAAAGTGATACTGCCTTGGAAACCCAAGGAGGGGTCGCTATGAGTCGGGTCTGACTCAAAGGCACATAACAACAACAACAACAAAGTCTGTTTCTATCTGTTTAAGTATAGAACTGTACTTACTGAAGGAAAAATTAGCTAGTGCAGGTACAACTAAATAGTATCATTAAAACAAGCCACCAAAACTTTACAGGGCAGTGAATTTATATTAATGGGAGAGGAATAACTCAGAGAAGGAGGGTGAGGATGCTTATACAACTTGAAGAACATAATCACTGTCACTAAATGGTGTATGTAGACACTATTGAACTGGTGTTTTGTTTTGCTGTGCATATTCTCAACAACAACAACAAAATAGTTTAAATTATATGAAGAAACACAATCAAGGCAATTGACTAAATACTTATTGAGCACATGTAGCTGTGCGTATAATCCTATCACATCGAAACATACTGATAACAATGTTGGACTAGTTCAAGTCTCGATCTGCCACTTACTACTTTTGTGACTTTGGTGCAGTCCCTTAACTTGTGGAATATTTTCCTCATCTCATCTGTAAAATGGAAATAGGATTTCCTTCCAAGCGTAAATGACAGAATCATTATATAAATCAAGAGAGGCAACATATAAGGGGCAAAATCTGTATCTGTGCAAGATTCTTTTTCATTCTGATTTTACATGTACAAAAGTATCTGGTTGTTCTTTCTAATTTACACTGCTGAGAACTGCTTGTGGAGTGAGGCTATAAGTATGTTTTCTGTCAATGGAAGAATTCATTAGGTCCTACAATTAAAGGCAAGGCATGAGTTGAAGGAAAAACACAAATGTAGTAGTTCTCTGTTTCAGACGAATGTAATCAAAGTTGTGGATTAAGGATATAGGAAGGAAGAAGTTGTATTAGAAGAACACTGAGAGAACAATAAAGAACTGTCCTGAATATTCCATGTAGACGTTGTAGCCTGCACATTGACTTTGCATGATAGGCCTTACTGTCTCAGTAGTGGAATAGATTAAAACCAGGAGTGAAGATAATGTAACTCATCACAAAAAGAAAATGAAACACTTTCAAGTAAGTTTTGGTCTAGGAATAAACTTAAACTGAGTTCATTTACTTCCACAGTAGAAATAAGTTTTAGAAAAAATAAGGAAATATTAACCCTGAGAAGCTTTTGAACTTCAGGGATTTTCTCTCTCCACCACACCCCTATTTCCACCCCCAAATGCTGAATCACAGGTGGCTGAACACATTTGAGTAATTTGATGTTAGCAAACTGACACGCAAGTTGTCATCTTGGCCACAGTCGTAATGTGTAATGGCCAAAATGTGTTAAACCTTCCAAATAGAGCTCAACCAGAAATGGTGTCAGCCAAAAATAAGAATATGACTTTCTAAGCCAGTAGTAAGCACTTGTCTCATTCCTGTATGTTTAAGAATCTTAAATTAAGAATTTTCTGTATTCTTGTTCACTTAGGTCATACTCTTACAATGCTTCTTCCTTCAGTAGGAAATAGTATAGACTTACAGGACTTTTTTCTTTCACAAATAAACATGCATGTATGTGCATATACAGATAGATGTGTGTGATAGTCAATGAGCAAGACCTGATAAACCATCCTCTTCAGATTTTAAGACTTACATTTCACTGTGGGGAGCTCTGGTAGCATAGTGGCTAAGACACTTGCCTGCTAACCAGATGGCTGGCGGTTCAAACCCACCAGCCACTCCTTGGAAGGAAGGTTGGGCAATCCTACTTCCGTAGTGATATTGCCTCGGAAACCCAAGGAGGGGTGGCTATGAGTTGGGGCCGACTCGACGGCACATAACAACAACAACAACAACACATTTCACCGTTAATATCAATTAACACTTTACATTTTTTTCTGTGTGAATGATAAAGTATTTTCAAAAGCATAGGAGAAATGTTCCTTGAACTCCTTGAATTCGCACCTTGGGGAATTATTTCTCCATTCCATTTAGGTAAGACAGAGACTTCCACTGTTTAGTATCTCCAGGTTGAATTCATGCTTCTCCAGCCTCAGTTTATTTTGTAGTTAAATTAATAGGTGAATGTAGCATGGGCTGAGAGAAAGGCAAATTTTTATTTTATTATTAATATGATTACATTAATCTTTATGATAGGAGACATCTACTTATTCTATTGGTGATTAACTAAGATCGTAGTAGGAAGTCTGAATTACAAATTCAACTCTTTTGATTCACAGTATACTAGGTCACATACACTGGTAATAATTGTGGTTTCTGTGGCTATTGTGTTTGAAACGTTTGCTGACTTATATAGGATCTCTTGTTGTCATTTGAGAGTGGATTTTGGCATGACCTACTTCAATATAATTCCTATTAGTAACTCCATTGAAGTGTTAAATGATAAATCCTTTGAAATTTTTTCCTTCAGTAATTCTAACTTAACCATATTATGAAAATAGAAATAGCTCTCTAAGTAGGCTGTGTGTGTCTGTGTGTGTGTGTATTAACCACTAGTTGTTTTTCTTTTTGAAGAGAAGATACTTTGGGCTGCCTTTTGTCTTTGGGAATGTGATTTAAAGCTGTAGTTGGCATTTTCTAGGTAATACAAGGATTTGTGAGAATACTTTTTCATTTCAGGGCATGTATATAAGATTTAAATATAATCACACACTTAAAGGGATGATTCAGTTTCTTTCTTTAAAGCAGAATGACAACATTTCTTCATCCCACCACAGAATATCGTAAGTGACATATTCCAATTGTGATAAATCATGTCAGAAATAAATTACCTTTTCTCTAAATTTTGTATATTCACACCAAAATTTTCAGACAGTGTGAAGCAACTTCAAATATTGTAAGTGATCAGCTAGTATTGTTCCCCTTTAAAAGCAAAGATAACTATATATATTTAGGTACAGACTCCCCAGACTTGGGGACATTTGGTAAATCATTATAGCGAGAAGAAATACCAAGAAGGGACACCTAAGAAATTGCACGAAGGAAATGAATTTTTTTCTCTTTGTCGTCGTTGTTATTGTTGCTAAGTGCCGACGAGCACAGCAGAACGAAACACCACCCGGTCCCTTACCAGCTCCATGATCCTTGCTATACTTGATCCCATCACCGCAGCCACTGTGTCAATCTATCTCGTTGAGGGCCTTCCCCTCTTTTGTCAACCCTCCACCTTACCAAGCATGATGCTTACCAACCATCTTCTTACAACCAAATACTTATTACTGAATGCCTTCTCTTCTCCTGTTCTCAACTCCCCATCTCCCATGAACATTTTCATGACTTTTTTATTCTCTGATCAACTTGCATTCTCTTTTTGGTGAACAGTGAGGTGACCACCTAGTTGTACCCATTTAGTCTTACGCTGTGGAGCGCCTTGAGCTGTCGTGCCTATTGAAGGTTGGCTGCTGCTTCTTCCTTTTTTATTTTTTTTTTAAATCTCTTTTAGCTGGGGAAGATTTAACTCATTATCTACCTTAATTTTCACAAGGAAAGGGAAAAGTTGTTTTTATTTAAATAAGCCATGCTATTTTCAACAGCTAAATTAGATGATTTACTTTTTCCTGTCATGGTAACCTGTATTCTTCTGTCTTTTGAAATGAAAACTCCTAACCCCATAACCTCAACATCACTGTGAGTAAAACTCTTTCTAATTGCATGACTGTGTATTGTGAATGTTAGCATTGTTAATCAGCTTACTGCAATAGATTTGTATCTTCAGTACTGATGTTCATAGAATGTCCCTTGACATAATTGCAGTTCTCTGCCAGTGCTTAGAGGGTAGTGTATTTAAAAACATAGGTTTGAATTTTTCAGTGCATACCATAGTGTATGGAGAAAATATTGAACCGTGTATGATCATATGCCAGTAACTTGAGTTTCCATACAATTCTGTTTTTCCAAAATGCTCATGGTATGTTACAACACATTAAATCGTTAGCTAAAAAGTAAAACAAGTTTTTAAAAAAAAAAAGACTCCATCTCACTTGTTTTTGCTGTGTATTTTTGTTTCTTCTGTGTCAAAAAGGCAATCATCTCTTGTAAGGACAGGTTTCTTAATCTGTGTCAAAGATTAGTGACGACTTCTGAAAATCACTTTAAAAAGCCTGTGTTAGATCATCATGATTGTCACAAGTGAAGATTTATTAAGTCCCCATTGGATTCTCGACGTTAGACTAGATTTTTCAGAGATTTCTTTGAAGGTAGACAATAGCATGTGACATATAGGGGTAGGCTGCAGTATAAAAGGGTGGAGATCCAAGTATATATGATTTTAACCAAAAACCAAACCAAACAAACTCACTGCCATTGAGTCGATTCTGACTCATAGAGACCCTCATTGGCTTTCCAAGGCGGTAAATCTTTACAGAAGTAGATTGCCCAGTCTTCCTTCCGTGGAGTGGCTGGTGGGTTTGAACCACCAGCCTTCTTGGTTAGCAGTCAGATGCCTTAGGCACTATACCACCAGAGCTCCTAAAATTTCTGATAGAACTTCCAAAAATAAAAAAAAATATATATATAGCTGGTAAAAAGAAAATTAACAAGAAGATAGTTACCGAGAAGATAAATCTGAGAAAATTACCCTCAAGGCAGTACAGTTATAGATGTTGAAAATGTGAAATGGAGTATGATAGTTACGAGAGATAAAATAAAAAAGAGCATGCAGGAATCACAGAGAAACAAAATTTGATGAATACGTGATTGAGAGTTTTCCCAACAATTTTGTAAGCACATGAATTTCTATTTCAAATCTTTTTTAACTTTAAATACTTGGAATGGTTTCTCTTTTCCTGACTGATCCCTGGTTCCTACATAATCCCAATTATACTATTATTCAAAAAATGAAAACAACACCCATGTCCATCATAGCATCACCCATGTTCACTGAAGCATTATTCAGAATAGCAAAAAGATGGAAACAACCTAAATGTCCATCACCAGATGAATAGATAAACAAACTATGGTATGTACATATCATGGAATACTATGCAGTGGTAAATAATAATGATGAATCTGCAAAACATCTCACCACTTGGATAGATCTGGACAACATTATGCTGACTGAAATAAGTCAATCAAAAAGGAGAAATATTGTTATGAGACCACTATTATAAAAAGTCAAGAATAGGTTTACACACAGAAAGCAACATTTTTTGATGGTTACTAGGATGGGAGGGAGAATCACTAAGTACATGGTATACAAGTGTTAATTCTGGTGAAGGAAAAGGACATCACAGTATGGGAGAAGTCAGCACAAAGTGACTAAGGCAAAGGAAGACACTGAGAAGGACGCAAGAATCAAGGGCAACTAAAGTAAATGCTGTCACTTACCCAAACCAAAACCAAGCTCACTGCCATGGAGTCAACTCTGACTCATAGCAACCTCCAGTTGGTTTCCAAGTTTACATCTTTATGTAAGGACCACCTTATCTTTCTTCCATGTAGCAGCTGGTGGTTATGAACCACCTACCTTTTTGGTTAATAGCCGATGTTTTAATCACTATACCAGCAGAGCTCTTTTATAACATATGTATATGCAGTGATAATAAACAATAATTTGTGAGTAGATACATAGGTAAATATGTATGCTAAATAGGCCAGAGAGATCATATAAGAATACACCCACATACATATATAACTCACAAAAAAACAAACTCAGTGCATAGACACCCCTCCTTGGGTTTCTGAGGTGATGTCTCTGTGGAAGTAGATTGTCCAGTCTTCCTTCTGAGGAGTAGCTGGTAGGTTTGAACCACTAGCCTTCTGGTTAGCAGTCAATACCTTAGGCACTATGCCACCAGAGCTCCCCATACATATATAGGTGGTGGATATGTCAACATATGTATTTGTAAATGCTCCAAATATACTCATATGTATAATTGAACACTCAGGGAGCACAGTTCTAGAAATTACTGAAATATTGGGACTAAACTACTAGACCTGAAGGCTTAGGATGATATTCTTGGGAGACATCTGGGTCAATTGGCAAAACAGTTTCTCAAGATAATGGTTTACATCCTCATTTGATGAGTAATGCCTGGAGTCTTACAACCTTGTGAGCAGCCACCTAAGGAACCACTATTGGTCTCTTCCTGCTTGAGGAAAAGGAGAATGAAGAAAACCAAAGACTCAAGGAAGCAATTAGTCCAAAGGAGTAGTGGTCCATGTGAACCACAGCCTCTTCTAACCTTAGGCTAGAAGAACTAGATGGTGCCCACCTGCCACCACCAAGCATTCTGACCAGGACCACAATAGAAGAGCCCAGTTAGAATGCATACAAATGTAGAACAAAATTCAAATTAAAAAGAAAAAAATGTGTTGGTCTGAAAGAGACTGGAGGAACCCCGAAACTGTTGCCCTAAGATAACCTTCTAACTTGAAACTGAAGATACTCCTGGAGGCCACCTTTCAGCCAAATAATGTTGTTGTTGTTGTCGTTGTTATGTGCCGTTGAGTCGGACCTGACTCATAGCGACCCTTCCTTGGGTTGCTGAGGCAGTATCACTACGGAAGTAGAGTGCCCCACCTTCCTTCCGAGGAGTCGCTGGCGGATTTGAACCTCCAGCCTTCTGGTTAGCAGTCAAGTGCCTTAGGCACTGTGCTACCAGAGCTCCTCAGGCAAATCATAGGCCTATAAAATAAACAATAACACCATGAAGAATGTGCTTCCTAGAATAATCAAGTATATGAGACCAAAAGGGTAACATTTGCCCAAAATCAAAGATGAGAAGGCAGGGAGGGACAGGGAAACATGATGAATAGAAAACAGGGACCCCAGAGAGGCCACAGGGAGAGTGCTGACACATTGTGGGGATTGCAACCAATGTCTTGTTACAATTTGTGCATGAATTATTGGTTGGAAAACAAATATGGTCACCTAAAGCACAATACCTGAAAACCCAAACCCACTGCCATCAAGTCAGTTCTGACTCATGGCAACCCTATCGGATAGAGTAGAACTGCCCCATAGGGTTTCCAAGGCTGTAAATCTTTATGGAAACAGACTGGCTCTTCTTTCTCCCAAAGAGCAGCTGATGGATTCAAACCACTGGCCTTTTGGTTAGTAGCCAAGTGCTTTAACCATTGTACTACCAGAGCACCTTACTGCAAAATAAAATGCTCAAAGAAAGAAAAATATATTTTCAGAATAAACAAGAAGTAAAAGAGTTAACTTAGGAAAAGTCTCTCTCTACTAAAAATATACTTCAAGTAATAAGGAGCTAACAGCAAGGCCCAGCAGCTCAAATGCACCAACTGCTCCGCGGAAGGAAGATGGGCCATCTGCTTCCATAAAGATTGACAGCCTCGGAAACCCAAATGGAGGCCACTAAGAGTTGGAAACAACTTGATGGCAGTATGTTTTGTTTGTTTTTTAATAAGAGAATGTATCTAGAAGGAAGAAATGACATGCCAGGAAGAGTAGTGAGCAAAGAGAAAATAGCAGGTATGTGGAGAAAAATATCAAAAATCATTGGCTATGTATAATAATGATTTTAAACAAAAACAAACATCGATTCCAACTCACAGCCACCCTATAAGACAGAGTAGACCTGCCCTACAGGGTTTCCAAAGATGTAATCTCTATGAAAGCAGACTGCCACATCTCCTGTGGAGCAGTTAATGGGTTAAAACTGCTGACCCATTGGTTAGCAAGGCGCTCTGGTGGTCAGTGCCCAAGGCATCTGAGTCAGAATGGACAATCTACTTCCATAGTGATATCACCACAGAAACCCAAGGAGGGGTTGCTATGAGTCAGATCTGACTGATGGCAGTGAGTTTGGTTTGGATTTGGTTTTCCAGTTGGTTGGACATGTAGCTGTCTTCCCAATTTCTTGGCATAAACAAGTGAGCATGCCAGTGTTGCATGAAATATTAACCCCTCCACCCCCAAAAAAAACAACTCATTGCCATCGAGTAGATTCTGACTCATAGCAGCCCTCTTTGGGTTTCCGAGGCAGTAAATCTTTATGGAAGTAGATTGCCCAGTCTTCCTTTCATGGAGAGGCTGGTGGGTTTGAATCACCAGGCTTCTGGTTAGCAGTCAAATCCTTTAGGCACTATGCCACCAGAGCTCCTTCATGAAATATTACTCACCAATAAAAAGGAACTATTTATACATGGAGTAACTTGAATGGACTTCAAAGACAGCTGAGGGGAAAAAAGCCAGTCTCAAAAAGCCATTTTCAAAAGCACAGATAAAGTATGATTCCATTTATGTAATATCAAACTGCTAAGAAATTATTGACCTGTATATTGATTTGTAGAGTATTGATGTCCTTACTGCATTGGGACATCCACTGTATGATCACAGTAGGTCTGTTTGTTTTGATTTTTGATCTCTTTTATCAGCATTGTGTGTTTTTTTCAGCATAGAATTTCTATACATGTTTTCTCAGATTAACACCCACATTTTTTCATTTTTTTAAAATTTTCTTAGATTAATACCCAAGTTATTTCATATTTTTGAATGAACAATGGTAATTTTTAAAAATATCTGTGTCTACATGTTTGTTAATAATATATAGCAATTGATTTTTATATGCCTATGGACCTCTGGTAGTGTAGAGCCTAAGGCATTTGACTGCTACCCAGAAGGCTGGTGGTTCAAACCCACCAGCCACTCCTTGGAAGGAAGACTGGGTAATCTATTTCCATAGAAATACTGCCTAAGAAACCCAGGGAGGTCATTATGAGTCAAATGGACTCAGCGGCAGTGAGTTTGGTTTTTTGGTTTATCTTGCTCTTGCTGTACTCACTTGTTAATTCTAGGATTTTTTTGGTAGATTACTTGGGATTTTCTATGTAGATGATCATATCATCACAAATAAGGACAGTTTTACTTTATCTAATCCAATTTGAATGCCCTTTAATAAATTTCCTTTTCTTACCTTAATGTATTGGCCAGAATTTTGTTGAATAAGAATGGTGAGAGTTGATATCCTTGCTTTGTTCCCCACTTTAGGGAGAAAACTTTCAGTCTTTGATCATTAAGTATAATGCTAATTGTAGCTTCTTATCAAGCTGAGGAGGTTCTCCTTTATTCCTATGTTTCTGAGAGTTTTACTGTGAATGAGTATTGAATTTTGTCAAATGTTTTTCTGCATTAGTTAATATAATTATGGGATGTAGCCTGTTGATATGGTGGTTTACATTGATTGGTTTTAAAATATTTAATAAGAATTATAACCCTGGAATAAATCCCACTTTGTTATGGTGTATATAGTTATTTTTATATATTCCTGAATTGTATTTCTAATATTTTGTTAAAACTCATTTTTCCTTTTTTCGCATTTGTATAATGAGGAGTACTGGTCTGAATTCTTTCCTTCCTTCTTTGTTTGGTTTTGGTATCAGAATTCTATTGGCTACATAAAAGGATCTGGAAAATGTTCTCTCCTCTTCTATTTTCTGTAAGATGTGTTGAGAATTCCTATTAATTCTTCCATAAACGTTTTGATAGAATTCTCCAGTGCAACCATGTGGGCCTAGAAATTTCTTTTTTGATACTTTTAAAATTACTAATGCAATTTCCCTAATTATAGGCTATTTAAATTTTCTATTTTATATTGAATAAATTATAGTAGTTTGTGGTTTTTGAGGAATTGATTGGCTAAATTGTCAAATTTACATGCATGGAGTTATTTGTAGTATTTCCTTATTATTCTTTTTCTTCATAAATTTTATTTTGTTGTTGAAAATATATACAGCAAAACATGCACCAGCTCAACGATTTCTGCATGTACAGTTGAGTGACACTGATTACATTCTTAGGGTTGCACAACCATTCTCACCCTCATTTTCTGAGTTGTTCCTCCCTCATCAACAAAAACTCAGTGCTCCCCTAAGGATCCTGTGTAATATTTCAAATTGCTGTTATCACTTTGATCCCATATAAATAGCTCTTAAAAGAATATAATGTGTAAGGCAGACATTTTCTTTTTTTGTTTTTTACTAGTTAAGGTATACTATTGTCAGGTTGAAAAATGGCTTCAGGGATATTTTTCTTTAAGATTTAAAGGGTGTCTCAGGGCAGTAGTTGCAGGGCTTCATCCACCCTCCATGCCTCCAGAAAGTCTAAGGTGCATGAGAATCTGAAATTCTGTTCTGTATTTTCCCTCTTTTGATTGGGATTCTTCTATAAAATCTTCAATCAGAAGGTTCGATAATGATAGCTAGGCACCGTCCAGTTCTTTGGATATTATGGCAAAGGAAGCAGTTCTTTATGGAGGCTGTTAGCCACATTCCATGTCCTTCTCCTTTTGCTGACTCTCCTTCTTCCTTTCTTGCTTCAGACAGATAGACACCAATTGTTCTGCCTGGGATGGCCACTTGCAAATGTTTAAGACTCCAGGCACTGCACGAAGAACTACAAAGTAGAACAGAAGCACTAAACACCTTATTAGACCAATTAATTGGGGTGGCCCATGTAACCGTGACCCTAATCCTCCAAACCAAAGACCAAATCCCTGAGGTTTTTGGTTGTACATAAGTAGCCTCAGCAGCTATTATTTTTATTTTTTTTGTTGTTGCTGTAAATATATCTATCACACAACTTTTGCCAGTTCAACTTTTTTACAGGTGTGCAACCCTACCCTTAATCATTGTGATTTTTCCATCACCCTTAAGCCTCTTTTCCCCCTCCCTCCTGCCCCTGGTAACCACTGATAAATGTTGGTCTTTATACATTTGCTTTGTCTTTTTACAAAAGTGAGGTCATACGATATTTGTCCTTTTGTGATTGGCTTATTTCACTCAGCATGATGTCTTTACACGCCATCCACACTGTAGCATAAGTCAAGACTTCATTTCTCCTTCTGACTGAGTAATATCTCATGGTATTTATATACCCCATTATTTATATACCCCATACCAGAACCAAACTGACTGCTGTCCAGTTGATTTGGACTCATAGCCACCATACAGGACAGAATAGAACTGCCCAGAGGATTTCCAAGGCTGTAACTCTTTATAGAAGCAGACTGCCACATTTTTCTCCTGTCGAGCAATTGGTAGGTTCAAACAGCTGAACTTTCAGTTAGCAGCTGAGTGCTTAACCACTGTACCACCAGGGCTGTTTATGCATGTACCACATTTTGTTTATCCACTCATCTGCTGATGATCATTTAGGTTGTTTCAATGTTCTGGTATTGTGAAAAGTGCTGCAATGAACATTGGCATACAAGTCTCCTTTCTGAGTCTCTGCTTGCAAGTCTTGTGGGCAATATACCTAGGAGTAGAATTACTGACTCATAGTAGTTCTGTTTCTCTTTTTTTTTTTTGTAAGGAACTGCCACACTATTTTCCACAATGGTCTCATTATCTTTTTGATGTTGCAGGCTCTAAAGTGTTATTTTCTGTTTCATTCCTGTTTTTCGTAATTTATGTCTTCTCTCTTTTATTTTGTCCATCCTGCCTAGAAGTTTGTCAATTCATCTTTTCAAAAAGACAGTTCTTCATTTCATTGATTTTCTCTATTTTTTTCTGTTCTCAATTCTGTTGATTTCTATTTTCTTGCTTACTTGATTATGTGTTCCTTCTGCTTGCTTTGAGGTTTTGTTTTTTTTCTCTCTCTAGGTTCTTGAAGAGAGCTTAGATTATTGATTTGAAACTTACCTTCTTTTCTAGTATATGCAGTTAGTGCTACAAAGAGACTGCTTTACTATGTACTAGCACCAAAACACAAACAAATAAAAAACTGAAAATATAATTTTTAAAGTTTCATTTATAATAGCACTCAAAATCGTAAAATATAGATGAATAAATATATAGAATGAAGTGCAAAGCCTTTACGGAGACTTAAAATTTTATTGAAAGACAAAGATCTAAATAAATGGTTAGAGAAACTACATTCATTCATAGGAAAAGTTAATATCATAAATACGATCATTTTCCCCAAAATTAGTCTTAACCATTCTAGTGAGATTCAAGTATTATGATGCCTAAAAGAAAGATATTTACTATAGTTCCTGTTTCACACTAATCAGAATAACAAAAGATAAAATGCAAATTATTCATGTGCACAGATGTGGCAAAATAACCTTAGGAAACACAAGTGGAAGTATGAATATAGTCTTTGAAGAGCAGTTGGGCAATAGCTAGCAAAGATGCTCACATGTCCTTTTGTGATGAAAGGACATATGTATGCACAAAGTAAGTGAACATTAATGTTCATGACTACATTGTTAATAATCATGAAAACTGAGAAAAGCCTAATTGTCCATCAATAAGGGAATGGATGGATAAATTGTGCATATTCATTGATTGGAACACATACAGCAATTAAAATAAATTAGTTAGAGCTGCATGTATCATTAGGGATAAATCTCTAAAATATAATGTTGAGCATGAAGATATTATTGCAGAATATGTGCAGTATGTGCTAAAATGGCAAGGAGGCCACATGTTCTGACCTCCTCTAACCCTACAAGGGGAAGGCAGGATTACCAGCAGTAACCCAAGGCCTATTACTGCAAGGCCAGACATGCTGCCTCCCTCCAGCCCTTTCACCAACCGTTCCTCCCAAGGCACCCACCACCTCTCTCCTGGGTTCGATAATTCACTGCAGTGGCCACACAGAACTCACAGATTACGGGATTTATTAGGGAAGCACCAGGCTACAACTCAAGTTCAGGAAGAACGCTCAGTCTCTCTCCCAGCCCACCGTCCCTCAGCCAAAAGTCTCTCACAGTCTCTTTCCCAGCAGTGCTGGTCCCTCAGTGTCTCACTCAGCGATGCGTGTCTCTTGCATCCCTTTCCCAGCAGCACGTGTCTCTTTCAGGGGTGCGTGTCTCTTTCGGCAGCACGTCTTCCTCAACCAGCAGTCAGAGAGAGTCTTACTGCCTCCAGGAGGCCTCCTTTGAGCCCGGCAGGGTGGTCAAACTAGCCAATCACAGCATCAGAACTCTAAGCACGTGAGAGAGAGTGGGCACCTCCCAGAACATTGTATTGTGCCACTCCCAACAGAAATAACCCAGGTGGATAGCTTCAGCAGTCAGGGGCTGCTCAGTTGCTCATACAAAATCCTGCCTTGGAATTTACAAAGACTTATGGGTAGAAAAGCCACACTAAGTAATTTACTACACCGCAGTATGTCATTCATATAAACTTATAAAACATGAAAAGCGTGCAAGGAAATGATGAGCCTCAAATTTAGGGTGCTGTTTACATCTAGGGAGACAGGCAGGGAGGGAAATGAGATAAAGAAGGGTTACCCAGAATGCTAAGCAATAACTTTAATTCCATTTCTTAAAAACACCACCACCAACAACATCAACCTGAAGAAAACATGGGGTCACATTAAGATATCACAAAAATAGATGGTGGCTCTTCACACCATCATTCTGTTTCCTTCTGTGTGTGCTTGAAATATTTGCTAATTTTTTAAAAAGGAAAATAAAAACAGAACAAAACATATTTTGCTAAGTGACCCAGAGAGAAACCCCAAAAGAAAAAGAGATAGTAAAAATTATGAAAGAAAAAAAAATTACCAAAGAGCATCATAAACAAAAGAGTAGTGTACACAGCATAGAATTCATCAGTCAGTTTGTGCCTGTGTGGCGAGCTAGTAAGTGTCCAATGTATAGCTCTGTATTGGAGACACTGAGCAGTTATGGAGCCCACAGGCTAAACGTCGCTGACAACTGTTTCTTCTCTCTCTCTCTCTTTTATTATTTATTTTTTGTTTATAACCTTTTATTCATGGTCTCATATCTTTTTCCCTTCTCTCTTCCCTAGATGTGAAGCTAGTCTAATGTTTTGTCGTTTCATCTGCTGATGAGAAGTTTTGTTTCAGTTGTTCCCTTTGCCAAGTCAAAGGGCACACACATTAGAGATTAAACCAAGTCTCTATGCCTATCAAAATTCTCAAAGAGGTTTTTTTTGTTGTTTTTTTTTAAGCGGGAGGTAACATTTTCAGGATCCTCCCGTGGAAGCCAGTTTTTTCCTTGCATCTCCAGCCTTTGTCACATAGAAAGCTGTCTTTGTTGAAGTTCACCATCAGGAGAGGTATGTATGACAAGTGTTTGTTATCTATTAAAGAGCTCCTAACTTGATAACATATAAACCTGAAACATACTTTTAAAAAATTCTTTGTTAATTCCTATAAAGAAAGAATCAGTCCAGTTTGACATAATATATTACATATACTCAGTTTTTCAGTGGGGTCTACCTGATTCATCTTAAAAATTGAAGGTTTTGTTAATATGTGCCATGATTTTCCAAACCAGCTATTGAGGTAATCTGACAGTTTTCAGTCAGCAATAATTATATTTAGTTAAGCCCTATAGATTCTGTTTTCATCAGTAGACAAACCTGTGTTATTTATACTAGATGCTAATAAGTGCTATGGAGAAAAACAAATCTAGATAAAAGGGACAAAGAGTGGCCAGGGTTGGGGGGCGTTGTGGTTTTATAGTGGGTAGCTGGGGACATTACCTGGAATAAGAGAGGAAGGCTTGCAGCTCTCTGGAGAGAGAACGCTTCAGTTAGCGCGGGAACAGCACTGATCAGGCCCTGAAAGGGGAAGCATACTTGACACTTCCACGGAACGAGGAGAGTAATGTGGCTGGAATAGAAGGAGCAAGAGAGGGGCTATTGAGATAGGGTTGGTGAAGTGAGGAGGAGTGGGATTAAGTAGGGCCCAGTAGAGTAAGGTGAGGACTTTGGCTTTTACTCTGAGACAGGAAACCACCAAAAGATTTTGATCAGAGGAGGGACCTGATCTGACTGTTGGTTTTTTCCTTCTACATTTTGTTTACTTTGTTGTTGTTGTTGAGAACATGCACCAATTCTACAGTTCCTGGTGGCATGGTGCCTAAGGCATCTGACTGCTAACCAGAAGGGTGGCGGTTCAAACCCACCAACCACTCCTCGGAAGGAAGGTTGGGCAATCTACTTCCGTAGTGATACCACCTCATGAGTTGGATCCGACTCGAGGGCAGTGTGTTTCGTTTCCTTTTTTTAGTGACACTGACTTCATTCTTCAGGTCATGCAACCATTCTTACCCTCCTTTTCTGAGTTGTTCCTCCCCCATTCACATAAACTCACTGCCCGGTTATCTAATCTTTCAAGTTGCTGCTATCACTTTGATCCCAGATCAAAGAACATAATTCTCAAAGCAGACATTTTTTTAGTAGTTAAGCTATACTATTGTTTGGTTTTTAAGAAGCCTTCAGGGGATTTTTTTAAGGTTTAAAGATGATCTCAGGGCAATAGTTTCAGGGGTTTGTCCACCCTCTATGGCTCCAGAAAGTCTGGAGTCCCTGAGAATTTGAAATTCTATTCTGCATTTCCCCCCTTTTGATCCGGATTCTTCTATAGAATTTTTGATCAAAATGTTCAGTGATAGTGATAACACTGTCCAGTTATTCTGGTCTTGTGGCAAAGGAGGCAGTTCTTCACAGATGTAGTTAACCTCACATTCCTCCAAAAAAAAAAAAACCAGACTCACTGCCATCGAGTGGACTCTGACTCATAGAACCCCTTCTTGGGTTTCCGAGGCGATAGCTCTAAGGAAGTAGATTACCCAGTCTTCCTTCCGAGGAGTGGCTGGTGGGTTTGAACTGCCACCCTTCTGGTTAGCAGTCAGATGCCTTAGGTACTATGCCACTAGAGCTCCCTTATCCTCCTTCTATTCCCTACTCTCCTTCTTCCTCTGTTGCTTCAGGTGAATAGGGACCACTTGCTGTGCCTTGGACGGCTGCTTGAAAGCTTTTAAGACCCCAGCCACTACACAATAAGCCAGGAGGTAGAACAGAAGCACTGAACACCTTATTAGGCCAATTAACTGGGATGGCCCATGAAATCATGACCCTAAACCTCCAAACCAAGGACCAAATCCCATGTGAGGTTTTTGATTGTACATAAGCTACCTTGGCAGCTATTCTTTTTTTTTTTTTTTTTTTCTTTTTTGTCATTGTTAAAAATATACATAACTTTTTCCAGTCCGACTTTTTACCAGTATACAACTTAATGACAGATCATCATTATACAACCCTTTCCATAATCAATGCAATACTGCCATGACCATTAATCCCCCCTTTCCACCTCCCTCCCAACCTAGTAGCCACTAATAACCCTGTTATCTGTACATTTGCCTTTTCTTCTCTTTCTATATAAGTGAGGTCATATAGTATTTGTCCTTTTGTGCCAGGATTATTTCACTCAGCATGTCTTCCAGCTCCATCCATACTGTAGCATATATCAAATCTTCATTTCTCCTACTGACTGATTAGTATTCCACTGTATGTATGTACCACATTTTGTTTATCTAGTCATCTGTTGATGGGCATTTAGGTTGTTTCTACCTGTTGGCTATTGTGAATGAACATTGATATATAAGTCTCTCTTTGAGTCTCTGCTTTTCAGTTTTTTTGGTATGTACCTAGGAGTGGAATTGCTGGGTCTGATGGTAGTTCTATTTTTAGTTTTTTGAGGGACCACCACACTATTTTCCACAATGGCTGTACCATTTTGTCTTCCCACATCAGTGGGAAAGAGTTCCAATTTTTCCATATATGTCCAACATTTTAAATTTTCTTTATTATTATTATTTTAGCCATTACTAGTAGAAGTGAAATGGTATCTCGTTGTGGTTTTGATTTACATCTCTCTGATAGTTAATGACCTGACCATCTTTTCATGTGTTTGGTAACCATTTGAATGTCCTCTTTGGTGAAATGTCTATTCAAGTTCTTTGCCCATTTTATGATTAGGTTATTTTTCGTTTTGTTCTTAAGTTGTTGAAATTATATATATTTTTTGGTTATTCGATTCTTGTCAGATACGGTTTCCAAAGATACTCTCCTAGTCAGTAGCTTGTCTTTTCACTTTTTTGGTAAAGTCTTTTGATAAACAAAATTTTTAATTTTTATGGGGTACCATTTATTTATTTTGCCTTTTGCTGTTTTGCTTTTGTTATTATATTAGATAATCCATCACCATAAGCTTGCTCTGACAACATTGCCCCGGCTTTGTCTTCTAAGAATTTTCTGGTTTTCGTTTGCACAGTTAGGTCCTTAATCCATTTTGAATTGGTTTTTGTGTACAGTGTGAGGTATGGGTCCTGTTTCATTTTTCTGTGTGCGGAAATCCAATTTTCCAGTACCATTTATTGAAGAGACTCTTCTTTTCCTATCAACTAGACATAGCACTCTTGGCAGAAATCAGTTGACCATAGACATAGGAGGAGATTTCTAGACTCTCCATTCTGTTCCATTGGTCTGTGTGTGCTTGTTATATCAGTACCAGACTGTTTTGATTACTGTAACTATATAGTATGTTTTAAAATCAGGAAGTATGCATTCTCCTACTTTCTTCTTCTCTTTTAACATTGCTTTAGCTACTTGAGGCTCTTGCCTTTCCAAATAAAGTTGAATATTAGTTTTTCTATTTCTATAAAGAAGGCTGTTGGTTTTTTAATCGGGATTGTGTTGAATCTCTAGATTACTTTGTTTAGTATTGACATCTTAAAAATACTACCTCTTCCAATCCATGAACAGGGAATATCTTTCCCTTTATTTATTTATCTTCTTTAATCTCTTTCAGCAGTGTTTTACAGTTCTCATTTTATCAGTCCTTCACATCCCTGGTTAGATTTATTCCTAAGTAGTGTATGCTCTTAGATGCTATTGAAAATGTAATTGTTTCCTAAGTTCCCTTTAAATTACTCTTTGCTGGTGTCTAGCAAAGAGTGCTTGTTGACCTTGTAACTTGCTAAATTCTTCTATTAGGCCTACAAGTTTTCTTTCTTTTTTTTCATTTTGGGAGCTCTGGTGGTATAGTGCCTAAGGCATTTGACTGCTAACCAGAAGGCTGGTATTTCAAACCCACCAGCCACTCCTTGGAAAGAAGACTGGGCGATTGTGTTGGATTGGGTTCTCTAGAGAAACACAAAAACCAGCAAAGTATATATATATATATTTATAGAGAGAGAAAGAGAGAGAGAAAAAAATTTATCTTAGATAAATGGCTCACAAGCGTGTAGAAGCCGACAAGTTCAAGCTGAAAAGTTCGTCTCTGGAGGGGGATGGGGCCCAGAGCCGTCTGGCTTTCGCACGCACGGCAGAGGAGTTCAAGTCACAAAGTTCGTCTCTGGAGAGAGATGGGGCCCGGAGTCGTCTGGTTCCCGTAAGCACAACAGAGCCGAGAGAATCAAGCTGACACGCAGTGCGCTGGTCGCTGTTCCCAACAAAGAATGAATCCGAAAACCTCCAGGGCGAGCAGTGAGCTGCTCACTCCAGGAAGTATATAGTCCGGAATGCCGTTCTTCCAGTTTGTCCCTGGGATAGCATTGCAGGTAGGCCACACCCCTGGGGAAACTCCCCCTAGGCCGACGGGCCGCTTAGAACTCAGCCATGTGATCCATCATGGGAACCACCACTCACAACTGGAGTCCAGCCAAGTTGACACATCTTAAACTATCACAGTGATCTACTTCCGTAGAGATACTGCCTCGGAAATCCAAGGAGGAGAGATCACTATAAGTTGAATCGATTTGATGGCAGTGAGTTTTTCCTTTTAAATTCCTCTTTGCTGGTATATAGACACCCAAGTGATTTTTGTTTGTTGACCTTGTACCCTGCAACTTTACGAAATTCTTCTATTAGCCCTATGTTTTCTTTCTTTTTATTTTGAAATAAATACATTTTTATTTTTCTAATAGGTCAGGGTTTGCCATCACTGGTAGTGCAGTGCTGCACATGGAGAAGGGTTTGTCTGTGTTGTCTCTGTCTCCGTGCACCTCTTTCTGTCTCCCTCTTCCTGAATGCCGCTGTGTTGAGCACTGACACTGGTGCATTGCCCTTCCTTTCACCCAAATCCATATTTGTCTCTCTACCTATCTAGCAGGGTTCTTTACAAGTTTTCTTATGTGATCTATTTTAATCCTTACCACAATACTATCTAATAGCATCATAATTATCTCCATATTACTAATGAGGAAATTGAAATGCAAAGAGTTTAAGTAAATCGTCAAAGGCCACACAGCCACTAAGTGACAGAGATTGAATTCATACACAGACAGTCTAACTTCATTGCTTCTACCTTTAATTAACAAAAATGCTATCCTGCCTCTAGCACTTCAGGGTGGTATTATGAGGAGTATGTGTGTGGGGGTGTGGGATATGTATACTAAAAATGTTATTATGAAGTAATAGAAAGAATAGGATTATAATAGAAAAAATTCTGTAAGTATTTTTAGGAGTAGAAGATAGAATTTATGGTAGATTATTGACTCAAGGGAAAAGATGGCTTGTGAAGGATATCTGTAGTGTCTGAAAAGAATCTTATATTGAAGGAAGAAACTATTGTATTAAAAAGCAAACTTAAAAGGAGAGGAAAGGATTAAAATCTAAGTGGCAGTATTTTGGGTAGATGAGAATTGATTGCTGTTGGATTAAATTAAAAAGGAGTAAGATCACCAAATATCACAAAGAACTAATTTTAAAAGGTTAAACGTTATTTAGATATGCCACAGTATGTTGTGAAAATATCTGCTTCAGTAATTGTTTGCCTGTTTGCTGGATTGAACTGAGTTTCATCAGTTCCATTTGGAAGGAAAATGTTCCTAGTGGTGGTTTAAGACTCTTTTTCCTGTTCGGTATTTAAACTGAGTCATCCAATTTGAGATGATTGTGTCACATTTTCCACCTTTCATTCTCCTCAAGAGGCAATAGTCAGGAGAAACACAAGTGATGGACATTAGTGGTAGAATGTGGTTACAAGAATCAATAAACCACAGGATGCTTCAGATTCTGAAACAGTAAGGTGAGGCTACTATGTCAAGTCCACAGAAAGGGTAATTGTCCAAAGCTAGGACTCAGAGTGTGAGGACCTATGCCATAATTAAAGCTTCCCTCTCTCTCTATAACTCCTTTTATGTAGACACCCTGAAAGAACCCATAACCTTGACTGTATCTGAAAGTCAATCTTACTGTTTTATAAAAAAGCAATGCAATTTAGACAAGAAATAAACAAATATTGTCTACTACTTAAATTGTAATTGCTACAGTGTTAAACAGTCTTGCAGATTAAAAAAAAAGGCCTCCAAGATCTCATTTTAAGACTGTAAACCCGCTCATTCTAACTTTTCTAGTCTTTTCTGATGTAAGGCATCACAACCCCTAGAAAAATGGTTTAGGATTTGTATTTTGAATTTTTATTAAAATTCTTACTTGCCTCTAGCCTAACTTGTTAAAGTTCATTTTAATGTCTTCCACATTTATTTGCATAAGTGAGACTGATAAACATTTATTGAGTGCTAGCTCTTTAATTGGCCTTTAAATTCAACTGATAAAGACTGAATTCTAGATTAGCCCCCCTCCAAAAAAAAAACTCTGACAAGGTTACCAGTTTTATCATGTCAGTTTTTTCCCCTTTCTTCAATTCCAGCTTTTATCCACTTAAATCTGGTGGAGTTAGCTTAGATAAAGACTTCATAAAAGTAAGCTTTTAGAGAGAAAGTCAAGCAGAGGACTTTCACACTGTTTCAGAAATAAGGTATAGAACATAAGACTGTAGACAAAAGGGACTTTAAGAGTGAAGATGAATAAGATAAATAGTTTAAAATGACATTAAGCAGTCTTCAGGGTTGAAGAGAAGAGAGGCATTGATTGGGGAAAAACTGAAGGAGAGCCTTAAGTATGAAAACAGGAAGTAGGATAGCTGCTGCTTGTATGTGTATTTAAAGTGAGCTACCCTTTCTTCAGTTTGTCTGTTCAAAACCAACATTTATTGAACACTTATTTAGTATGTGACCAGTACTACTTGTCCCAATTTATTTAATCTTCACAACAACTGTGTGAAGCCGTTGTCACTATTTTCTCTATTTTACAAGATGAGTAACTGAGGCACAGAGAATATAGGTAATTTGACCGAGATCATATACATTTTGAGTAGTGGTGCCAGGTTTCAAACTCAGCCAGTCTAGCACAGAGCTCTCTACCACTGTACTAACTCTAAGATAGCAATCTCGTATTTCAATGATATTTAGCAAATGTAAAAGTATCGTTTGGACAAGTCTCCGTTTGTTGTGTATCAGAAATGAGGATAACTTAAAGATAGAGATGTACAAAGATGTGGGGCAAGCATGCAACAGAGGCTTTCAAAATTGGGAGCCAGGTGAAGTGTCTTAACTATTTATATCTGATTGCTTAAGAAAGAGAAAGGAGTGTCATTTCATATATACAGACAAATTTTCCTAATTGAATAGTAAAGATGCAAACTACAGAAGCTGTTTTCTAAGTTTATCTTTTAAAAAGTTTTAGAATACACTGGATAAAATGGAATAGTATACACAGATTATTAATTTTAAAAATTACACAGATATTAATAAAAAATATCAACTATGGAGTCATCTACTATGAAGGAAATACGACAGTAGAACACATCAAAGATTATCTAATTTACCACAAAATCAAAATGTTAATAATGGTAATGTTGGTGGAACTATGAGTAATTTGTACCTTTTTTCTGTGTTTATTTCTATTTTTTCTTTAATTATCTTGTTTTCCCCTATTATAATAGAAGTTATAACAAATTAAGACTTGTAAAATAATGCTTTGAAATTTGCTGTATGTCACTGAATGGATACATTTTAATTAAAGATGATTCTACAGTTGACATAAAATTTTAAAAGGAATTAATTTTGCTTACTGGATATAAAGTCATGAGGACAGAGAAAATAACTTTTCCTTCTTTATAGTTTCCCACAATCCCTATTCTTGCAGATAGTAGCAGCCTGTTGTTGTTGTTGTTATGTGCTGTCAAGTCAGACCCGACTCATAGCAACCCCTCCTTGAGTTTCCAAGGCAGTATCACTACGGAGCTCTGGTAGCATAGTGGCTAAGACACTTGCCTGCTCACCAGAAGGCTGGTGGTTCAAACCCACCAGCCACTCCTCGGAAGGAAGGTTGGGCAATCCTACTTCCGTAGCGATACTGCCTCGGAAACCCAAGGAGGGGTCGCTATGAGTCGGGGCCGACTCGACGGCACATAACATCAACAACAACAAGAACATCACTACAGAAGTAGATTGCCCCATCTTCCTTCTGAGGAGTGGCTGGTGGGTTTGAACCGCTAGTCTTCTGGTTAGCAGTCAGGTGCCTTTAGGCACTATGCTACCAGAGCTCCTAGAAGCAGCCTAATAAGTAATTATTGACACAAAGTATGTACTGTAGATTGTTGAATTCACTGGAGGGAGAAGTGAAAGTAGACTCAGAAGATTCAGAAAACTTTCAAAAAAGTTCTGTAAAATTGAGTACTTAGAAATAGTGAGTTATGAAACTTGGAGAACTTGGAGTAAGAAAACTTCTAAGTATTAGAGCTCCATATACCATTAGTATAGAAGTACAGCGACTGTGATTTTAACTGAGAAAGAATTTGCAATTTGCCAATAGCAGCTCTAGTGATTTCACTAAAGATTTTTTTTAAAAATATAAAGAAGACATCAAAATCAAACAAAGTTACTACAAGAAAAGAAAATTACAAACTGATCTTTCTCATGAAAATCCTAAGTAAAATGTCAGAAAATTTAATCCAGCAACTATATAGAAATAATTCTAAATCATGACCAAGTGGAGTTTATTCTAAGAATGAATGAGGGAAGGGTTAATATATCAAAATCATTGTAATTTACCATATTTACTGGGGGATAAAAGGAGATAAATCACATAATCATCTAGATAGATAGCTGCTCATGGAAGAAACATGGGGTAGTCTGCTTCCGTAAAGATTTACAGTCTTGGAAACCCAGTGGGGGTCACTAAGAGTCAGAATTGACTTGATGGCAGTGAGTTTGGGTTTTTGCTTTTAATAAACTTTATGTTGGTGGTTGTTGTTATTTGCCGTCGAGTCGGCCTTGACTCATAGCGACCCCTCCTTGGGTTTCCAAGGCAGTATCACTACGGAAGTAGGATTGCCCAACCTTCCGTAATTTTTAAATAATTTTTTAAAATAAACCCATAATAAAGCCCCTTTGCAAACTAGGGAAAGAAGAGTGCTTCCTTAGTCTTTTTAAGAGGAATCTGCAAAAATCCACAGCGAAATTAGAAACAAGACAAATATCCCTACTATCATAATTTCTATTCAGCATTGTATTAGAGGTTCAAGTGAGTGTAATAAAGCAAGAAAAAGAAATCAACAGCATAAACCTTGGAAATAAAGAAATAAAATTGCCATTATTCAAAAATTACATAATAGTGTGCATGAAAAATCCAAATGGATATACAATCTTCCTATCTTTGGGGGTAGACCAGATTTCTTGAACTGAACATACAGACTATTAACCATAAAGAAAAAAAAATGGATTCCTTAAATTTGACAGCTTCTGTTCATCAAAAGATACTTATGAAGACTAAAAAGACATACCATAATCTAGAAGATACTCATAAAAGATAATTCTTGAAAGACGATTCATAAAAGACCTATATCCAGAATATAATAAGATAAAAATAACCATAAAGAGAAATAGACAAAAGATTTAAATAGATATTTCATAGAAGAGGATATGTAACTGGCCAATAAGCATATGAAAATGTACGGAACTTAATTAGACATTGAGTAAATACAAATTAAATCCTCCAGAATAGTTAAAATACCAAAAGTCGGCAAGAAACAAAGCAATCTGAATTCCCATGCACTTCTTGAGGGAATGTAAATTGATATAACCCTACAGAAAACTGGTAAACAATAACTATTTCAGCACATGCTGAAAGTATGCATACCCTATACCCAGTAGTTCCACTCCTAGATATGTATATGTTCACTGAAGACATGGACTAGAAGGTTTGTAGCAAATATTTATAATAAACAAATTCCAGAAAAAACGCAAATGGCCACCGACACTAGAGTGGATAAATAAATTGCAGTGAATCCACACCATGGAACAATTTACAGCAAAGGTCAGCAGCTTTTTCTGTAAAGGACCAGACGGTAAATATTCTAGGATTGGTGTGCCACACAGTCTCTGTCATTGTGGCTTGAAAGCAACCATAAACAATACTTAAAACAAAAGAGCATAACCATGTTCCAGAAGAGACATCATTTACAGACACTGACATTGGAATTCATGTAATTTTCATGTCATAAAATATTATCCTTCTTTTGATTTTTTTTTTTAACCAATTAAAAATATAACAATCATCCTTAGCTCCTGGCCATACAGGACATAGGCAGTGGACTCACTGGGGCCTCTGACCATAGTTTGCTGATTCCTGTTCTACAGCAGTGAGAATGGGCCAACTACAGCAGCACATGTCAATGTGCATTAATCTCCTATCATTTTGAATGAAAGAAGCTAGACACACAACGGTCTATACTGGATGATTCCATTTTATATCACGTTCAAAGTAGGCATAATTAGTCTATGTTGTTAGAAGTTAAGATGGAGACTACCCTCAGGGTAGTTGGTATTAGGTGAAAAGGAGGTCAAGAGAGGTTTCTGGGAAAATGGTAAAATGTTCTGCTTCTTGAGCTGGAAAGTAGTTACACAAGAGTGTGCAGTTAGTTAAATTACATTGAGTATGCTTTTGTGTGCTTCCCAGTATGAGTGTTACTTTAATAAAACCTTCAGTGAAACAGGAGTTTATTAGCCATGTGTAATGAGAGAGGGAAAACAGGGTATAAACAATAACAGTATTCCACCTGGAAAAAAAAAACAAATGACAGAAAAAGCACAGCAGTCAATGGTAGACTTTTTAAAGAATCAGTGAAAAATTTCAGATACATCGATGAGAAACAGAATTCCAAAACAAAGAGTACCTGTGAAGATGAAATGAAGTACTATTTTTAAATAGCTCACGTTTTTAATTGCTCTTCAGTCTGTATAAAAGGTCATTTCCCTATTTCTTAAAGAAAATGACATGGATGGGCTTTATTGCTAAGGAATTACCTAAGAACAGAAACATAGGGGGTCATTCAGCATTTCACTAAGCCTCCAGCCTGGTCAGGTATCTCTGAGTGTGTACGGATTCGTTCCCTTCTGATGTTCTTGGATCCTGCTAGGACTCTAGTTATCCTGGGTCGTACTGAGCCTCAACTGTGAGGCTGGAGAAGATGTAGCCTTTTTATTTTATGCTATCGACCTATAATTTAACAGTTTTCATTCCCCCCCCCAAAGGATAAACAAATAACATTTTATCCAAAAAGATATAATATATACTTAAACTGGTAGTGATTTATGTTGCCATGGAATGATTCTTTTGTTTCAGTGGTACCTGGAAGATCTAAGAAACTTGTTTGGGGATTTACTGAAGCAATCACAGGCAGCTTTAGCCACAGGACTCTGTGAAATCTTAAAACATTGTCTCAAACTAAGGAAATACAGAGGTAAAGCAAGCTGTTTCATAATTAGGAACCAGTAAGAGACTTTTCACTTTTCAGCGGTTTGTCACTGCGATTTGGAATGAGAGAAATGTTGTTTCTTTAGAGCTAGAACATCACACTTGCTGAAACTCTTTACAGCTCCTGGGAGTATTTACATGATGCAGCATTAACTTACCTTCCACAGCTTGTATAATTTACCTTCAGTGTGATGTTACTAAGAATTTTTTTTTTTTTTACCAAATTTCTTTTGTTTAAAACCTGCTTTATGTGTATATATTTTTTGCTCTTCTGAAATGTCATCTTTGTTCATAGATCACCACATTCCAACTTGATTTCTAGAATTTTTATGTTAAAAAAAAAAAAAAAAAAAAGCCCCACTGCTTTTAGCTATGATACCTGGGTTATTTATGGGTTTTCATAAAAAAGGTAGGGGGTGGAGAGGAGGAAAAATACAAAACTATCTGGCCTCTCTCTACCTTCTCCTCCTTCTCTATGCCCCCTCTCCACAGAGGAGTTTAATTTTAAATGATAAATGTGGAAATTAGAGACCATCGCGAAAATCCAATTTGGTGAGGAGTTTTAAAAATCCCATAATAAACGCAGAGTGAAATGTATGATTTAATGCGGGGCGCCAATGGCTGCTATTATGGGCTATTAGCAAATCGGGGCTGAGAGTGAATCTTTATCACTTGGTGAGTGCGGGTTGGTCCTGCCTTTCCCTCTGCTATTGATTTGTAGCCGCTTGTCATAATGACACCGGGAAGCAATGAATGGAAGATGTGCTTTTGATAGGATTCAGGGGGGCCTTTGAGGGGAAAGAGAAAATTCAGTAAGTTTTCTATCTCTTCTGCCTGATTAGATTTTTTTTTCTTCTTCTAAGAGCTTTCACATTCCAATAAAAATGCTAAATCAGCTCTGAACCAGAATTGTTAGGGTATAAATAGCTAGTCACATTTAAAGGAGGAAAAGATACAGAAATACCAACCAGGCTGTGCAACGTTAGATGAATTTGACTTTATAGAAATGGAGTTGTGTGTGTATGTGTGTGAACACAGGAAGAGCAGTGTGAAGGACTGTCAAAGCACAATGCTATGAGTATACTTACTGTGTAAAGATAGACCTGTATTTTTGTAAGTATTGGATAGTTTACCTACAGGATATAATGTTCTAGCTTTGTATGAATGTATCCATTTTATGAATAAGAATACTGTGTGTGTGTGTGTGTAATTCTATAAAGGATACATAGAAAGGTGTATTTGTGCTGATGAATCAGAAAATTAAACCTCTTAAATGTAACTGGTCATAGCAGAGATTTCCCTAAAATTTTTGGCACAGGGAAAGCACACTGTTTGAGAATAAAGGCACTGATAGGGTAATCCAGTGGGGGTGATAACATTTTTTTTTTTTTCACGGATTTAGTTAAGGTTATGTAGAAACGGTTGTTTGCAGCTTCAGTATATTTCTTTATATTCTTTTAAGAGGCTGCCATTGCTTTCCTTTCAGATTCTTTTATGCAAAGATAATGCCGGGCATTAGAGTCCCGTGTTTGCGCGTAGAACAGGGTGCTTGTAGGCAATTTGGTGTTAAAGCAGTGGATGTGGTTAATGTGACCGTGGAGGGAGGGGAGCGCGCAGTGAACATGAGGCTGTTTTGTTTGTTTTATCATGTGATAAACACATCTTCTCACCTGCTTTACTTCTCAGAGCACTCTGCTGTTGTTAGGTGCCGTGGAGTTAGCTCTGACTCATGACGACCTTACATGCGACAGAGCGGTACACTGCCCCGTCCTGTGCGTTCTCGCGGTCTTTGCAAAGCACGCTTGAGTCCCATTGTGGTGCCCACTGTGTCAGTCCATCTCGTTGAGGGTCTTCCCTTTTATCGTTGACTCTACTTTACCAAGCATGACGTCCTTCTCCAGGGACTGGTCCTTCTGACAACATGACCAGAGTACATGAGAGGAAGTCTGGCCATTCTCACTTCTAAGGAGCATTCTGGCTGCACTTCCTCCAGGACAGATTTGTTCATTCTTCTGGCAGTCCGTGGTATTTTCAGTATTCCTCATCAACACTCCAATTCAAATGTGTCAGTTCTACTAGATGAGACTTTTAGTAAGAAGAGCACAAATATCCCTCCTAGAGTAAGTAGAATGCCATTGATAGACAATTGATAAATATTTGTGGTGATGACATATCTCTTTAGTTTTACTATTTGATGAAGAATTTAAGAAAAAACATAAAAATACCAAATAACACACACAGCAGACATTTTTGCACACTGCACAACCCCCATGCGTTATTTTCATAAGTGCACTATACCAGTTTTTTTTACATGTTGCCAAGTTCAATTGCATTTTTTTTTTCTTGTCCACGGATATAATGTTAAGTTTTCATCTTGGTGCCTCTTGACATGGAAGCTTGGTTTTCAGCAACAGACCCTCACCTACTACCCTCAAGTTTCTGATGCAGCCCTCTCCTGGCAGGCTTCCTTCCCTGCTCTGCATACTGCTTTTATCCAATGCAGGGAAGAAGTCACGTTTTCTGACCTGGAAACAGCCCTGGCCCAGTAGCTGGCTGCAGTCTAGGAGGTGCGTTGATGTGCGTTCGCTGGGCCTTAGAGGTTAGTCAGGCAGGTGAGGCCAGGGTGCTGCAGTCGCATACATTCCGCTCCACCATCTGAATGGCCAGCCATCACCCTTGGGCTATTTGAACCTCCCACCTGCGTGGATGCTGCAGGGTGGGCTTAAGAGCTGGAGGCACAGAGAGGTCATGTGTCTCTTACTCAGGCAGGGTGAGTCCAAATGGCCAGCTGAGAACCTACAGGGCTGGAGCAGTACGCACCCATACCCACACTGCCCTGCTGCCCCCCTTCATTGTGGCCCCATCACCATAGGACCCAGGTGTGTGCTAACAAAGGCCCCCACCCACCGCAGGCCCAGCCCATGCTCAGGCTGCAGCAGCCCCAGCACAGCCCTCTGCCCACCCTCTGCCCATCTCTGGTACAACGTCCCTGGGCACAGGTCCGCTACAAAGGATTCCCCCACTCTCAGGCCTGGCCGCGAACTGCCCCAGAGCAAATGCACAGTTTCAATTGTTTATTTTCCGATTAACAGGGTACTACCACAATCAGTCCATGACTTCTTGACCACGGCTTATGCCTTTATTGTACAAATATAATAAAAAGTAACATTTTTAGACTTTAAATGAGGTCAAAATTCACTTCTGGAAATGTCCCATGTGCAGCGAATGCGTGGGCGCACTATGCTAGAATTTGTTTTACATAATTTCAGCATTTCTGCCCATTGTATGTGTGTGCGCATTATTTGTGTGGGCATGCTGTTTGTGAAAAAGAATACACTGTTGCTCTTCAGCAGAAACCAGATATGAAAAATAAATCCCACATGAATCCTTCGAGACAAACTTAAACACTGCCAGAACTGGTAATCTACTGAAATATTCCATGAAAAAAATTAGACAGGCTTGGTTTATAGAGTTTTATGTCAGGGAAAGCAAAAAGCAGCTTTGAAGAAGAAAAAATCAAAGCTATTAATCCAAGTGTATTTCTCACATCTGTGAAGTAAAAAGGACTGTGTGCAACTCCAAGTATTAATCTCACTTGGAGTGTGTTTGTTTGTGTGTGTGTGTGTGTGCGTGCATGCGCGCACGCATGCGCGTACGATTTAAAGCCAACAGTAAATGAAATGAATGTTTATAGAGACGTGGACCGAGAAGAGAGCCCATTTATCTGCATTTAGAACCTTGTGTTCTACAGGGACTATTTCTCTCAGCCATGCCTCTACCTTATGAGAGCACACACCTTTTCAGACATAGAGAACAATGCCCTTTAAAAGAGAAGGTTTCACGGGCTGTGGGAACAGCTGCCAGAGTTCATACACTCCATCCCTCGTTCAAGGACTATGCCTAAACTGTGATAAATTAGAATGTTGCCATTTATTATGTATCATTTATTAAAAACTAATTAGAGGCAGAAAGAGGCATTTCTCCGTTTTATTTTATCCCATGTAGTAAGTGATTATTGTTTGGTCTGTATATGGCTGTTTCATACTACAATGAATTACCTATATTAAAGTAATAATACTGTATGTTCACATAGCCTTTGTTCTGATGTAAGAGCATAATTAATCATTCTAAGAGCACGATGAGGTAGTTGTTTCCATATTTTATATATGTTAAGTGATTTCTACTGTTATCTAACCAAAAGTAATAGAGTTGAAAATAGAACCAGAACTATGAAGCATTTTTATTTTTCTTATCTAAAGTTGTATAAAATATAAATGTAATATACCTCATTCTATAAATTGAGATAGGGCAATCTACTTCCCTAGTGATTATCACTCGCCTTGGAAGGGCACTATGAGTCGGATCCAACTCGATGGCAGTGAGTTTATAAATTGAGATAAATACATATTTCCTAATTTGGAAATTCTTCTGAATATTTGTACTTTTATTTACTAGAATGTCTATGAAAAACTATAATGTTAGTTAGTTTATCATATCCAGTGGTCATTTATCTTTCAAAGTAACAGGATAAACATTTTCCTACTATTGAAAATTTTACCTGTTTGAAGGTTGTAAGGAAGATATATAGACCATCAACATTTCTGCTAATTGAAATGAGCCTGAATAAATTCATGAGTTGGGATTATTGTTTGATTACTGACATCTTCACATCTATGAAGTGGCACTGTCACAGGCGTGGCTGCTGTGATGATGGGTGAACAAACAGCAGTGAGTGCTAAAGAAAAATAGCCAAGTGTGCACAGATGAATAGAGTGAGAGAAGAGAGAACACAAGACAAGAAAGAATCATTGTTTCGTGTACGAAGAAAACTAAAAATAAGAGAAAGCATAAGCTAGAAGGGGGATTAGAAATTCCTGGACGTAAAAATATTTACAAGTAAGAGAAAATAAAAATAGTCTATTAAAGAAATTATCAAGGTAAATGAAAATGCAGATGTTAACTGGACTTTAACTTGATGTTTTATACATCCATTGTCTTCTCTAAGCATTTGTAGGGTAGCAAAAGAGCATGATCTTTTGCAGACACCTTCACAGCACAGTAGAATTTCTGTAAGCTCTGGACATTATCACACTAATCCTCCCATTGTCCACACTCCTGTGCGGTTTCTGGAGAGTTATTGCCCCTGTTTGATGGAGAAGCTGGATCACGGTGGAGATCACTGACGTTGTCAAGGTCAGTCAAGGTTAGTGTGCGCCAGAGACAAAACCCCAAGTTTTGTACTCCTCGTTTCTTGGCGTTTTTATACCCATTTTTCAGTTTTATACCCATTTCTCATTACCACAGTCTTCTGTGGTCTTGGATTTGCTAGAGCCTGTTCTTTTGTTTGACTTGGACACCATTCATGGCATTTAGACAACACAAGCACTTGAAGAGCCATCTTTCAAGAATATCTCATCTCTACATGTTGTCCTGCTCTAGAAATATTAAGGTACGTTCCCTTTCATTTGCACCTCTTTTATTTTGGATTGGCATTATTTAACGTATTATGTTCAATCACTTTTTCATGCATTTTGCACATTTAAACTTAATTAACATACACAGTACTGGATAACATATTACCCTCAAAAACACCCAACTAAGTGAAATTTAAAAATGAAACAAACCTAAAAAAATCTGTGAATCTGATCCTTTCTTTAGCACTCTTAGTCACCACATTTACCAGAAGATAGTTTCAGAGATCTTACATTTATCCACAACTGTGGAGCAATTGTTGGATTGATCTTCACCATAGTTACTAAAAAGAATTGACACACATATATAGATGTAACCCACAAACATGCATACATTAACATGCCTGTGAATCCTTTTTGAATGGTTAGGTTTTCCTTATCTATCTCATGCTCTTTAAATCTTTGTGTGTAAGCTCTTTTTAAAAGAGAAAAAGGATACTTTAAAATTTAACTAAATTTTTATGCAAATTATTTTCTTTAAGAAGAGCCTTCCAGCAAAAGGTTTGTTATTTTAAAAATAGATGTGTCCCATTTCATAAAAATTAACATCAAAAAATCCTCCTAACTCTTTAATATATCATTATAGTCTTAATTAGCTGGCATTACAAACCAGAACATTGTTCTAAAGTACCACTTATCTTTCTCCTTTGGCTGAGGTGCCAAGGAACACATAAAACCTAGTATAAGCCGAGCAATTCATGAAACAAAATTGAAACATGGAGCACATTTCATGTGCTGGACAGCGCTAGAGGGCGCTCCTCAGCAGGTTGCAAGACGCTGTCTTAATGGCATCCTAGCTCGATGTGGTGATGAAGGTAGAGGTTTGAGTAGCCCAGGAAGGAAGGGGGTGGCATTTACCCTTTTTATAAGATCTGTGCTTCTCAAAAGACTAGAAGTCCTCAGTCAATGCCAATAATATTCTCTCTCTTAAAACATGCTATCAGAATTTTCCATGAAGTAGCATTTCTTAAGAGACTAATAATGTAAATTACCTCCATAAAAGTATCTCTCTGCTCTAGGTTAAATAATTGTAACATTTATAACTTCATTTCATTTGTAGAATTAAGATATTTATATAATAGGTCTGTTTCCTTATGTCTCTCTTTATATCAAGGGCATTTTCTGCAGCATATAGAAAAAATACAACTTTTGGTAATTTTTTTGGAAAAGAGGAATGAGGTTCTTCCTTTTTTCTTAATTAGAGGAGCTGAAATTAAACCTAAAGTAGCATTTTTAATCTTCTCTGATAAACTTTTTCTTGTCTCTTTCTCCAACAGAGACCCTTTCTCCCCCCTCTTGAGTTTGCTTTGGTTCAATCTCCTTGCATACTGTTCCAGTCCCTGTTCTCACTCTTTCATGCTTGTCTACAAAACGGTCTTCATCTCTAAGTCAAATCTTTTCTCATCAGTGCTTTGTTTTTTTCCCCCTTCTCTTTTATTTCTGGTACTTTCCCCTTTCTTGTTACATTGTGCAATAAGGCTATAGTAACAAGTGTATTGTATCTAAAGTTAACTGAGTTTTTCTAAAAATAATTCTGAATCTGTGCAAATAATCAGCATTTAAATGTCTACCTGTAATAGACATTCAACAGCAGAGATACATTCAACCAGTCATTAACATTGAATGGCTATAGGTGGGATACAGCAAGCATAGCAGTTAAGAGATTGGACTTTACAGTTAGATGCATTTGAGCTTCAGTCTCTCTGCCACTTACTGGCTATGTGACTGTGAGCAAGTTACTTAAAAAATGTAAACCTCACTTTCCCTGTCAGTAAAAATGGAATTAATAATGGAATAGTTTAACTCAGAATTGAGGACTGAAAGAGGTAACATATATATAGCATAATGTTTTAGCAAGCAATGAACAGTGAAATATGTGTTTGCTATTATTATTTGGATTCAGCTGAGATCTCCAATTATCAATTACTACCCTACTTGATTAATCTTTATGTAATGCCTTTTTGTTATAAAGTCTTTAAATAATTCACTTGATCTGTTTAGCTTTAGAGCAACAACAACAAAACAAAGTGAAATCAGAGATAGTATTGCCTTGACTCTGAGAGACCTTTGGTAACAAAAACCAAGGCCAGGACAAGGGTGAGGCTGGCAAGTGCCTAGAGCCCACATGTAAGGAGGTCGTTCTCAGGGGCCAACCCTGCAGTTGTACCACCTGAGAGTTAATGCCTCCTTGAAGTGTACCCTAGGCACTTCTCTTGCCTCACTCTAGTCTTGACCTGGATAAAAACCTCAGTTTTCCTTGGCTTTTGCTTTAAATGCATAGAATCAATCCTAATCAAAAAAGATAATTTGCTCATGTCTCAGTTTGAATGCAGAGTCTGAGGCAAAGAAAAACATAAGGACCTTTCAATTATGACTGAGTTGAAAACACTGTCTTTCAGATGAGTCTTTAAGTCATAATAATGTTGTTGTTAAGTGCCGTCGAGTCGTTTCCGACTCATAGCGACCCCATGCACAGCAGAACGAAACACTGCCCAATCCTGCGCCAGCCCCACAATCCCTGCTATACTTGAGCCGATCAACGCAGCCACCGTATCAATCCATCTCGTTGAAGGCCTCCCCCTCTTTCGTCGACCCTCCACCCTACCAAGCATGACATCCTTCTCTAGAGAATGGTCCCTTCTGACAACATGACCAAAATAGGTGAGACGAAGTCTGGCCATTCTTGCTTCCAAGGAGCATTCTGGCTGCACTTCCTCCAGGACAGATCTGTTAGTTCTTTTAGCAGTCCATGGTACTTTCAGCATTCTCCGCCAGCACATAACTCAAAAGCATCAACTCTTCTTCGGTCTTCCTTATTCATTGTCCAGCTCTCACGTGCCTACCAGGCGATTGGAAATATCATGGCTTGTGTCAGGCGCACCTTAGTCCTCAATGAGATATCCTTGCTCCTCAGCACTTGAAACAGTTCCTTCGCAGTTGACTTTCCCAATGCTACACAGTCATAATAATAAAACACCTTAAATATTGTAAATACTAAATATGATAAGGTAACCCTTTTCATTTTTTGTCAGGTATATTGTCAGCTAAAAATGCAACTTTAGGCATTAAATTATCTTGGGAATTAAATTTAACTCTGGCACAACACGTTTTAAGGCATTTTAGTAAGATTACCGATCATCCTTATTGCTCACAAGTCATTTCAAGTAAAGTAAAACGAGCATCACCATTGTTATATGCAGAAGCTGAAATCATATGCATGTTTAGTCTGAGTGACACTGCCTGTGAGTTATGCTAGTAATGCCCTTCTGTATTTGTTGTGGTCATCATTAAGACAGATGCATCTATAAGCGAAGAACGATCACCTTTTTTGTGTGCTCATCCCAGACTACAAAATTATATCTGATTACAGAACCAGCATGTGTGCTCTTCAGCGTTATCTTGTCCTCCACATTCCACACAATTCTGAAACATTCTTTATGAGAATTGTGAAAACACTTTGTCTCTTCATCCCTTCTAATTCAGTGAAAGCCTGTATATTTGCCTAATTTAAACCCTTTCTCAGGCTTTCTGTAGACCCCTATGTATCAACAATTGCAAACATAAAAGCCTAAGTCTAAAAAAAAAAATATAAGCATTAGAAAAGATTTCTGATTAGATGACAGTACCCAAGGTTCTCTATTCAGAAGCCCCTCCTAGATTCTCTTGATTCACAAACTCTCTGGTTAAGATATTTGCCAAGTCTAGTAACCTGAGCTAGAATATTTGTCAAATAGCCTAAGAAAAACTAAATGTATCGACACTCATGGCTTTTTAGGAATTGCTCCTTCTTCTGACTCAAGACAGAAACCAATTTCAAAACAGGGTTATGGACGCCATGTTGCTGAAGGTACTATTTTTCATAGTTTTGTGACCTGAAGTGCACAGTAAGCAATTTATGATAACTGAGCAGGAAATTAATTTCTATGCTATTTGGGAAAAGTATTAAACTAATTTGATATTCCTGAAATCTTTGTTCTCTTCATAGTTTATATCAGATTGAAGCTGACATACGTAATTTCCAGCATTATTACTATAAATATGCAATATTGTACTCTGCATACATCTTCCAAAATGTTGACTGCTGGACTTGCTACTGTTTCTAGGAGAGAGGTTTAGTACAAGATGTTCTGAGAATGCAGCTCAGCCCTAGGTTTGAGCTCTGGCTCCTGGGTAAGTTAAAATACTTCTCAAAGCCATAGTTTCTTCATAAATAACATGAGGATAAACATAGTACCTATGCCAAAAGGTCATTATGATGGTCAACTAAGAAAATACATTAAAATGTTAATTACTCTTTAACAAATCTGGCCAAAAAACAAAACTCAATGCCATCGAGTCCATTGATTTAACATCTGAAGGATCATGAAAATTTGGTACAGTAAATATGTTGTTTTAAAAATGTATTGATTTGCCTTTACTGAGTTGTCAATGAAAGCAAACATGGGTATAGGGACGGATAGATGGGTGAACAAGCTAAACAATTATGTATGTCTAAATGGAGAGTGTATCCAAGATCATATACAGGGTTGGCAGACAATGGGCCTCTCGAAGAGTATGAAGGGATGGACACTGGGAGGAGGTAACTATGGGGAGGAAATGGGAGGGGAGCTGCTGCATTGTAAATTTTGGTCAATGACATGAGACAAAGTATATGTGAACTGCTGTATGAAAAGTGAATTTACTCTGTAAATCTTCACCCAAATCCTAATTAAAAAAAAAAAAAAAAGTATTGATTTGCCTTTGAGTTTTAAGTTACTATCACTAGTCCAGATTTCTATACTACTTGTTAGCTCAAAATCAACATGTCCGAAAGTATACTCATGATCTTAAAATAAACTCTACTTAAACAAACTTCCTTTTTTGTCCAAGATATTTTTACCTTGTGTAAATGACCTCACTATCCATCTAGTTGCAGAATTACTTTTGATATTTCCCTCCTCATGTCAAATTATTATCAAGCACTGTCAGGTTTACCTGTAAAAATCTTTTGAAGTCAATCATTTTTCTCTTTCTCCACTGCTAACACCTTTTATCTGGACTACTATCGGAGCCTACTGACTTGTTGGTCCACATGCGTTCTTACCTTTGACAGTCTCTTCTCCCTCTCACTACCAAGGTGGTCTTTTAAAAACTCAATGTCTCTTACTCACTTCCATTACTCATAGAGTGAAGACGTGGCATTCCAATACAAGCATGATTTGGAATTTGCTTGACCCTTCAACTTCATCACATTACATTCTTTCTTTCACTTTCTGTTTTAGCAACCAAAAACCAAACCAAACTCACTGCCGTCTGGTCGGATCCGACTCATAGCGACCCCTCCTTGGGTTTCCAAGGCGCTGTCACTATGGAAATAGATAGCCCAGCCTTCCTTCCGAGGAGCCTTTTCTTCTATCTAAAGTGATCTATTTTATCCCAAGTCCCTTTCTCCCTAGTTAACTCCTACTCTTCCTTCACATCCCAGCTTGAAATTTACATCCTCAAGGAACTCATCCTATACTCTCCTTCTTTCAAGCCCCATCAAATTGAATCAGTTTCCTCCGTTCTGTGCTTCCATGTTGTTGTTGCTGTTATGTGCCGCTGAGTCGACCTGACTCATAGCGGCCCCTTCTTGATATTCCGAGGCAGCATCACTACGGAAGTAGATTGCTCAACCTTTCTTCCGACGAGTGCCTGGTGGGTTTGAACTACCAGCCTTCTGGTTAGCAGTCAAGTGCCTTAGGCACTACGTTTCTTTATACCGCTTATACAATTTTTAATAATATACTTATGTGATTACTTAATTGTCTATAAACTTGAAGGGAGTGGGATCTATAACTTGTTTTTCTCTCCTTTGAATTGCTCATACCTTCCAAAGTGGCTGGAATGCAGTAAATATTGTTAAATGAGAGAGAGTAATCTCATAGGATAAAAAAATGGCAATGTTATACATTTTTAGATTTCTTAGAAATCATTTAATCAAACATACTTGTTTTATAGATTAGGTAACCAGCATCCTGAGAGATTATGATTATTGCCTAAGAATCAGATCGTATCAGAGCCAAGAGTGGGAATACAGAATCTCAAGATTAGAATGACCTTTAAAAGTCACCTGATGTTCAGAATTTCTCTGCCTGAGTTCTCTGGCAGATGTCACAGTCAGTCTGTATTCACCTCTAGTGATACAGGCATTACTGCCTTCTATGGAGAGCATTCACTTTTTAAATCGCTTTAGTCACCCATAAGTATATGCTGTGAGATTCTATAGCAATTAAGATACTAGACAACAAAACTGATAATATTAACTTCAGTCCAATATCCTATCACCGATACCATGAGTAATCATTTGTTGTCGTTGCTGTTAGGTGCTGGCAAGTCGTCTCCAACTCGTAACACCTCCATATGACAGAGTAGAACTGCCCATAGGGTTTCCTAGGCTGCAGTTTTTATGAAAGCAGATCACTAGTTATTTCTCCCACAGAGCCTCTTGGTAAGTTTGAACCACCAACCTTTTGTTTAGCAGCTGAGCACTTAACTGTTGCACCACCAGGGTTCCTTCATTTTTTGCATGATAATAATTACAATGTGAGAATTAACACACATAATTCATTGAGGAAGTTTACAGAATTCAATAAATGATGTGAGATAAATGATATATTTTTATTTCAGGTAGGATGCGACTTCTGAGCTAAGAATAGAGGACAGAAATAGAAACAATGTTAAGGAAAAATAAGTAGAGTTTAAGGGGAAATATGCTAACAGTTTTAACAACACTGTTTGAAGGTCCTCTGTAATGTGACCCTAATTGGCATAAAATCAAACTAGTGTTGTCTGGTGAACACATCTTTACCCTTCTTGCTTCCACGGTTTTCCTCATAGTTTTTCTTCTATTGCAAACACCTAGCTCCCCCATCTCTGCCTATTAAAAATCTGGCTTATCAATCCAAGTCTATTAAGCATAACTTTATTCATTCATTTATTCGCTTAGCAAATACTTATTGATATAGGGGGAAATTCCATGCTCTGTGATTCTCGTCTGATCACTTGTCAGTCAATAGTAGATGACCTCCCCTCCATTAAACCTCATAGCAATTTGGTTACTTTACTGTTCAGAAATCTTGATATATGCCGGCCACTGTTCTAAGTGCCATTTACACGTTATTAAAGCACTTGTTTTATTCTACTTTTAAAAATTACGTACTTTTCTAATTTAGACCATTGCCTCCATGCATTAAACTCTAAATTCCTTGAAGGCAGAGGTTATCTTATTTATCTTTACTTATTTATGAGCTGTAATGTCTGGTACAGTATTTTGCTAGTAATATGTGCTTACTGAATATCTGTTGAGGAATTCACAGGGAAAACTCCAAAGATATATAACTTAACTTCAAGATGAGTCAAAACATAATTTGAGGTTAATGTTGTCCTTAATTGGATTTAACTGGATTTTTAATTTAGATTATATGATGTTGTTGTTGTTGTTGTTGTTAAGTGCCGTCGAGTCATTTCCGGCTCATAGTGACCCCATGCACAGCAGAACGAAACACTGCCCGATC
>NW_006921654.1:8513499-8553470 GCF_000298275.1 Orycteropus afer afer
ATCTGGTTTATGGGTCTAATGGAGCTTAGTGAGACCCTCAAGACTATGGCCCCTAGTTACCTAGGGGTAACTGGAATTGAACTCACTTCCATGGCTTCCAACCAAATAGATAGTCAAATATAAGGTGAACATTTACACCAGGTAGATAGTCCTTGAAACAATCAATCATGGGAGAACAGAAGGGTGGTATTTAACACAGGGAGATAGCTGGTGTGGGGATGGGGTAGGCAGGAATGCATAGGAAGAAAGAGACAAGAGGTAACTATAGGGAGGAAGTGGGAAAAGAGCTGTTAGTTACATTGTGGGGAATTGCAGTCCGTGTCATGAGACAAGATGTGTATGAACTGCTATATGGAAAATTAACGTGCTCTGTAAACTTTCACCCAAATCACGATGAAAATAAATAAATAAATAAATATTTTGGGCCCACCAGTAAATCTCAGTGAGAATTGATCTGATTTTCAAAGGACATGAATTTCCAGCTTTACCTATGTAGTCAATATTTAAGAACATTGAGCAGTTTAAGTAATCATTCCTCCCACTTTATTTTCTTCTTTACTTTGCATCCTGAGAAAGGTCTAGCTCAGTTTGGATCTGTTAAGATTTATTTCTTGCATCACAACTACTTGGGAGATTAGACCACTCAGTCTTATGGCTATCGTGAGAGCTGAGGTCGACTTGGGAATTGTTCAGGATTTTTCTTACAGATGTACGCAATAATCAGAGGGATGAATTTAACAAACGATGTTTAAGAATTTTACAATGAAAATTATAAAACATCCCTGAATGGAATTTTAAAAAGCCTAACTAAATATGCAAATATACCATAATTATGGATTAGAATATTCAATATTGTTAAAATGTCAAATCTCCCCAGATTAACCAATAGACTCAGAACAATTCAGTAAAAAGTCCATCAGGAGATACACACACACACACAGAGACATACACACACATAGTTAGAAATATCCTTTCTCAAACCTATGTTGACAAACATTCTAAAATTTATGGGAAAGCAATGGACCAAAAGAAGAATAAAATTGAAGAGTTACACTACCTGGTTTTAAGACTCATTATAAAGTTATAATAATCAAGATAATGTGCTATTTGCCTCGAGATGGACCAATAGATCAATGAAACAAAATAGAGTTCAGTGAGAGACTCTCATATATAGTCAATTGATATTTGACAAAGGATGCCAGATTGATTGATCTTGGGAAAGGAGACTCTTTCAGCCATGATGCTGAAACAATTAGGCATCCACATGGCGGGGGGGGGGGGGGGTGGGCAAGGCAAAAGGAAAGAAAGAATAAAAATGAACTTTGATGCACACTTTGTGCCACATACAAAACTTGTCTCAAAATGGGCCATAAAATGGTAAGAGAGAAAACTATAAACCTTCCAGAGGAATACATAGAAGAAACTCTTTATAACCTTGGGTTAGGCAAAGATTTCTTTAAAAGGACACAAAAACACTAACCACCAAAGAAAATCATTGATGAATTAGACTGCCTTAAAATTGAAGGGGGAAAAAAAAAGAACCTCTTCACAATGTTAAAATACAAAGCAACAGAGTGGGAGAAAATATTTTCAAAATACATAGTTGATAAAAGATTTGTACTTAGAGCATATAAAACTCTCATAACTGAATAATAAAAGGACAAAAACAATGATTTTTAAAATGGGAAAAAGATACAAATAGACATTTTATCAAAGCAGGTATTCAGAAAGCAAATAAGCTTAGAGAAAATGTTCAAAATCATTTATCGTTAAGAAAATGTCAGTTAAAACCACATATGAGATACTACTCTTATGCATCTAATAAAATGATTTTTTTTTCTCTCATAACATTGCTAAGTGCTTGGAGGAATGAACTCTCATTCATTGCTTATGGAAATACAAAATGGTACACTTACTTTGAAGAGCAATTTGGCAGTTACAAAGCTAGACATACATTTCAAAGATGATCTAGGAATCTTACTCATTAGTATTTAAACAAAAGAAATGAAAACCTGGAAAAGGCAAAATTATAAAGGCAGAAATCCTATCCATGGTTGTCAGAAACTGGAAGTAAGAGGAGATTGACATATAAGGGAGCTTTCCAGAGTGATGGAAATATTCTCCATCTTGATTGTGGTGGTAGTTTCATTGCTCAGTGTTTTTGTCAAAACTCATGAAACTACACTTAAGAAAGTTGAATTTTAATGTACATAAATTATGGCTTATTAAAGCAGATTTTTTAAAAAAAGATAAAATAGTATAACTGGAATGTGACATTTGGCTAAAAACCTGGTCTAAAGAACCTACTATTCAAATTTTGAGTGTCATCAGAGTAAGAAACCATGGTACATAATGTCTAATCTATAAGCCTAAATACTGTTTTTCAACTCTACTTCTAATATTCCGTTTTATCACTAAAGTATTAAACATAGGTTTTGCTTTTGTAATTTTATTTGGTTTGTTTTATGATTGGGCATATCTCTATCATTCATTGGAGCTACTATCCAGCCCCGAGTATGTTGTTGTTGTTATGTGCCGTCCAGTCGGCCCCGACTCATGGCGACCCCTCCTCGGGTTTCCGAGGCAGTATCACTACAGAAGTAGGATTGCCCAGCCTTCCTTCCGAGGGGTGGCTGGTGGGTTTGAACCGCCAGCCTTCTGGTTAGCAGTCAAGTGCTTTCGCCACTATGCTACCAGAGCTCCTAGCCCCGAGTATAGAGTTCTTGTTACACTGGCTCTGGGACACAAATTCATAAAGGTATAAACAGTCTATGAAAAAAGAAACACTAGCCCGGAGTATAGTGTTTGTTTTTTCATAGACTGTTTATACCTTTACGAATTTGTGTCCCAGAGCCAGTGTAACAAGTGGCTCCTATTTAGGTAACAAGAGTTTCTATAATATTTTACATTACCATTTGCTATAATTGATTATAATACAGTATTAATAGCTCACATTAATTGAGTACCTCTAAGTTTTAAGTGGGAGCTCTGGTGGCATAGTGCCTAGGGCATTTGCTAACCAGAAGGCTGGCAGTTCAAACCCACCAGGCACTCCTTGGAAGGAAGATGGGGCAATCTACTTCTGTAGAGGTACCAGCTCGGAAACCCAAGGAGGGGTCACTGTGAGTCAGAATCGACTCCATGGCAGTGAGTTTGGTTTTAGTTTAAGTTTTAAGTGGTTTAAGGCTTTTATATACTTACTGATTTTTAGTTTTCTTCTGACTATAGACTCAAAGAACAATGTGAAATCATCAGTTGATATCTGTGGATTTGTTGGTTTCTCCTCTTCAGTTTTTGCATCTTATATTTGGAGGCTCTGTTATTATGTGTGTGTGTATCATACCTTATCATGATGCCATTTTTTTCTGATAATGTAGCCACTCCAGCTTACCTTTATTAGCGTATGAGTGTTACATATATTTTTTCCATCCTTTTACTTTTAAACTATCTGTGTTTTTATATTTAAATCCAGTTTGTTGTAGATAGCATGTAATTAGTTTTTGCTTTTTTATTCATTCTGGCAGTCTCTGATTTTGACTGTTTAACTTTCTACGTTGAATTTATATTACACTTAATTTAATTTACACTGTCAGTATAGTTGATTTAAGGTTATTTTGTTGTTCTGTGCTGTCAAGTTGGACCCGACTCATAGTGACCCCTCCTTGGGTTACCTAGGCAGTATCACGACGGAAGTAGATTGCCCAACCTTCCTTCCGAGGAGTGGCTGGTGGATTTGAACCACCAGCCTTCCGGTTTGCAGTCAAATGCCTTAGGCACTATGCTACCAGAGCGCCCTGGTTTAAGGTACTATCCTGTAATTTGTTTTCTCTTTCTGTCATATGTTTATTTTTTTCCCTTGTCCTGCCTTATCTTAGATTAAATGAGTATGAGTAATCTATTTTATCTCCTCTGTGGTCTCATTTTAGCTTAACCTGTTTATAATTGTTTTAGTGATTGCTATAAGGTTTGTGGGAACTCTGGTAGCATAGTGCCTAAGGCACTTGACTGCTAACCAGAAGGCTGGCGGTTCAAACCCACCAGCCACTCCTCAGAAGGAAGGTTGGGCAATCTACTTCCGCAGTGATACTGCCTCGGAAACCCAAGGAGGGGTCGCTAGAGTTGGGTCCGCCTCGATGGCACATAGAAAGAACAACAACATAAGGTTTGTAATGTGCATTTTAACTTCTTAGAATCTACTGCCCTATACCAGTGCACCATTTCCTTTATAATGAAACAATTTTACAACTGTATGCTTCTGTTTACCCTCCCCACCTTTGTGCTACTGTTGTCAAGAATTTTACCTCTGTATACTTAGAAACCCTACAATACATTGCTATGATTTCTGCTTTACGGTTGGCAGACATTTTCTGTAAAAGGGCAAATAATAAATATTTTCAGCTTGTTAGGCTGTGTGGTCACAGCTACTCACTCAGCCGTAGCCATACACGCTACATAAAAGGATGGACTTGACTGTGTTTCGGTGACACTTCTTTACCAAACTAGCTGTGTACACAGATTTAGCTGTTTGGCTGTACTTGGCTGAGCCCTGCTCTAAGCAGTCAGTTATTTTTGAAAGGTGTGAGAAATAAGAGAAAATATATTTTACATTCATCTACATTTTAAACTATTTCTTGCACTTCTCAATTTTTGGATGTAGATCCAAGTTTCCATCTGTTACTACTTTTCTTCTCTGGAAGGACTTGTTTCAACATTTTGTTTTATTTTCAATTTTCAGGCGATGGAGCTCCTTAGTTTTTATCTCCTACAAATGTCTTTCTTTCACTTTCATGTTTAAAGAATATTTTTGCTGATACATATAATTCTAAGCTGATAGTTATTTTCCCCCTTTTTAGCACATTAAAGATATCATTCCACTTTTCAATGGTTTCATTGATTTTGAAAAGAAACTAGGAATTATTTTTTATTTTTATTTCCCTGTATGTAATATATCTTTTTGTTTGTTTTTTTCTTTTTAAAATTCCCATATTAGTGCTTGTTTTCAACAATTTGATAATATTGTGCCTTGGTGTAGTTTTTTTGGGGTAATCCTGTGTGGGTTTATTGAACTTCTTGAAGTTGTAGCTTTATACTTTGTATCAAATATGGAAAAATTTTCCTATAAATATTTTTCTGCCCCCTTGCCTTTTCCTGATATTCTAGTTGCCCATGTTAGATTAGATGGTATTGTGCCCACTTACCTTTGAGGTTCTCTTTTCTTTTTGTTCTTAATTACAGATAGTTTCTACTGCTATCTCTTCAGTGTCTCCTCTGCTTTTAAGCTCATTGATTGAATTTTTAATTTTGTATATTTTATCTGTAGGATTTCCATGTGATTCTTTTTTATATCCTCCATTTCTCTTTTCATGATGTTCAAGTTTTTCTTTTGAATTGTTATACACATCAATAGCTGTTTTAAAGTTCTTGTAATGCCACCATCTCTGTTGTTTTCAGATCTTCTAGGGAACAGTTTTCTCCAGATGTTGAGTCACATCTCCTGCTTCTTTGCATGTCTAGTGTTTTTTAAGTTAGATCTAGACATTACAAGTATTAGGTAATTAGATCTGAATTTTGTTGCTTTCCAATGAAATGTGTTGAACATGTTTTATCAAGCAACTAAGTTATTTCTGCATCAGTTTGATGTTCCTGAGACTTGCTCTTAAGTTCTGTGTCGGTCAGTCTAGAGTAGCCTTTACTCAAGAGCTAGGTTAGTCCTACTACTAAGTAAGGCATGATACTTGTAAGGGCTTTGCTGAATATGCTTCATGATCAACATGTCTCTCTATACTAGCCAGTCAAAATTTGGATGTCTTTCAGTCTTCTGTAATCTTTGAGAATTGTTTGGCTTACTTTCCCTGATATTTCTTTTTCTGATCCTATGGAGCTTCATCTTCAGTTTGTCATTCCTAGAATAGTAGATGATATGCTTGTCTGATTCAAAATGGTCAATATTAGTCCATTTCAACTCACTAATGCCTAGGATATCAATCTTCATGCATTTCATTTCATTTTTCACAGCTCCCAATTTTCCTTGATTCATACTTCATACATTCTACATTCTGGTGGTTAATGAATGTTTGCAGCTGTTTTTTTTTTTATCATTTTGAGTCATGCCACATCAAAAAAAGAAGGTCCCCAAAGCTTTGCTCTATCATGTCATTAAGGTCAACTCTACGTTTAGGTGGCAGCTCTTCCCCACTCATATTCTGAGTGCCTTCCAACTTGAGGGACTCACCTTCCAGCACTATATCAGATAATGGTGCTCTCCATAAGGATTTCACTGGCCAGTTTTTTAAAGTAGACCACCACGTCTTCTTCGCAGCTTGTCTTAGTCTGGAAGCTCTGCTGAAACCTGTTCACCATGAGTTACCTGCTGGTATTTGAAATACTGGTGGCATAGCTTCCAGCATCACAGCAACATGAAGCCACCACAGTAAGGCAAGCTAACAGATAAGTGTTGGTACCAAGAAAGAATTGGTCAACATTCAGCTATTTCAGGAGGTAGCATTGGTACTGAAGGAAGAAGTCCAAGCTGCACTAAAGGCCTTGGCAAAGAAAGACTTCTGGAATGAACAGAATACCAACTGAAATGTTTCAGCAAACAATGTAACACTGGCAGCACTCACTTATCTATGCCAAGAAATCAGGAAAACTGCTGCCTGACCAGCTAACTAGAAAAGGTCCATATACATGCCTATTTCAGAGAATAGTGATCCAAAAGAATGCATAAATTATAAAAAAAAAAAAAATCATTACTATCACATGTGAGTAAAATTATGCTGAAGATAATTCAAAAACAGTTGCATCAGTACATCAACAGGGAACTGCCAAAAAGTTAAACAGGATTCAGAACAAGATGTGGACCAAGAGATATCATTGCTGATATCAGATAGATCTTGGCTGAAAGGAAAGAATACCAGAAATATGTACACCTTTGTTTCATTGACTGTGCAAAGACATTTTACTGTGTGGATCATAACAAATTATGGGTAACATTGCAAAGAATAGGAATTCCGGAACATTTAATTGTGCTCACGGGGAACCTATACATAGACTAAGAGATAGTTCTTCTAACAGAAAGTGGTTTGTGATCAGGAAGGATGTATGTCAGGGTTGTGTCCTTTCACCATACATATTCAATCCGTATGCTAAGCAAATAATCTGAGAAACTGGACTATGCAAAGAGGAATCCAGCATCAAGATTGGGGGAAGAGTCATTAATAACCTATGACATGCAGATGACACAACCTTGCTTGCTTAGAGCCAAGAGTATTTGAAGCATTTATGGATGAAGATCAAAGACTGCAGCCTTCAGTATGGATTACACTTCAACGTAATGAAAACAAAACAAAACAAAATCCTCACAGCTGGACCAATAAACAACATGATACACGGAGAAAAGATTGAAGTTGTCAAGCACTTCATTTAACTTGGATCTGTAATCAATGCCTATGGAAGCAGCGGTCAGGAAATCAAATGATGTATTCCATTGGGCAAATCTGCTTCAAAAGACTTCTTCAAAGTGTTAAAAAAAAATTTTTTTTTTTTGAAGTCACTTTGAGGGCTAAGTATGCCTGACCCAAGCCGTGGTATTTTCAATTACCTCATAAGCATATGAAAGCTAGAAACTGAATAAAGAACCAAAGAATGATTGATGCATTTGAATTATGGTGTTGTTGAAGAATATACCATGAATTGCCAGAAGGGAGAACAAATCTGTCTTGGAACCAGTATAACCTGAATGCTCCTTACAAGTGGGGATTGCGAGACTTCGTGTCATATCCTTTGGACATACTATCAGGGGGGGACCAGTCCCAGAAAAAGGACATCCTGCTTGGTAACATAGAAGGTCAGCAAAAAAAAAAAAAAAAGCCTTTCCATGAAATGGATTGACGCGATAGCTTCAACAATGGGCCCAAACAGAACAAGGATTTTGAGAATGCACAAGACTGGGTGGTGTTTCATTCTGTTGTACATAGGGTCACTATGAATCAGAAGCAGCTCAATGGCACCTAACACAACATGGAGTGTCAGCTTACACACAGGCAGCTTAGTGTTTGGCCAGAGATCTGGGCAGCAGTTCTCAAAGCATGGACCCAGGCCCCTAAGGGTTTTTGCGGTCTTTCTGGAATCCGTAAGTTTAAAACGCCTTTGTAATAATATGGAGACCCATTAGTTCAAAACTATTTTTATAATTTCACTAAGATATTCTTTGCCTTTCTACTCTCAATCTCTCACTGGTATATAGTGGAGTTTTTCAGAGGCTACATGACATGTAATATTGGAATAAATTGAACTGAGAAGCAGATTTGAAAATCCAAACATCTTTCATTAAGCCAGAAAATTACAGGAAGCAAAAAATAAGTAATGCCACTATTCTCTTTCTTTTTTGTTTCATGAAATATACTTATTTTTCACAAAAATAAGTTACAACTTTTTATTGTTGTTTAAATGAACTAATAAATATTCTAGAAAGTTTTCAGTTTAAATTTCTGCTATACTAAATATTGATAGATATGATCCACATAGCTAAATCTCTTTGAGGTCCTCAATTTTTGAGAGTATAAAGGGGTTTTGAAACAAAAAATTTGAGAACCGCTGCTCTATAGAGTACAAGGCAGCTGCCTAAGTTCTTTCTCTCTGGTGTTTCCTCTTCTTGGGTGCTCTGCAAAGATTCAGGCACTGACCTCCCTAACCTTTTACCTCTTGTGAGATAGCCATGCTGGCCTTGGTTTCTCCGTCGTAAGCTGTGGTTTGGAAAGTATCCCCAAACAGAAAGCTGAGGTGATCGTGGGTCTTGCCTTATCTGTTTCCTTCTCTCAGGGATCCTGTGCTGCCTTTTGTCCAATGTTCAAAACCAATCGTTTCATATTTTTTCCCCAGTTTTTTAGTTGTTAATGTTATGCAAGTCAGATACTAGGCTAACACTAGTTTGTTAGTCATCTAAGAAAATTATTGAATACTTTCACATAACCTAATTTATTCTCACAAGAACACTACAGGGTAGAAAGTATAGTTTTTCTCCTTTTAACAGAAAAGAAACTAAAGTTTTATGAAGGCAGTTTATGTTTAAGCCAGGCTCTGAGCCCAGGCATTCAGACATTAGAGCCTTAAACTCTACACTACAGTGCCTTTCATTGATTAAACGTGTATTTATGGAATGCATAATATGTGCCAGGCATAGTTTTAGGCAGCTAGGAATACAGCAGTAAACAAAACAGACAAGATCCCTGTCCGTGTGTAGTTCATATCTTGCTAAAGGAGAGACAAGGAATAAATTAGTTAAGTATGTAATACTTTCTGTTGTGTCAGTACTGTGGAGAAAGAGATACCAAGAAATAAAGAACGTTGCTAATGTAGGAAGTGTTAAAATTTCAGCAGGGTGTTCAGGAAAGGCTCAGTGAGAGGGTGACACTTGAAAGAGGTATGAGTGAAGCATGAGAGTAGCTAGTGGACCAGGTAGAAGGCAGTAAGCATGCAAAGGCTGAGGGGTGTGCCTGGAAGGTTTGAGGAGGCCAGCATTTGGGCAGCAAGATCACATGGAGAGCTGTATAGTAGGCGAAGTCCTTGAAGTCATAGAAGGTCGGATTGTGTACAGCCCTGAAAAATCCTTAGAGTTTTACTGTGAATGCGATGAGAGCCCAATGGAGGTTGTTAGCAGAAGAGTGACATGAACAGATTTCTGTGGTCATTTAATAAAAAAACAAAACAAAACATTTTAGGGACAAGACTGGGGACAGGAAGGCCAGTTAGGAGGCTGTCATCCAAACATCCATGCCAAAAGTAATGAAGATGGTTGAAGTGGCTTGATTTCTTCTTAATAATAACAGTAGCAATAATGACTGTTTGTATGTCAGTTACATTATTTTTGTTGTTGTTTGTTCAATTTCTTAAATTATACTTTCCTCATCGATATAACATCTACTAGTAATTAAGATAGTTTTAAAATAATTTATGTCAGGTCTTATTTCTTTCTTAATACTTTATAAATTTGCTATATTTTACAGTAAATGATCACAAAAACCATTTTATTACACCATCATCCACAAACAGTTAATCACATGCTGGTGCTCACTTTACACATATGCCGTTTTGGCTGATACACTCACCCCATGAAACCCATTGTTCATTGTTTGCAAACACTGCCCGAGGATACTATCTTTCTCTGAGGATTAACTCTATAAAGCACAGCTTGTCCCTTCTTACCACGTGTACAAGGGAATTATCTCCTTGAAGCTACTGCTGTCTCTGAGACCCTGTTGGAAATGAGGCAGCTCCCTCTGTTTCAGTTCACAGAGAGAAACCTGGCATCAGGTGGTCATTCTTCAGAAACAATAGCTTCATCCTGATAGCTAATTTTTCCCAGGGACAAACACGCACGTACAGCCTTGCCTTAAAGGGCAAAATAGAGAAAAGAAAGAAAGAAAGAAGTATCTATGGGCGTCAGTTGTCTGTGGTCATTTGGTTTATCTAGTTGTTAACAACTGGCTTTGAGAGCTCATAATAACAGCCCCTAGAATTAGAGTTTTAGTTTGTGTATTTTATTTGCACAGAAGTGAATTTATCTTTATGTTAATCTTGAGTTGAAAACTCTGAAGACTCAAGAAATTGGTTGTCAGACCTGCTAATTTACTGTCCTCATTAATACATCTCCTTTCATAATGGCTCTTTAAACCTTGGGCCTGAGGTCGTAACAGCTAGTATTCAGTGTTACTCGTCTTGGGTTTGGTTTCTGAGACTTCACATACATGAAGAAATACAAAAACTGAGTCTTAGTAAGTTCCTTCAAAATAAATACCAACAGATGTTAGTTGTTATTTACTGCAATAGATTTTTACTTTACAAGACTAGTGTTAGATAATCATAACAATGTGGTTTGTTATTGTTTGAGTTGTAAAGTTAGACCATCCTGATCTTTGACTTAGGTTAAAAGGAAAAAAAAAAATAGTTGTTAGTATTGGCCTTATTAAACTTTGCGATGGTTAAATGGAATTAATCATGCTTACTTTTCTTCATTGGTAATTAACCAACCAGAAAACAAACTCCCTGCCATCGAGTTGGTTCCCACTTATAGCGACCCCTCCTCTATGGAAGTAGATCACCCAGTCTTCCTTCCAAGGAGTAGCCGGTGGGTTTGAACCGCCAGCCGTCTGGTTAACAGTCAAATGCTTTAGGTACTACACCACCAGAACTCCTTGGTAATTAAAGGAGATTACAAATAACATTTTGAAGACTAAGGTACTCCTAACCCAAGCCATGGTATGTTCAATCACCTCATATGCATGTAAAAGCTGGACAGCGAATAAGGGAAACCAAAGAAGAGTTGATGCTTTTGAGTTGTGATATTGGTGAAGATTACTGAAAGTATCATGGATTGCCAAAAGAACTAACAGATCTGTCCTGGAAGAAGTGCAGCCGGAATGCTCCTTGGAAGCAAGAATAGCCAGACTTCGTCTGACCTACTTTGGTCATGTTGTCAGAAGAGGCCATTACCTAGAGAAGGATATCATGCTCGGTAAAGTGGAGGGTCAACGAGAAAGGGGAAGGCCCTCAGCAAGATGGTTGACACATTGGCTGCTACGATGGGCTCAGGTATAGCAAGGATTTTGAGGCTGCGGCAGGACCGGGCAGTGCTTCGTTCTGTTGTACGTAGGTTCGCTATGAGTCAGACCCAACTCGTCCCTATGGCACCTAACAACAGCAACAACAACAAATAACATTTACAACAACACACAATTGCCATACTGAAAATAATGTAGGATTCTGATTCCTAGTAACAGGAAGACAGGAATGCATTATGATTTTCTATGTTATCAATTAAGAAAACATTCCACTTAGCCTTTAATAACATATTGTGACTCTAGCTTCTATTTATTTGTTCAGATAATTTTAAAACCTGATTACTTCTTACTCTTGAAGTAACATTGTCTGGATCTTTATTCAGTAATGGTCTGTTTCATTTTATTTCATTGTATGTGTTCTACATTTATTGCTTTCAAACTGTAGGAGATGCTTCTTGCTTTAGGATTTGGTAAATGAGTGTGATAGTTGGAGCTGTGTGTCAACTTGGCTGGACCCCAGTTCTGTGTGGTTGTTCCCGTGATGGGATCAGATGACTATGTTCTGCGTGGCCAATCTGCCCAAGGGGAGTTTCCATAGGGGTGTGGCCTGCTTCCAAGATATCCAGGGACATCCTGGGAAGAGGGACATTCTTTCAGGAATCAGTACCCTGGTGTGCGGACTACAAACTTCCGTGAGTGAGCAGCCCACTGCTTGGCCTGGAGATCTTGGATTCGTCTTTCGTTGGAGTCAACAACCAGTGTACTGCCTGCCAGCCTTGAATTGCTCGGCCCTCTGCACTTGCAGAAGCTAAGGCTGCCGCCAGCCCGAAGTTTCCTCCAGGGACTTTGGACTTGCCGGCTTCTATACGTTTGTGAGCCATTTTCCTAAGATAATTTTTTTTTTTTTCTCTCTCTCTCTATATATACGCTCTGTTGGTTTTTGTGTTTCTCTAGAGAACCCAGTCTAACACAATGAGTTTTCATTCTGACCATGTTGTTGTTGTTGTTGTAAGGTGCCATTGAGTTGGCTCCAATTCATAGTGACCTTATGCACAACAGAACGAAACCCTGCCCAGTCCTGTGCCAGCCTCACAGTTCTGCTGAGCTTGAGCTCATCATTGCAGCCACTGTGTCGGTCCATCTCGTCAGGGTCTCCCTTTCTTTGCTGACTGTCTGCTTTGCTAAGCGTGATATCCCTCTCCAGGCGCTGCTCCTTTCTGACAACATGACCAAAGTAGGTGAGACAAAGTCTGTTCATTCTCACTTCTAAGGAGCATTCGGGTGTACTTCTTCCAAGACAGATTTGTTCCTTCCTCTGGCAGTCTATGATATTTTCAGTATTCTTCACCAAACCCACAATTCAAAGGCATCAGTTCTTATTCTGTCTTCCTTATTCATTGTCCAGCTTTCACATGCATATGAGGCAATTGAAAATACTATGGCTTGGGATAGGCACACCTTAGTCTTCAAAGTGACATCTTTGCTCTTTAACACTTTAAAGAAATCATTTGCAGCAGATTTGCCCAGTGCAATACAACATCTGATTTCTTGACTGCTGCTTCCATGGACATTGATAGTGAAACCAAGTAAAATGAAATCTTTGACAACTTCAATCTTTTCTCTATTCATCATGATGTTGCTTATTGGTGTAGTGAGGATTTTTGTTTTATGTTGGAGTGTAATCCATACTGAAGGCTGTAGTCTTTGATAGTCATCAGTAAGTGCTTCAAATCCTGTTTACTTTCAGCAAGCAAGGTTGTCTCATCTGCATATCGCAGGTTGTTAGTGAGTCATCCTCCAATCCTGATGCCACATTCTTCTTCAGTTTCTCAGATTCTTTGCTCAGCATACAGATTGTATAAATATGGTGAAAGAGTACAACCCTGAGGCACACCTTTCCTGATTTTAAACCGTGCAGTATCCCCTTGTTCTGTTCTGTTCAAACAACAGCCTCTTGGTCTGTTGTTTGAACAGTACAGGTTCTTCATGAGCACAATCAAGGGTTCTGTAATTTCCAATCTTCACAGTGTATCATAATTTGTTATAATCCACACAATCGAATGACCTTGCATAGTCAATAAAACACAGGTAAACATCTTTCTGGTGTACTTTGCTTTCAGCCAAGGTCCGTCTGACATCAGCAGTGATATTCCTCTTTCCATGTCCTTTTCTGAATGCAGCTTGAATTTCTGGAAGTTCTCTGTCAATTTCATCTTCAGCATAATTTTACTTGTGTGTGATATTAGTGATACGGTTCAATAACTTCCACATTCTGTTCTATTACCTGTCTTTGGATTGGGCTCAAATATGAATCTCTTCCTGTTGGTTGGCTGGGTAATTGTTTTCCAAATTTCTTGACATAAACAAGTAACCACCTCCAGGGCTGCATCTATTTGTTGTTGGGACTTCTTCTCAGTCTGTCTTTGTCTGGAGCTCCACTGAAAACTGTCTACCGTGAGAGACCTTGCTGGTATTTGAAATACCAGTGGCACGGCTTCCAGCCTCACAGCAACACGTGAGCCACCACAGTAGGACAAACTGACAAGTGGTAGCATCCTGCCCATCACCTTCGTTCTTCTCAGCTTTTCAGACCAAGGAATTCTAATCTCTTCAAGTTTGTCTCACCATTCCTAACCCCCTTGATTTTAGTGACCTGTAATGCTTTATTTTTAAGGTTCCAGATCTACCCATAGACTATCAAGGATTAATGCCCCAAAGTTTCATGTAAGAAGTAGCTTTATTAATTCTTTTTTATATGCCTTTCTAGTGATGCCAGCTTTTTTTTTTTTTTTTTAATTACAGTTTTGGCTGTAGTGACATACTGAGTCAACTCTTCAGGGAACACGCTGTAACCATTTCTGAAAGAAAAACATTCATTTACATAATGGATCATGTATTGGCTTCTAAAGGTTGAATCACCTTAATCAGTTAATGTTTTATTTCTGGCATACTTTCTTAGCCTCCTTTCTCACCTCTTCTGTGTCTGTAGATTCAGTTCTGACAGAACTAACTTTGAATGTTTACATTTTTACTTTAACTGTTTCAGAAACTTTCTAGATGTCAGTTAAAATAGCATTATAGCTACATGTGCACTTATTTATGCCTAATATACACAAGGAAAATTAAATTTACTTGATATCTCCTATCTTAAGAAAACTTTGGGAGGGAAATTTTCTGGGAAGGTTGACTCAACCATAAATTAGGATGCCTCAGTCTGAAAGGTTGAGAATATTGAAGGCTACAGGCCGGATAAAAACTGATTTACCAAATCCTAGAATTAGGGACATCTCCTGAAGTTAGAAACATCTATAAAACATACTAGCTGTTACAATGCTTTAAGAGTGATTTGCGTTAACATAAGATCCTTTTATTTCCACTTGTAAGATGATATTATTCTCAACTATTAACCAAACATTTAAAAATATGTTCAATTTTAATACCAACTAAGTGTTCACTTAATCTTCTATATCATTCATTTTCATTATACTGGCACTGTCCAATTCTGGGATGAATGTAGCTGTTTTTCTTTTCATGAAAATTGGGAGAAGGGGGCAATTCATACACAAAAAATACCTTGATAACTCTTTTTTATGTAGACACCTCTGAATCTTGCTATACAAAGAAAATGTATAATACAATGAAACAAACCTTCTTTTTGTGATTATAATTTCATAGAAATTCAAGTATTGCTATGCTAGTTTTAAAACTGATGGGGCAGGGGCATCGATCGTTAGATTAGTTGCTGCTTTAACTGACTACTAACTGTTTTAGTAGTTAGTGCTTTAGCTTCTGTACAAGTATAAAGGATTTGATCCATAATTTTATTTGACTCATTTAAAAAAAACACCTCTCTGCCATTGAGTCAGATCCAACTCATAGCAATCCCTCCTTGGGTTTCCGAGGTGGTATCACTATGGAAGTAGATTGCCCAGTCTTCCTTCCAAGGTGTGGCTGGTGGGTTTGAACCGCCAGCTTTCTGGTTAGCAGTCAAATGCCTTAGGTACTATGCCACCAATGACTTTCAATAGGTAGATAATTATTCTCTGATTTTTTCAGAGAAAATGAACACTGAAGTTTTATCCACTTTAAGCTTTTTTATCTTTACAAAACCATCATGCAAACTGGATTAAAATTACAGTTTTATCAGATAAAGAGCTTACAGTTTCTAACAGCATGATTTTATAGAGAGAAAACCAAAAAAACCAAACTCACTGTCATCAAGTCAGATCTGACTCATAGCAACCCCTCCTTGGGTTTCAAAGGAGGTATCACTATGGAAGTAGATTGCCCAGTCTTCTTTCAGAGGAGTAGCTGGTGGGTTTGAACTGCCAGCCTTCTGGTTAGATGCCTTAGGCGCTAAGCCACCAAGGAGCTCAGAATTCCTGATTTGAAAAAAGCACTGAGGAAAGAAAGTGATGGTACAGACAGAGCACTAACCTGAGAGATAGCAAATGCAGATTTGAATCCTGACTCTGTGTTTAATTAGGGGTGGGGACTTGACTGAGTCACTTAACCACTGTAACTTTCCGTTGCCTCCTCTCTAGACTAAGGGAATTATATCAGGTGATCTGATCTGTAATAGATATGATTCTGTAAGACAGAGAGGGATATTTTTCTTCAAAATGGAGTATAGCCTTATTTATCTAGTAAGAAAAAAAATCAGTAGAAGAAAATGAGATGAGTTATGTGGGTACTTTGACCCAACATCTGTTACCTTGGAACTGAGCACCCATAGGTAGACCTTTGCCTTGGAGTTCTGTGGTTTGCAACCCCCAGGTTACATGGTGGTGGAAGGCTCAAAGCAGAATGTTTTTTGTTCACTGAAGGCCTTTGGCGTGTATAACAGCTTGAGTTGGTATGGCAGTGATGGCTACCATGTGTTATTTTGCTAGTCTGGAAATTCATAGCTAACTTAGAAATTTTATAAAGCATTTGCACTCTCCATTCTTTATCAATCACTGACAGACTCATTGTTTTATAATGTACTTCTCAGCAAGCTGTTTGCGACTCATCGCCTGCCTTGCTTTATAGTCTATAAATATTTAATTCTTTAATAAACTACTTATATATAATATAAAATGACTGATGCCATTCTCCTCCCCCCTTTTAATAGTGCTACTATTTGCAAAACATTTTTTTTTCTCTAAATAGCAATATGTTTCATAAATGTTTGACTTTCCTTTTTCTAAGTAGCAATTTATTCTGGGAGGTTGGTAGAATGACAGGCAGGAAAACAGCCCCTTGCTCCTGGGAGTACAATATAACTCTTCCTTTGCCCTCACCCCCACCAAGCTGCAAATTGATGAGGTAAAGAAGATGGACTTTGGAATTGTGGTAAAGAGCAATCACCTGTCTTTCTGCAGACCCAGTGTACAAAACAGCCTTCACATCTAGAGACTAAATGTGTGTTTACAGTGAGCAAATATGGTTCTGTCTTGGCTCTGACATGCTTTGTCTAAGGGAATCATAAAAGATAGTCAGGGATAATATACCAGCATCTTAGTGTTCTCATCTTTTTTTAACTGTGTACTTTATTCTTGAATGTTGGCTGATTTGCTTTCTGTGCTATGAAATTATTTTCAATATTTAATGATTCATTTTTTAAATCTGATAAGTCAGACATTTATTGAGTGCCTATTGTGTCCCTTGCATAGCTGTTAGAGTGTTTTCAAACGGCTATTATTATTTTCTTTGATGTTTCAATATAATTTATGAATCCCTAGAAATCATTGAGCTCTCTTGGGGAAGGGCAGGGAGGACGAGTTGGGGAAGGCCAAAACAAATAATGTTGCTTCAGTGCTTACCACTAATCAGGTACATGTATTATCCCTTAGTCTTAACTCAACTCTGCAATTCTTCACCACATTGCCTTTTACTTGGCATACATTCTGCATTTTCTACAAAAACATAGTATATTTGATCTTGGAAAAAGCAAGAGGAAAATGGAGTCAGAGCAATTTGTTTACAAGTCTTGATTTACATGCTGCTTCTACCACTTAGTATCTATACATTAATCTTATCACTTTCTCTGTCTTAGCTATAATATGAGTATTATAAGAACAATATAGTTTATATAAAGCACCTGGCACATAATAGTCCCTCAAAAAATGTTAATACTCTGTCTGAATGTTCTTGTGTCTCAAAAAGACCATCAAGACAAGATCAAAATGAACTCTAAGTAAGAGACCATCATTGATTAGATGGGGTGTTAATGCAAAGATATTAAATTTTATGTAAATTGTTGTTGTTGTTGTTGTTGTTGTTATGTGCCGTCGAGTCAAACCCGACTCATAGCGACCCCTCCTTGGGTTTCCGAGGCAGTATCACTACGGAAGTAGGATTGCCCAACCTTCCTTCCGAGGAGTGGCTGGTGGGTTTGAACCACCAGCCATCTGGTTAGCAGGCAAGTGTCTTAGCCACTATGCTACCAGAGCTCCCTTTATGTAAATAGGATATATAATTTCAGTTGTCTATATAATGGTGGGAGCTCTGGTAGCATAGTGGCTAAGACACTTGCCTGCTAACCAGACGGCTGGCGGTTCAAACCCACCAGCCACTCCTCGGAAGGAAGGTTGGGCAATCCCACTTCCGTAGTGATACTGCATCGGAAACCCAAGGAGGGGTCGCTATGAGTCAGGGCTGACTCGACGGCACATAACAACAACAACAACATATAATGGTAGTGATGAGTCAATTCAAGCAATAAACACTTTAAAGCGAGGCTCCTATCTCAATTTCAGGAGATTCATTAGAGTCTGTTGCTCTGGAGCAGATAATTTTTAATGTAAACTGTCTAGGCCTAATCTTTTATCCTTGTTCTTAATATCTCTATAATCCGTCAAAGTGAGCTAATTTCCTTGTAAGTCAAATTATTCCAGCCTCATATACCCTGAACCTCCTTATTTTATATAATACAGTTTCTTATGTCACAGATAAGATTCCATTTTCTTCTTTCATTCAGCATTCACACCACAAATGTGCTTTCATTTTACTTGCCTAAAACAAAACTAAGACCTGGAATTAGAAAACAAAAAGGGAAGAACACACTTGGCATTTCTCAAGCTGAAAGAACGGGACAAAAAATTCAAGCATCAAATTGCAATATTGAAGGATTCTATAGGCAAAATATTGAACGATGCAGGAAGCATCAAAAGAAGGTGGAAGAGTTACTGAACCAAAAAGAATTGGTCGATGTTCATCCATTTCAGGAGGTGGCATATGATCAAGAACCAATGGTATTGAAGGAAGAAGTCCAAGCTGCACTGAAGGATTTGGTGAAAGTCAAGGCTCCAGGAATCGATGGAGTACCCATTGAGACGTTTCGGTGAATGTGTGCAGCTCAGGAGGTGCTTTCTCATCTGTGGCAGGAGATTTGAAAGACAGCTACCTGGCCAGCCCACTAGAAGAGATCCTTATTTGTGCCCATTCCAAAGACAGGTGATCCAACAGAATGTGGAAATTATCTAACTATATCATTCATATCACACACAAGTAAAATGTTGCCGAAGGTTATTTAAAAACAGTTGCAGCAGTATATCAACAGGGAACTTCCAGAAATGCAAGCTGGATTCAGAAGAGGACGTGAAACGAGGGATATCATTGCTGATGTGAGATGCATTTTGGCTGAAAGCAAAGAATACCAGAAAGTTGTTTACCTATGTTTTATTGACTATGCAAAGGCATTTGACTGTGTGAATCATAACAAATTATGGGTAACATTGTGAAGAATGGGAATTCCAGAACACTTAATTGTGCTCATGAGGAATCCGTACATACATCAAGAGGCTGTCATTTGAACAGAATAAGGGAATACTGCATGGTTTAAAAGCAGGAAGGGTGTGTGTCAGGTTTATATCCTTTTACCTTATTCAATCTGTATGCTGAGCAAATAATTCGAGAACCTAGACTATATGAAGAAGAATGTGGAGCAGGATTGGTAGAAATCTCATTAACAACCTTGCTTGCTGAAAGTAAACAGGATTTGAAGCACTTACTGATGAAGATCAAAGACTGCAGGCTTCAGTATGGATTACACGCCAACATAACGAAAACAAAAATCCTCACAACTGAACCCATACGCACCATCATGATAAAGGGAGAAAAGATTGAAGTTGTCAAAGATTTCCTTTAACTTGGATCCACAATCAACACTCATGGAAGCAGCAGTCAAGAAATCAGACGAATTATTGCACTGGGCAGATCTGCTGCAAGAGACCTCTTTAAAGTGTTAAAGAGCAAAGATGCCATTTTGAAGACTAATGTGTGCCCAACCCAAGCCATAGTATTTTCAGTTGCCTCATATGCATATGAAACCTGGACAATAGATAAGGAAGACAGAAGAATAATTGATGCCTTTGAATTGTGGTGTTGGTGAAGAATACTGCAAATACCATGGATCGCCAGAAGAAGGAATAAATCTCCTGGAAGACATGCATTCGAATGCTCCTTAAAAACCAAAAAAACACATTGTCATCAACTCGATTCTGACTCATAGCGACCCCCATTGGGTTTCCAAGGCAGTAAATATTTATGGAAGTAGTTTGCCTGTCTTGCTGCCATGGAGTGGCTGGTGGGTTTGAACTGCCAGCCGCTGGTTAGCAGTCAGATGCCTTAGTCACTGTGCACCAGAGCTCCTTAGAAGGGAGAATACCAGACTTCGTCTCACCTACTTTGGTCATGTTGTGAGAAGGGACCAGACCCTGGAGAAGGATATCATGCTTGGTAAAGTGGAGGGCCAGAGAAAAAGGGGAAGACCCTCAAGGAGATGAATTGACATAGTGGCTGCTGTCTCAAGCACAGCAAAGATTGTGAGGGAAGTGCAGGACCAGGCAGGTTCCATTCTTTTGTACATAGCATTGCTGTGAGTCAGAGTGGACTGCATGGCACCTAATCACAGCGACAACAAACTACCTGTTCTACGCCCTCAGTAGAACATCCCCCCTGCTTAAACATCATAAATTCAACCCTGTTTAGACATACTCTCAGTTTTCCCTAATGAGTTCCATTTCCCCTGGTTATGTCTTCTTTGCTTCTAAAATAGACTTTTACTCTATCTATCTCTCTTCTTGATGTGACCTACGACATTTGACCAGGTCTTGTCCCATATCTCATTATTTATTTTGCATTTAGGTTTTATTGAAATGTGAAGTTTCATGAGAAAAAAATTCATAATTTTAAAATAACAATCTTCATTACTATTTTCATTGTTATTATTGATTGAGGTTTTATTATATTCTAGGTATTACTTTAGGATATGTTCATTTTCTTTTCATTTAATTCTTTATGAGGTCAGAATTCCCAATTTACAGATGAGGAAATGAGGCACATATGGGTTAAGTAGCTTACTCAAGGTGATACAGTAGTCGGTGAGTAAAACCCAGATTCAGACAGAGGTCTTTTTGATTCTAGTCTCTGCTTTGCCACATTGCATTTTGAGAAGCTCAGCCAAAAATGTGCTGTTTTATACAGTGATAGACATCATTCCTTTCTCCATTTTTAAAGGGCCACTGCTCACAGAAAAAAGTGTCAGCATCAGTTAGTATTCTTGTGATGCCTTGCTTTCAAAAGAAACAATATATGTGAAAGTCCTTTGCACACTGTAAAGTCTTAGACAAATGTAAGGTAAAGTTATAATAACAGTAATGAATTCAAAGCACTTTTATTATAACTCTGTCAATAGTTAAGGTATTTTACCACTTACTTTATGTGATAAAAGTTTTTCTGAAAAATTATGAGTAATTTTATTTAAAAATTTAAGTATAACACTATTTTAAATGCACAAAAGAGTTTATTATTTCCAAGTGAAGCCTATAATAAAGTAAAAAATTCGTTTTCAATGTGACTAATTCCCTAATCCTCTGTTTTGAATCTTAAAGTTTTCAGTATTAATTTTTTTTTAAAGTAGACCACTATTAAATAATATTGACTGACACTCGAAATCCTTTGAAATATTGCCAAAAGTCATCATGGAAAAGCTGCTAACTTATTTTTGAGGTCAGAAATCATCATAATTAGAGCTACCCATTACTGAATCCCTACGTCTGTATGAATTCAAAACCTGAACAATTGTCCATACACATTGATGCCCACTAACATAAGGATAGTTCATTAGAAAAAATATTTAAGTCCCTGTCTTTAACTCATTTCATGTATCATTTCATGTGTACAGTGGGTGAGTTCATTCTGTGGACAAGACTCAGATTTACAAGGTATCATGAGAGGGCCTATGGTCTTTCTACTAGTCGTTACTCATTTTCAGACAAGATAACATCTGATTCTCTGCTAAAATAATATTTTTCAGAAACATTTTAATGTTTTATAATTAAGTCTTAATTTAGGACATCCTTCCTTCATAAGACTAGATTGATTGTGCTGTAATCTTTAAGCTATTAACCATTTGTTTTAACCTTCTAGGAAGCAACATTTCTGCTTATTGAAGTTGTAAAATATGTGATTATGAGTTAAAAGCTATATATTAATTCCATTTGGTTGCTGTCTTTTCCATGATCATAAACTGCATTCCTGACTCTAGTCATAGTATTCATCAAAGACTATTATGTCAGTAGGACTATTATGTCACTAGGGGAAAAACTGGATGAAAACAATGGTAGAAAGTATCTGGGTAAGCATTAAAATAGGGACCATAAGTAATTGTTTAGATTATAATTCTTTAATCTGCTTGGCCAAAGAAAGATGCATCTAGCAATCCAGATTCAGATCCTTAAAGGGGGAAAAAAAAAAAGTACAAACTCAGGATACAATTGTTCCTCAGTATGCATGAGGGATTGGTTCCAGGACTCTGGCAGTTGTTCAAGTCCCTTATATAAAATGACATCGTATAGTATTTTCGTATAACCTGTGAATATCCTCCCATATACTTTACATCATCTCTAGGTCACTTGGGAGCTCTGGTAATGTAGTGCCTAAGGCACTTGACTGCTAACCAGAAGGCTGGTGGTTCAAACCCACCAGTCACTCCTCAGAAGGAAGATGGGGCAATCTATTTCCATAGTGCTACCTCCTCAGAAACCCAAGGAGGGGTCGCTGTGAGTCAGGTACAACTCGGCACATAACAACAACAACGACTAGGTCACTTATAATACTTAATATAATATCAGTATTATATAAATAATATTTTATACTTCCTCTTAGCCTTTGAGGAAGAGCTCTGGTGCAGTGGCTTAAGCATTCAGCTTCTAACCAAAAGGTGGTAGTCGGAACCCCTCAGCTGCTCCCTGGGAGAAATATGAAGCAGTCTGCTTCTGTAAAGATTTACAGTCTTGGAAACCCTATGAGGCAGTTCTACTCTGTCCTATAGGATTTTTAGGAGTCAGAATCAACTCCATGGCAGTGAGTTTTAGCCTTTGAGGGATTGTTTTGGCCACTTAATATATATATATATACACACATATTCGATGCATGATTGGTTGAATCTGCAGAGATGGAACCCACAGAAACAGAGGGCCAACTGTATAATCATCCTGTGGATTCAGTTACCTAAATGCATGCTTGAAGCCTCATTCTGCTAAAAGTAGAATTTCTAATGAATTCATGGCTCTTACTAATCATTTGCATCATCACTAGATGAAAGGAATGATAGGGAGACTAATTACATGAACAATCTTGATCAAAAATAAGAACTTCTTAGAGAGGCAAAAAGAAAAGAAAGAAAAGAAGAAGAAAAACGTTTTAGTCTTTGATGATTAATCTTTAATCTTAGAGCTCATAATAGGCAGGAATTATAAATTTTGGACTTAATCAGACGTATAACCTAGAGCTACCAGTCCAGTTAGTTAGCCACTACTCACATATGACTATTTACATTGAAATTAATTATCTACCATCATCAAGTCAATTCCAACTCATAGCAACCCTTTATGGCAGAGTAGAACTGCCCCCATTGCGTTTCCAAAGCTGTAAATCTTTATAGAAGCAGACTGCCTCATCTTTTTCCCATGGAGTAACTTGTGGATTAGAACAACTGACCTTTAGTTAGAAACTGGATGCCTTAACCACTATGCCACCAGAGCTCCTTTAAATTAATTAAAGTTACATAAAATTAAAAATCTAGTTTCTCAGTTGTACTTGTCTAATTTTAAGTATTTAGTCACTCATGTAGTTAGTGGCTACCCTTTTGGACATCACAAGTTATATTGGGACAGCATTATCCTAGATTTAAGAAAAGCAGATTTTAAAATTATTTAGATAAAAAAATAAATATAACTTCATGGACATAATCTCTAGAAAGAAATATAGCTTAAGAAAAATGGGAGGGCCTAAAAATAACAGTACAATTCCACTTGAAATGTTTCACACGATAGTATAATTGCTTTTCAGGATTTTTGGACTATGTCACAAACCATTATTTAATACAAGGATTGTGTTTGTCTTTTCCATTGTGTCTGGTATATGTGAGGTTCATTGCTAGGAATTTAGTGAGTAAATTGATGAATAAAATTTAAAAAATTATGAGGAGAATAAAAGGAGGGAAGATAAGTAAAGGAGTGCAGTATGATCTCATAGGGATTTGTTTGGTTAATTTTAGGTAGTAAATGATCACGAATAAAAGATATAAAAAAAGGCATACAAGGTAGAAAATTTTGGGTGTGTTTCTAGGTAAACATAAAAGAGGCATTCTGTAGGTTTTTGATGTTCTGTTGAAAGATCACAAAAAGAGTGACAGAGAAGGAAAGTGTTCTGGTTACCTAGTGCTGCTCTGACAAGAATATACCACAAATGGGATGACTTTAACAAACAGTAGTTTATTCTCTTAGTTTGGAGGCTTTAAGTCCGAGTTCAAAGTGCCAGGCTCTAGGGGCTGGGTGGAAGCCCCTCAACCTTGGGCTTCAGCTCTGCCTCTTACTCCCAGCACTGAAGCTAGAGGCATCTGTCCACTCAGGCAGCTGCTAGCTGCTGAGGCTGACAAACCTAAGGTCAACAAGTAAAAAGGCCCAGTTCCAATATTACTAAACCACATGGCAGGTCATTAATTCAAGTCCATTAAAAGTCCCAAGGTCAGCAGAGCATGGCAGGCTGCTGAATGACACTGCTAAACTCAGGGTTCAAGTGTGCCATGGCTAGAGACCATTCCCAAAGCTGTTTCTTACATACAGGAAGCAGACCATATAACCAGAGCAGCTACTCAGCTGCTCCAATAGATTCTACCATGGAATTAATTACCAGTCTCATGATGGGGAATAACTACATTCAGCTGCCCAGTCTCTCAACCAGGCCCAGCCAAGTTGACACACAAACTTAGCCACCACAGAAAGATACAATTATTTTTCAAATCTTTTTTTCTTTGTCTTCTCTATCAAGGAGAATGACTTTCAGATAAGAAAGGAAGATCAGGTGAAGAGATTAAAATAAAAGAATTAGTTGTTGGAATTCATGTATCTTACACTGGGGGCATAGTGCCTAAGGCATTTGACTGTTAACCAGAAGGCTGGCGGTTCAAACCCACCAGCCACACCTCGGAAGGAAGATTGGGCAATCTACTTCCGTAGTGATACTGCCTTGGAAACCCAAGGAGGGGTCGCTATGTGTCAGATAGAACTTGACGGCAGTGACTTTGGGGATTTTTTGGACCCCACATACATTACTTCCAAAGATACTAAGAGAATCTGCAATTGAGTTTGAGGAGTTACAGGTGTTTTGGAGAAAATGTATAGATTTGGAGAGATGCCAAAAACGTGAATAAGAGTAAAAATCATGCCCAATTTTCAAAAACAGTTAAGTGTTGATTTTAAAATAAGTTATTTAAAAGCTACTTTTATAAGCACTTGGAACAGAAATTTGATTACTAAGAATAAGTATACATTCAAAAATAATAAATGTCCTTATTTTTTTATGACAATATTTCAGAGGGATTTTATAATCACAGTGTAATCTCAGACTTTCAGTTTGCCTTATCCAGGACAAAAAGGCTAATCAGAATGAAAAGCTACTGAAAAGCCAGATGGAGATTTAAACAATCTCATAATGCTGAGAAGACAGAAATCGGAGTTAGGATCTGTCAAGGAAGCAGGACCCAGAAGAGAAGTGACCTACCCTTGCTCTCCCTTGCTGTCTCCCAGATAGTAGAGTAAATTTTCTTCAGAGGAAGATATCATAACTGAAGAATGAAAGAACTGGAACTAACAAAAAGGAATTAAATGGGAATTCCAGAATTGAAAAATACAGTAGCTGAAATTAAGGCATCCAAAAACAAGTTTAACAGAGATTGTTAAAGATATGAATTGTTGAACTATACCAAACCAAAACAAGCAAACTCAATGCCAATGAGTCAATTCCACTCATAGCAACCCCTCATTGGTTTCCGAGACAGTATCTCTACCAAAGTAGATTGCCCAGTCTTCCTTTCGAGGAGTGACTGGTGGGTTTGAACCACCAGCCTTCTGGTTAGCAGTCAAATGCCTTAGGCACTATGCTACCAGAGCTCCTTTAAAACTGATAGTCACCAACAATTTTCAAAGAAGGGAGCGGAAGATATCAAGGTACACATGAGTCCCAAGCAGGATAAATACAAAGAAAATCATACCTAGGAATAGCAGTAAAACTGCTGGAAACAAACAACAAAGTGAAAATCTTAAATGACAATAAAAAAAAAAAAAAAAAAGCACATGCTACTTCAAAGAAGCAACAAGAAATTGACAGCTGACTTCTCAATAGAAATGATGGGAACCAAAAGGCAATGGGATGACATCTTTTAAATGCTTCAAGAGGATAACTGCCAATCTGGAATTCTATACTCAATGAAAATATCCTTCAAAACTGAAGATGTAATAACTTTCCAGACAAACAAAAAATGAGATGATCAGCATCAGTAGACCTGACCTAAAAGCAATTACAAAGGGTGTTCTTTAAAGAGAAATGACCCGTTGAGGAAGGAACAAAGAGCAGTACACAGTGTGTGTGTGTGTGTGTGTGTGTGTGTGTGTGTGTCTGAGAGAGAGAGAGAGAGAGAGACAGAGAAAGCAGGAGAGAGAGAGAATGAATGAATCTCGACTGCACAATAGAAAAATAAAAATGTTCTTTGAGGTTTAAAGTGTATGAACAATAAAATTCATGTCAACAATAACACAAAAGATAAACATAAACACAATGAGAGTAATCTAAGATTGTCAGGGAAGTGGCAGAAGTACTACTACTATAGTAAATAGCACTGTCATAAGTCTGGGATATGTTGCAATGTTTAAGGTAACACTTAAAAAATAGTAAAGTAATATATTACAAGCTAATAGAAGGAAAAATAGAATAAGAAAATACTTGATTAATCCTAAGGAATGAAAAAGGAGAAAAAAACATAAATCATGTAGAATAAATAAGAAACAAATAATAAAGTAATATGTATATAATCCAAAAAGTATCAGTGATTACATTAAATATAAATTGCTTCAGTTCTCCAGTTAAAAGACCAGATGATCATACTGGATAAAAGATATAATCCAACTGAAAAACAGGACACAGAAAGGTGGAAAGACAGAAAGGTTGAAAAGAAAAAGATGAAAAATAATGAAGCAATACCAAAATACAGCTAGAACAACTGAATTAGTATTAGGCGAAGTAGACTTTAAGGCAAGTTGCTGTTTTTGTTAGGTGCCATTGAGTCAGCTTCAACTCATAGCGACCCTGTATACAACAGAACAAAACACTGCCCAGTCCTGCACCAGCCTCACAGTCCTTGCTACCCCTGAACCTATCATTGTAGCCACTGTGTCGGTCCATCTCACTGAGAGTCTTCCCCTTTTTACTGACCCTCTACTTTACTAAGCACGATATCCTTCTCCAGGGAATGATCCTTCTGACAACATGACCAAAGTAGATGAGATGAATTCTGTCCATTCTTACTTCCAAGGAGCATTCTGGCTACACTCTTAGGACAGATTTTTCATTCTTCTGTCAGTCCATGGTACTTTCAGTAACTTTTATGGTACTTTTGTCACTAACACCGCAGCTCAAAAGCATCAACTCTTCTTCGGTCTTCCTTATTCACTGTCCAGCTTTTTACATGCATATGAGGCAATTGAAAATACCATGGCTTGGGTTAAGCATACCTTAGTCTTCAAAGAGACATCTTTGCTCTTCAGCACTGTAAAGAAGTCTTTTGCAGCAGATTTGCCCGGTGCGATACGTTGTCTGATTTCTTGACTGCTCCTTCCATTGGTATTAATTGTGGATCCAAGTAATATGAAATCTCTGACAACTTCAGTCTTTTCTCCTTTTATCATGATGCTGTTTATGGTCAGGTTGTGAAGATTTTCGTTTTCTCTGGTGGCTTGGTGCCTAAGGTATTTGACTGCTAACCAGAAGGCTGGTGGTTCAAACCCACCAGCCACTCCTCAGAAGGAAGGTTGGGCAATATACTTCCATAGTGATACCACCTGGGAAACCCAAGGAGGGATCGCTATGAGTCAGATCTGACTTGATGGCAGTGCACTGCGTTGTTGCATTTATCTTGAAGTGTAATCTATACCCATAGTGTAGTCTTTAATCTTCATTGGTAAGTGCTTCAACTCATCTTCACTTTCAGCAAGCACAGTTGTGCTGTCTGCATATCGCAGGTTGTAAATGACTCTTCCTCTAATCCTGATGCCACATTCTTCTTCATATAGTCCAGCTTCTTGGATTATTTGCTCAGCATACAGATTGAATGAGAATAATGAAAGGATACAACCCTGATGGACTTCTTCCTGATTTTAAACCATGCAGTATCACCTTGTTCTGTCCTGGTCCATGTGAGGGTTCCTCGTGACCACAATTAAGTGTTCCGGAATTCCCATTTTTCTCGATGTTATTAGTAATTTGTTATAATCCACACAATAGAATGCTTTTGCATGTCAATGAAATACAAGTAAACATCTTTCTGGTATGCTTTGCTTTGAGCCAAGATCCATCTGGCATCAGCAATGATATTCCTCATTCTACATCCTATTCTGAATCCAACTTGCATTTCTGCAAGTTCCCTGTCAATATACTGCTGCAACTGTTTTTGAATTATCTTCAGCAAGATTTTACTTACATGTGATATTAATGATACTGTTTGATAATTTCCACATTCTGTTGGACCACCTTTCTTTGAATGGGTACAAATATGGATCTCTTCCAGTCAGTTGGTCATGTGGCTCTCTCCCCTGTTTCCTGACATAGATGAGTAAAAGTGCCTCCAGCGCAGCGTTCGTTCGTTGAAACATCTCAATCGGTATTCTATCAATGCCTGGAGCCGTATTATTTTTTTTCCTAATTCCTTCAGTGCAGCATGGGCTTTTTCCTTTGATACCATTAGTTCTTGATCATATGCCACCTCCTGAAATGGATGAACATCGACCACTTCTTCTTGGTACAGTGATTGTGTATTCATTCCTTCCATCTTCTTTTGATGTTTCCTGCACCATTCAATATTTTGCCCATAGAATCTTTCGATATGGTAACTCAAGTCTTGAATTTTTTCTTTATTTCTTTCAGCATAAGAAATGCTGAGCGTGTTCTTCCCTTTTGGTTTCCTAACTCCAGGTCTTCACACATTTCATTATAATAATTGACTTTGCCTTCTTGAGCTGTTCTTTGAAATATTCTGTTCAGCTCTTTTATCTTGTTATTTCTTCCATTTGCTTTAGTTACTCTCCATTCAAGAGGAAGTTTCAGAGTCTCTTCTGACATCCATTTTGATCTTTTCTTCCTTTCCTGTCTTTTTAATGATCTTTTGCTTTCTTCATGTATGATGTTCTTGCTGTTCTCCCACAACTTGTCTGGTTTTGGGTCATTGGTATTCAATGCGTCAAATCTGTTCTACAGATGGTCCCTAAATTTAGGGGGGATATAATCAAGCTCATATTTTTGGCTCTCATAGACATGTTTTAATTGTCTTCAGCTTCAACTCAAACTTGCATATGAGGAATTGGTCTGTTCTACTGTCAGCTCCTGGCTTTGTTTCAGCTGAAGATTTTGAGCTTCTCTATCACTTCTTTCCACAGAAGTAATCAGTCTGATTCCTGTGTATTCCATCTGGTGAAGTCCACATGTACAGCCACCGTTTTTGTTGTCAAAAAAAGGCATTTGCAATGAGTATGTCGTTGGTCTTGCAGAATTCTGTCATGCCATCTCCAGCATCATTTCTATCACCAAGGCCGTATTTTCCAAATACAACTGCTTCTTCTATCCTGAAGTACATTTTTATCAGGGATAGGATAATATCCATATGCCTACAAGGAAGACCAGTTAATACCACTATTATTCAAATTTATGCACCAACCACCAAAGCCAAAGTGAGAAAATTGGAGATTTTTACCAACTTCTGCAGTCTGAAATTGACCTAATGGGCAATCAAGATTTAATACAAGAGATAAAGATATATTTGGCATAATTCTTAAAATATCAATTCAACAGAAAAATACAATCGTTCTTACCTTGTGTGCACTTAATAACATAGGCACAAAAGTACATAAAGCAAAAAATGACAAAACTAAAAAAAAATACACAAATTCTATAATGGTATAAGACTTTAACACACTTCTCTTAACATCCCATACAACAAGTATACAGTCAGACAAAAACTCAGTAAGAATATAGGTGAGCTAAAAGACATAACTATCAGATGCACTTTAGTTATATAGAGAACATTGCATCTAATAACAGGATATAGTCTTTTCAAGTAGATATTTATGAAGTTGATCATAAAGCAAGACTTAAAAACAGTTAAGTGATTGAAATGATTTATAGTAGACTATGACCAGAGATGTGGAAAATAATAACAAAAGCTAGAAATCAATAAGATAATTACAGTTTTATTTTTAATTCCCAAATGTTTGGAATTTTAGCCACACATTTCTAAATCAAAATGTACTTATGATGTAAGTACATTTTATTTAAACCAAAATGGTACTTATGATGTAAATTAGAAAATATTTTGAGCCAAATGATAATGAAAATATGAAACATGAAAATCTGAGGGCTGCATCTAAAGCTGTGAAAAAGGAAATTCATGGCCTTTAAAGGTATGCATGAAAAGCAAAATAAAACTGAAAGTCAGTTATATAAATAACATTGGCAAGAAAGTAGAAAATGAAACCAAAAGGAAATAATAAGAGCAGAAATTAATTAGATGTTGTTGTTGTTAGGTGCTATCGAGTCGTCTCTGACTCATAATGACCCTGTGCACAGCAGAACAAAACATTGCCCAGTCCTGAGGCAGCTCCATGATTCTTGCTACACTTGAGCCCATCGCTGCTGCCACCATGTCAATCCACCTAGTTGAGGGCCTTCTCCTCTTTTGTTGACCCTCCACTTTACCAAGCATGACCTCTTTCTCCAGGGAATGGTCCCTTCTGACAACATGACCCCAAAGTATGTGAGACAAAGTCTGGCCATTCTCGCCTCCAAGGAGCATTCTGGCTGTACTTCTTCCAGGACAGACCTGTTAGTTCTTTTAGCAGTCCAAGGCGCTTTTAGCATTCTTTGCCAACACCACAGCTCAAAAGCATGGACTCTTCTTTGTCCTCCTTATTCATTGTCCAGCTTTCACATGCATATGAGGGGATTGAAAATATCATGGCTTGTGTCAGGTGCACCTTAGTCCTCAAGGAGACATCTTTGCTCTTCAGGACTTGAAAAAGGTCCTTTGCAGCTGATTTGCCCAGTGCTATACATCTTCTGGGGAGCTCTGGTAGCATAGTGGCTAAGACACTTGCCTGCTAACCAGACGGCTGGCGGTTCAAACCCACCAGCCACTCCTCGGAAGGAAGGTTGGGCAATCCTACTTCCGTAGTGATACTGCCTCGGAAACCCAAGGAGGGGTCGCTATGAGTCGGGGCCGACTCGACGGCACATAACAACAACAACAACAAATACATCTTCTGAGAGCTCTGGTGTTGTAGTGCCTAAGGCATCTGACTGCTAACCAGAAGGCTTGCGGTTCAAACCCACCAGCTACTCCTCGGAAGGAAGGTTGGGCAATCTACTTCTGTAGTGATACTGCCTCAGAAACCCAAGGAGGGGCTGCTATGAGTGGGATCCCACTCAATGGCAGTGCATTTGGTTTGGTTTGGTATACGTCTGATATCCTGACTGCCGCTTCCATTGGCGTTGATTGTAGAACCAAGCAATTAATTAGATAGAAACCAGAATATGCATTCTTTTCAACTATACACTAAAGTTCAAAAAGATAGATGTATGTTGGGCCATGAAACAAGACTTGATTTGAATTTATACACAATATATTCCCTGACTCCAGATATAAAATTAGAAATTTGTAGTAATAAGTTACCTGGAAAATATCAAAATATTTGGAAATTAAATAGTACCCTTCTCAGTAACGTGTGTCAAAGTAGAAATTATGAGCAATTTTTTAAAAATTTCAACTAAATTATAATGACATATCCTATGAAAATGTGTAGGATGCAACTAATGCAGTCATTAGGGGAAAATTTATAACCTTAAACAACTAGAAAAGAAGAAAACTATGAAATTAATTATCTAAGAGTTTACCTGAAAAATCTATAAAAAGAGAAGCAAACTAAGCTGAGAAGTGAATAGAAGTGAGTTAAAGAAAATTTAAAAATTAGAAGTAGAAGTCAAGAGAAAATATCAAAAGTCAGTTCTTTGAAAAGGTTAATAAAAATGATTTTTAAAAGACTGATCAAACTTAAAAGAAAGGAAACATACATCACCAGTATCATGAATGAAAGAGGGAGCATCAGTAAAGATCCAACAAAGGAAAAAAGAAAGGTATTATCAGGGTATTATGAACAACTTTATTCTCATCAGTTTGGTAACGAAGAACTACATACATGAGGATTCCATGTGGGAACCAACTCAACAGCAAGTGACAGCACTGTGGATCGCAATCGAATGTGTGCGTAGGACTTTGATAACTACGATGAAATGGACAGACTCTTTGGAACACACAGCTTACCAAAAATCACACAAGAAATTGAAAATCTTAATAATCCTATGTTGTATTTTAAAAATTCACTTATAATTGGGAGAAAAAATGCCTACAAAGAAATCCCAGCCCCGTAGCTTCACTAGTGAATTCTATCCAACATTTAAGGATAAATTAACAGTGATCATACACAAATGCTTTCAAAATATAGAGGAGGGACACACTCTCCAACCCATTTTATGATAATAATACCAAATATTACCAAATAAGTCATTAGAATACAGGCAGAAAAGGTGTTAGACAAAGTTTAACTGCCAGCTGTAAGTTAAAATATCAAACAAAATCTCTTTACACTAGAAAATACGAGGATATTTCTCCAATGTGATAAATGACATCTTTCATAGTTGTCAAAGACTGAATTTATTCCCCACTAAAATCAGGAACAAGGCAATGGTATCCCCTAAGATTTGGACCAGGACAAACGTGTTCACTCTTAACACTCACCACCTCTGTTCAACACTATGTTAGCTGTCCTTATCAATGAAATAAGGCCAGTTAAAGAAAAAGAAATGATTGGCAAGATTACTGGAAAAGAAGACTGATTATGCTTGCAGAAAATTCTAAGAAATCTTTTTTCAAACTACCGTTTGTGTAAAAACAAAAAGAGTGGAGGAGAAATATATTAATATCTTGTTAATATTTGGACATAATATATTAATATTTGAAAAGATGAACAAGAAACAAGTTAACAGTGATTACCTGTTTGGGGGTGAGATTACAAGTATATGGCTAAGAAAAGGGCAGAAGGGCAATTTTTCATTATCTACTATCTACTGAAATTATTGATAGTTGAACATATGTATTACTTATTCAAACATGCAATTTTTTAAAATGAAATGGAAAGTTGGCACTGCCGCATTAATGTGGCTAAATAATATGCAGCTCTCAGTTCCCATAGCCCTCCTCACCAGCCATAACCTTCTTGTCAGACAAGATGTCATGCAACATCATCATTTCAGAATTAGACATACATTTTACAGGAACTCTTTCACTGGTCTCTTATGAACTGTATTAATATTAACTATATTTTGACTTTTGGTTGCAGAAAATTCACATCTATTCACTATGGATACCTATTTAATGATTTCTACCTAAACCTTTTACCTGTGTTACTATTTAGTAGCAACTATGAAGATTGAATTTTTTTTTCTTTATTTCATATATTAACAAACATAGTGAAATAGTAATAAAATTGCAGCAGTAATATTTAACATTTATTTAATGATTACTATATGCAGATACTGTTCTAAACTCTTCTTTGTTTCAAATTTTAATAGCTAGAATTCTGGCAACAAAGATGGAAATACTAAGAGAGGGTAAAGGCCTGCCTTTTTGTACATGTGTGTGTGTGTGTGTGTGTGTGTGAGTGAGATGAAAGAGACTCATAAATGGAGGATTTGGAGATTATGAGTGAAGAGTAGAAAAATTTAGAACATGCTTTAAATAATTAGAAAGCCCAGTTCAAGGTCGGCATTCTGCCTTCAAGTAGAAATTTGTGCAGCTTTACAGATAAGATCAAAACTCTCATTAGGTAATTTAAACAGAAGTTAAAATTGTTTTAACCTGACTTACTAAAGTAATTTGAATTATGTCTATGGAACCAGAAGAAGTAGCAGTGAAATTTCTGCTTTTCTGACTGCTGCTTCTTGCTTTGGTTTTCTTTGTTAATCCTTTGAGGTCATGAATAATATTGTAAATATTTTATCCATTCTACATCTACCCAATAGGCCGATTCATTATTTGTCTATCTATATTTATCATACATATGTACTAATCCACACTGGTAATTTCAACATTCTGAAAACGTTAGAAAACCATAGACATCTTCACCCTGAACATTAACCTGCACAAATATCAGGCCTGCTTAAGCACCCAAATGACTCCATCTGCTTGTTAGCAATGTATACTGTAATAACACCAAGAGTTCTCTCTTTCACAAATACCTGGACCACGAGTCACTCTACTGCATCCCCACATTAGGAGCAGCTGTGCTTTTGGCTTCTGAGCTGTAGACGGTTGGGGCTGCAGACACCAAGTTGCTGCTGCTTTCCTGAGCCTCAGACCTAGAAGGGCCTCAGTGCTCATCTTGGTAAACCCTGATAGCTCCTTGCATCAGGAGCCCACATCTGAGACTAAGGAGGCAAAGATGGTTTCTGAAAACCTCCTGTCCTACCAGATGCCATGCTGTGGCTCTGCATAGACTCCTCCTCGTGTACTCTCTCTTCTCCCCTCCCTTCTACATCCATGCCCTTGTTAAGTGCCAGTTCCATCAGAAATGCTATTTGGGCAACAAATTTCACAGACTGGATCCATCTCAATGCTGCCATGCAGAGAAAACACAATCTGTCTGACTCTTCATATAAAATAAGGGAAAAAATTGAAACAGCAAAATACTGTAGTCGCTTTGAGCTATTTCCTAATGAACCTGTTTGTCCCATGAGCTGTGGTGAGGAGCTTCTTCTCCTCGGAGAGAATCCTTTATGCATATTAATATTATGCATGTTTTCCATGTGACTCCTTCTGACTTGCCCTCACCCCATCCTTTCAATTCATTTAAATAAAAATAATTTATGTGGACATTCCTTCAGTCAGGATTTTCTCTCCCCCTTTCTTAAAGACATCCATAATATTTCATTGATGTTCTGTGTCCAAACCGAGTCGTTATGCTTTTGCATATCATTAAGGCTTTATAAAGAACAACAGCGACATCTGCATGTGCCTCAGCGCCAAGGAGATAGGAAAAATACCGAAAACAAACTCCGTTTTGGCTTGGAGGCTTTCTGGCTCTCTGTCTCCCCAGCAGCCCCTGCCACCACCATGGATAGGAGTAATTGTACAGTGTAATCACATCATGCCTCATCTGAATATTCATAGCAGAGACAAAGCTTTGGAGGATAAGGGAGGAGCGAGGATAATTTAAATATAAAACAGCATCTCATTTCCAAATCAAGTTGTGCCAGTTACACCGTCCACCCAGATTCAATATTAAACCAACATCGTTTTACAGTTTGGAAATTGGAAGTGAAGAAGACGGAGAAGAGACTCAATAAAGAGGGGTAACGTTATATTCTCGTTCTTGACCAAGGAAAACAAAGCAGGACAACAACAACAGCAACAGACTAAAAATAGTTGAAGTGATATTTGAAGAGTCACCAACAGTGGCTAACCAGCTGCTGTTTTACCAGGAATGAAATAGGCTATTGAGGGAGCTTTAAAAGCTGCCAATTAATATGTTGTGCATGTATAAGATCTACAAAGAACTCACTGTATTCCTTCCCTTCCCCAAACCCCCCCCCCCCAATTCACACATACTCCCTAACCACCACCTCGCTTGCTTCCCTGTCGGGTGCAGGGGAAAAAGATCAGAGCTATAAAATAATTGACTAATCACTTCAAAAATGTCAACATGCCTCTTCAAAAAGAAAGGACAAAAACAAACACATACAAAAAGGTGACTGTTCATTAATGAAGGTATAAATTACCGATGGCTTCTTCATTCTCTTTAGTTCATTACCCCCCAAAAGAAACAAATATAATCCACATGTTAATATTTCTTGTCTTCGTTTTCTTTTGTTTTAATGTGATGCTCTTTATTATTATTGTTATTATTTTTTGGTTGGTATTTGTAGAAGCTCTGCCACTGCATTCCCCAAAGAGCTACTAGTTTCAACCCACTGGAGTTTATATTCCTTTAATTGTCTAGTACAGGAACATTTCTGCTGTTTTTTAAAATATACCGCTCTGCAGGAATTAGAAGAATCCAAGGTTGTATCCAACTTCAAAGGTTTCCAAGTCATAATGATTTTAGCAAAAGTAGAAGACAGATCATGGAACAAGTCCCTGTTTGAAGATAAGCATCATAGGGACCTTTTTTTCTTCCCTCTCTCCAACTTTGTACTTATCCTGGCTCTGTATGCCCTTCGCTAACACAGTTTAATGATATGCAAATGAAATATGCATAAAACCATTCTACTGTATGATGATTAAACACTGGAGACATTAACAGCGGAGGCTTCACTCTTTGTAATAATCCTTCCCGACCATCCACTTTGATTGCGGAGTTATGGAAACCCATAGCAGTTGGCAGAGAGAGTGAAAGAAGGCAGGAACGATGCAGGGACACCTCACCCCTCTCGGTGCTTCTCCCACTCCAGGAGAGGCCCCCCTTTGTACTGCGGTCCTATTGCACCCCTCTCGGTGCTTCTCCCACTCCAGGAGAGGGCCCCCCCTTTGCACTGCGGTCCTATTGCTGTCTTTTGTAATCCATCCATGCAGTCGCACCAGAGCGATTAACGGAAAAAACCTCTTTTCTCTTAATGTTTCAAAGCTCATTAGCCAAACGATTATTCCTCATTAACAGCGAAAGCTCATTCATTAAAAGGAAGAATATGCCCAAAAGATGCCAGCGCGGTTAATCCTGAGTCCCGTAACTGGGCTGTAAATCCCATACTACTTGTATATTCCATGCGAAAGGGGACACGCGCCAATCCACATTAAAAAAAAAAAAAAAAAAAAAAGGAAAGGAAAAACAGTTTGTGTGTTTTGTAAAATCCACAAGAGCAGCAATTAATATTCCCATTGAATGACTTTATTTTTTGTCTCTCCCTTTTGTTTCCAGCGCCTGCCCCTGGCTCAGCGCCCGGTGCCAACAGAACACCTTTCAGGATCCACAGCAACGCAGACAACGTAAGTACCAGCCGTTCCCTGAAACCCTTTTCATATTTGTTTTTTTAAACAACCACCTAAAACACAGAGACAAGCCTCTTTGCCCTTCTTCTGCCCTGCGTTGTGCCACCAGGGTTTCCTAAATACACCTTCCAAATCCCTCTGCCTTCAAGTTGGTGCACGTCTGTGTGGCATCCCTCCTCCTCCACTCCCATAGTGGATCTTGTAAAAGGGCTTCAGATCGGCCCCATTCATCTCCCTGGTGATAGCAGTGAATGTAGATAAATCTCTGACTGCCTGCTTGCTGCAGGAGTATGATTTTTATTTTGTCTTCTGTGTGTACCTGGGTCAAAAAGTGGGCTGTATGCACATACGTACATGCACTCACACATATTTCCTTCTCTGTCCTACTCTGTCTTCCTCTCCTTTTCCTAACACATGCATAAGCTCCACATGTGTGTCTATGCATAAACATATATACCTATATACATACCCATACCTATAACACAAAAGTACATACTTATCTAAAGCTTAATTTGTCTGCAAATATGTGCATTTCTATACACATACAGCCTTACACGTGTCTCTGTGCAATCAGGTGGCGCCTACCCTTTCCTGAATACCCATGTATACATCCATTTAAATGTCCCCTCTTCTCCCAGTAGAGGCTATGGACCACTGCAATCCAGGACTGTACAAGCCGTATTCCTTCTTTGGGATTTCTGTATGGAGATCTTCATGTTCTCTTCTCTGCCTTCTTCCGAGCTGGAGAATTGGCATCTTTCCCTGAGGTTTTCCGAATGGCAAGTGGCACCGGCTGTGGCATGCATTCATACCGCTTCCTTTGGCATTTCTCTTCCGATGACTGCTTTTTCTCTTTGTTTGTTGTTGACTAGGCTGAATGGTGGTTTTTTTTTTTTTTTTTTTTAAGTTAATTATAAACGAAGTTGAATAGCAAACAAGCCAACAGCTTGGACCTTACCCCCCAGACAAACACCAAAAAAAATAGCCCCACACAAGTGCCTTCTGCTGCAACAGATGCCCAGATCACGCCTGGCATGGGCAGACGGGCACACGATTTTGGTGGTGGTTCATTTTTTTCTGTTTGTTGCTGTATTTGTTGTTTGTTTTCCTTGTTTCCTTTTGATTTTACAAAGGGTCCAGGATGCCGGCCTCTGCTTGGAACAGAACAGTGTCATGGCGGAGACGGCGGCCTTTGTCTTGCTGGGCGTGAAAGCGTCCGCTGTGCCGGCTCCACTGCGGCAGAATCAAGTTTAAAGGAAAAAAAGTGATTAAAGTCAGCTTTGTGCCGCTTTGGTGTGGAAGACCCCCAAACCCCAAGTAGCCGAGTCCCTGGGTCCGAGGAAGGGCTCCTAGTTGGAGAAGCCTAGGCTGTAATCCTGGCACTTGCGCCTTCGCTGCTGCTTGCTGTTCGCTCCTGGGGGTGTGGATAATCTCCCTTGGCTTTACCGCACTGTCTGGCCCGCATACAGGGCCCCGTAACATATACCCGCTGCTGCTATCACACGAAACTGTGGCGTTGCCCCTGAATGGATGGCACCGTGCCAACTCTTCTGCCATCCGCCCTTGCAGCTTTTTTCTTTCCTCCCTCCCCTTCTCCTCCTCCTCCTCCTCCTCCCGTCGACTTGACGTTAATTAACACACGGGTTAATTGATTTTAAAAGCCGAAGAATTACAGTTAACTTTTCCCACAGGGTACAGACGCCAGCCTCCTGGCACACTCTGCCTTTCGCACTGGTGCAGGGGGGCTGGGAAAGCCTGCAGCAAAACTAGCAACTGCTGAGGGGATGTTGCCTGCTTAGTGGAGTAGAGCAGACAGAAGTCGGCGTGGTACTGTCTCATCCTTTACACGATGTGTAGCCATTATATATTTTGCTAAATAATCAAAGCATAACCCTGTCTGTCTTCTTCGCCCCTCCTCTTTCGAAACAGGAAAGCTCTTCAGAAGTTCTTCTATAGGGAAGAAAAAAATCTCTTCCACATACCATTTGCCTTGTCCATATAATCTTTTTTTCCCAGTAGTAAGAAAATAACTATTTTTTTTTCTTTTTTAAGTTATAAGGGAGAAGATCACCCCTTCTCTGAACATCATAGGCAAAGGAGAATTTCTTTTAAAGAAAAAGTCCCATAAAGTTTCTTTCTCTGCATCTTAGTGTTTTGCTTTGTTTCTATTCCTCTTGGCTCGGATGGGTTGCTTATAGTGAAGGATCTCAGTGAGAAAGTGAGTACACTGTAATTAAGAACAAAATTCATCATATGAAAGGTCTTTGTTTTTCTGTTTGTATGTGTGTGTATTTTTGCTTTCAGTCTCCATCCCAATCCCCTGTTGAAAATGAAAACAATTGATATTGTAGTTGGGAAGGAAACAGGCAAGCCTGGGAATTTGGTGCTTTCACCTTTTCGTGCTTTCATTTTGTTTTTTCAAAAGGACGTAGCAAGTGAAGCGACAAGAGGAATCCATTATGCAAATCATGTCACTTTGCATAATGTCTTATGACTGGAATATGCAAATGAGCTGTATAATTTATGAGTGCCAGTGTCTGTCTAAAGTGTTTCACAGAATTTACAAAGTGAGCCTGAGAGACATGGGGAAGGCAGGTCTTCCAACTCCATTGCCAGGAAATCTGTGTATTTTCCGACAAGTGCTCCTTAGTAATATCATCAGATGCTAGTTTAAAGAAATTAAGATTCCAAATGTTCATGAAAGATAAATATTTTCCTCTCATTCCCTTTACCTATTTATTCCTTGCCTTTACCTATTTATTCTTTGCAAAAAAAGAAAAAAAAAA
>NW_006921654.1:8553661-8566658 GCF_000298275.1 Orycteropus afer afer
TTTTTTTTTTTTTTTTTAGTGTACCCGGCTGTGTGTAATAGCTTACAAATTATAGTGTCTTGGGCATATTAGATATGTGATATGGAAGACTGATAATCAGTATTCATGTGAAGGTGTACTTGTACTTTCAAAGTAGTCTTCAAAAGAAAAATGTCATTTAGCCCAGGTTTTAGTTAAGTCAGGATAGTTGACTATGTCCATTATCTCATTTTGGTGACAGTTTTGAGTAGGTCATCTCAATCTTTTAATTTTTTTTTTAACTGTTTGATAAGTCATAACAGTTTTGATACCTGGACTAACTTCCTGGATGCTGTACTCATACCCATTGATAGTGGGTTGGTTCTGACTCGTAGGACATGCCCAAAGGCAAAGTGCCACATCTTTTCCTTCTCAGTGTGGCTGGTCAGTTTGAAGCACCAACCTTTTAGTTAGTAGTTGCACTTTAACCACTGTGCCACAAGGAATCCTTTGGCTCATACTTAGAACAAAAAATAATGTCTTCAGATACCTTGAAATGCAGAAAAGGATATAGTTTTACTTGAAGAATGGTGCTCTATATGTTAAATAGAAAAATGAATGCTTGGCCTTGTGACCTTGCAGTGTAAATCAAGGAATAATGTAATTTCTAACCTCAAAGGTCAGAGATAAATGTATAATTTAAAAGGGAAAATATTTATTTATAATATGATTACTGAACTTACAACCTAATATTTTTGCCTTTCTGTAGAAGAAAAAAATTGGAAATTTTTTAAAGTACAGAGAAATGATCAAGAGAACTAACCTGGCAACTGTCTTTCCACGGATATTAGCAAAGCTACAAGATGAGCTCTATCTCCTGTTAAACCAGTATTGAGCTTTATGCAAGCCTATTGCCCTTGACATCAATTGAAATAGAACCTGAAAAGTTACCAAAAGGCTGTGCATCTAGATATGATAGCCTTGAATTGATTGTTATGATTTAAGAACCAAGTTTCCTACAGACGTATGTTTAACATGCATACTCTTCTCTAGCATCATTAATATAATTACGAAAAAGTGATTATCAAAAGCTGTATTTGAACTGGAGATAGCCCTACTATAAACACCTTAGTTTGGGAACAATTACTTGAATAGGAAATTCTTTTTCATTTCCAAAGTATTGAGATACAGGATTTCCCATTGGTTTCTCTGCCGTTTATAAATCAAAAAACGAAACACCCAACTGACTACTACTGAGTGGATTCTGACTCATAGCTACTCCTTTTGGGTTTCCCAGGAGGTAAATCTTTACGGAAGTAGATTGCCCAGTCTTCCTTCGGTGGAGTGGCTGGAGGGTTTGAACCACCAGCTTTCTCGTTATTAGTCAAATGCCTTAGGCCACCTGCTCTGATGGCATAGTGCCTAAGGCATTTGGCTGCTAACCGGAAGGCTGGTGGTTCAAACCCACCAGCCACTCCTCGGAAGGAAGACTGGGCAATCTACTTCCATAGAGATAATGCCTTGGAAACCCAAGGAGGGGTCACAGTGAGTCAAATTGAATCCACAGCAGTGAGAGATATATTGCAGACTGAAATGATCAATTAGCTTAGACCCTCTAGATTGGAAAATAATTCTAGCATGTGAAAATGTGACTTACTCATAATATACATTCAATTACTGGAAGCTGGTCTTTTTATATCATTATTAATTGTACATGTACTTCATTAAGTTTATATTGGGAACCACTTAACTATTACCCTTCTTATAAAAAATTGTATTTCTAGATTCAGTCATTGAACCATAAAATTTCTAAATCCCTTATGTTACATCCTCCTTTTTATAAAGTTTTACATTAAAAAATTTAACAGACATTTACCAAAATAAAAATAGACAAACACTTCACTCAACAAGAACAGAATACAAAGTTTTTCGAAGTGCACATGGTTACTCACTAAGACCACGTTCTGGTCTGTATTTGCCTAGGAATAAAGCTCTGGAAGGCAGAAATGGATAGGAAGGAAGGACAAATAGAAATGGTAAACACAGGAAGTGCGAAGAGTGCTGCTACATTGTGGGGACTGCATTCAGTGTCACAAAACAAAACATGTAAGAACAGTTGAATAGAAATCCAGTTTGTTTTATAAACTTCAAAACAGTAAAAAGAAAAAAAAAATCACAATAAAAGGTTAAATAAATAATTAAATACCTGGTTACCTGAATAATAATAATAATAAAATTAATAAATCAGACACTGCCACTTTGACATCTCTGTGATCTTGGACAACTTAATGTACTTCCCCCACTCACTGTCATCTTTTTCAACTGTAACATGGAAACAAAAATAGTATATGCCTCAAGGTAATGTAAGCATTATAGTGAATATTCTACATAAAGTACTTAAGACAGTATTGGCCACAGAGTAAATACTTAATAAATTTTTTTAAAAAATCCTCCACATATTTGGAAAGTATTGAAGTCAAATAAAATATATTCTCTGACCACAACCAAATTGAACTTAAATTCAGTAACAGACAGATAACTGGAAAACTCTGAATTTTTGGAAGTTATACACATTTCTAAGTAACACATGGAGCAAAGAGGAATTCACAGAGAAATTAGAAAATATTTTGAATTGAAGAAAAATTAAAACACAGTTAAAAATTTCTAAAATGCTGCTAACAAAATGTGTGGAGGTAAATAAGCTATAATGGCTTATTTTAGAAATCAAGAAAGTTTTATCCATCTTAAGAAAACAAATTTTTAAACCCAAAGCATGACAAAGAAAGGAAATAATAAAGATAAGAGTATAAATCAATGAAATTGGAAAAAGAAAAGCAATAGGGAAAATCAATATACAGGTAATCTCCAACTTATGATGTATTTGAATTACAACTGTTGTTGTTGTTGTTGTTATGTGCCGTCAAGTCGGCCCCGACTCATAGCGACCCCTCCTTGGGTTTCCGAGGCAGTATCACTACGGAAGTAGGATTGCCCAACCTTCCTTCCGAGGAGTGGCTGGTGGGTATATATATATTTTTTACATCTTATCAGTAGTAATATATACTACTGCTGATGTTATCATTCTGTGTAGGTGTAATGTTTCCAATTGCCTAAAGACACATAAAGATTGGATTTATAAAGATATTTATAATAAAAGGTAATAATAATAAATTTTTAAAAAAAGGTATTCAGCTTATGTGAGAACCAACGTATAATTAAGTCATCAGAAGAGAACGCTGTCATAAGTCTGAGATGACCTGTACTCAAAAGGTGGTTCTTTGCAAGTATTATGAAAATTGATAGACATCTTGTCACATTGAACAACAAAAAAAAAAGATATAAATTACCAAGACTAAGGTGAAAGAGGGGACATCTTTAAATACCCAACAGGCATTAAATGGATAATAAGAGAAAAATAACTTTATTTCAGTAAATTTGATAACCTAGAAGAAATGGAGAAATTACTTGAAAGACACAAACTACGAAAGATCATTCAAGAAAAAATAGATAACCTGAATAGTATTGTCTATTAAAGATACTGAATTTATACCTTAAAAACCTTTTTCTTGAACAGTTTAAAGATCAGCACAAGGTCGGTCCCAATGAGGTGGAGGTTAAAAATGTCCCAGATGTCCATAGTATCATGCCACTCCATCATTTCAGACATTAACTCCTCCTCCTCTCAGTAATCTCCCCCATCTTAGGGTTCTGTATTTTGCTGTAATGCCTCACAGAACTCAAAGACACTCAACACATCATCTCACATGGCGGTGGAGGCTGGCAGGCTGGCAAGTCCAGGTCTGTAAGTAGGTCTGGAGGATCCTCCCAATTCTCGCGGTTTGACAGACCTCAATCAGCAGATCAGATGACGGCTGCTGTCCCAAATCCAGGGGTGAGATGATGATGAGCCAAAGTGTAGAACCAGAGCAAGAGGACAAACCTTCCCAGAAAATACCTAGGTATACCCTCGAGGAAAGGCTGGCGGTTCAAACCCACCAGCCACTCCTCGGAAGGAAGGTTGGGCAATCCTACTTCTGTAGTGATACTGCCTCGGAAACCCAAGGAGGGGTCGCTATGAGTCGGGGCCGACTCGATGGCACATAACAACAACAACAACCACCCTCGAGGAAGCTAAGGGTGGTGATTTGAGTTATATAGACCCTTATACCCTCCAGCAAGGTGGGACTCAAGATGTATCCCACCTGTGCGGCTCCAACAGCAATAACCCAAGGGGATGACTGTTACAGGCATGAGTTTAAAAGCAGCTACTCAGTTGCTCATGGCAAATTCCACCACAGAGCCGATTGCCAGTCATTATAGGGAATGACTACTACCAGCTGTCCAGCCAAGTTGACACATAACCTTAACTACCACACTACCTTAAAACAGGCACGGATAATAGGATATACAGTACATCACAAAATGAAGGACAATGGCTAGAAGGGACATATCAAGCAATTCAGTGCACCTTCCTACAAAGAAAACAGACAAATTCTGCCAACCTTTAGGGAAAAAACAACCCTAAACAAAACCTTTCAGGAAATGGAAGAGGAGAAAACATTTCCATTGTATGAGGTTAGCATTACCCTGCTAGCAAAACCAGACAAAGACAGCATAGGAACAGAGAAGGACAGACCAATATTCTTCATAAACATTTGTTGTTGTTGTTGTCGCTGTGAGTCGAGTTCCTGACTAATTGTGACCCCTCCTTGGGTTTCCGAGGCGGTATCACTATGGAAGTAGAAGTAGATTGCCCAACCTTCCTTCTGAGGAGTGTATGGTGGGTTTGAACCACCAGCCTTCTGGTTAGCAGTCAAGTGCCTTAGGTACTACACTACCAGAGCTCCTTTATTCATAGACATAGTCACCAAAATCCTTTAAAACAGATAGCAAATTGAGTTGAACAATGCATAAAAAGAATGATACAACAGGACCAAATCAGTTTTATTCCTCTAATGCAGGATTGGTTCAACCTTTTAAATCAGTGTGATTCACTATATCAGTAGATTTAAAAAACAGATCATTTGAAAAACCATAATCATTTAATAGATGTTGAAAAAAGCAAGACAAAAATCAACAACCATTCATAATAATCTTTTTTGCAAACATGGACTAGAAGGGAACTTCCGCCTGATAAAGGTGTCTACAGAAACCCTACAGCTAGCATCATCCTTATTCATGGAAAACAGAATGCTTCCCCTGAGGTCACAACAAAACACTAATGCTCTCCCTCACCATTCCTATTTAGTTGTTGCATTAGGTAGGGCAAAGTCAATCAGGTAGAACTTAATAAAATAGGGCAAGTAAAAGAAATGAAAGATAAATAGATTAGAAATTCTTTTTTCAAAAAATTGTCTTTATTTGCAGATGATATTATCTGTATAGGAAATTCTAAAGAATCTACAAAAAGGTGCTAGAACAAATAGATGAGTTTTCCAATATCTTATGATACAAGATCATAATACAAAAATACACTAGCAATGAATAATTAGTGAAATTTTTAAAAGCAGCTTCATTATAATAACATAAATAGCCTGAAACACTTAAATGGGAAATATGCCCATTTATCTACTGAAACATATAAAACACTAAAGAAACAAAGACCATATAAAGAGATATATGGTGTGCTTGGGACCTCTGGTTGCATAGTGGCTAAGACACTTGCCTGCTAACCAGACGGCTGGCGGTTCAAACCCACCAGCCACTCCTCGGAAGGAAGGTTGGGCAATCCTACTTCCGTAGTGATACTGCCTCGGAAACCCAAGGAGGGGTCGCTATGAGTCGGGTTTGACTCGACGGCACATAACAACAACAACAACAACATGGTGTGCTTAAGGAGCTCTGGTAGCATAGTGCCTAAGGCACTTGACTGCTAACCAGAAGGCCAGCGTTTCAAACCCACCAGCCATTCCTCGGAAGGAAGGTTGGGCAGTCTGCTTCCATAGTGATACTACTCTGGAAACCCAAGGAGGGGTCACTATGAGTCGGGTTACTCGACGGCACATAACAACAACAACAACATAGTGTGCTTATGGATTAGTAGACTCCATGTTACCAATATGCAATTTCTCTCCAAACTGATAGAGTAAAATACCCATCAAAGTCCAATCAGATTTTTTAAAAGAAGTTGACAAGCTGATTCTAGTATATGAGGAAAAGCAGAATAACCAACCAAAAGAACAACTAAGCTGGAGGACTTACTATGTGATTGCATGATTTTGTGTAAAGCCAAAGTAATTAAGACAGGAAACAATAGGTGTTGATGAGGATGTGGAGAAATTGGGATCCCTATCTATTACTGGTGGCGTACTGCCTAAGACACTTGACTGCTAACCAGAAGACTGTCAATTCAAACCCACCAGCCACTCCTCGGAAGGAAGGTGGGGCAATCTACCTCCATAGTGATACCACCTCAGAAACCCAAGGAGGGGTTGTTAATGAGTTGGATCTGACTTGAAGGAACTTAACAACAACAACAACATCCATTGCTGGTAAGACTGTAAAAGGTACAGCCACTCATCCACTGCTGGTAAATTGTGGAAAACAGTTTGGAGATGCCTAAAAAAGTTAAAAATAGAATTACCATACGATCCAGAAATTCCTCTCCTAGGTAATACCCAAAGGAAATGAAAGCAATACACAGACCAATACTTGTATACCAGTGTTCATTGCAGTGTTACTCACAATAGCCAAAAGATAGAAATAACCCACATGTCCATCAACAGATGAATGGATCAACAACAGTTTGTACATACAATGGAATAGTATTCAGCCATAAAGAAAAATAAAGTCATGAAATATGCTAGAACTTGGATGAACTTTGAAAATATTATACTGAGTGAAATTAGTCACAAAACAATAGTATATGGTCCCACTTAACATAAAATATCTAGCCTAGGCAAGTGGATAGAGACCAAAGTTTCTTAGTGATTACCAGGAGGGAGCAGAAAAGGGAATCACTGCTTACAGGGTGCTGAGTTTCTGTTAAGGATGATAGAAAATTCTGGAATAAATGGTAATGATGGTTACAAAATATGATGTATGTAATTAATGTCACTGAATGGTAAACGTGAAGACAGTGTTGAAATGACAAACGTTTTGTCACGCACACACACACACACACACACACATTTCCCACAAAATAATAATAAAGCAACAGAGAGGGAAGATAGGTTACCTTCAAAGGAATACCATTTAGAATGATAGCTGACTCTTCAATAGTAACAATGGAATATATAAGTCAGTGTTGGTATCTTCAGCTTGTTAGATGAAGTTACCTTACATGAATAAGGGCAAAATAAAAATATTTTCAGATATGTATAAACAAAGTTTGCTAGCAATCTTTGAAAAAAAGAATCTACTAGTGAGAAAGAAAATACAGGTAGTTTCCAAATTTAAAATGAGTTCCATTCCCAAATCTGTCTTTAAGTCAAATTTGTACGTAAGTTGAAACAATTAGGTACAGTCTATATCTAGCATCAGCTAATCCAATGTTTTTCCTAGTATACAGTGTGCCTTTCTATGCATAAAACATATTAAAGAAATACATTCAGGTACACTAAAACAGTATTTGGATGCATGTTGCAAACTAGCATCCATTCGTTATTACAAACCATTGTATTTTTTTAACTTTTGAATTATTTTTAACTTTTTATTTTTTGAATTATTTTTAACTTTTTATTGTGATTTGAGCCCAAGTTTACAGAGAAAATTGGTTTTCCATTGAACAGTTCATACACTTTTTGTTTCTTGGCATTGATTGCAGTCCCCACAGCGTAACACTGTTCTTCCCACTGTGTTTCCCATTTCCATTTATCCTTTTTCCTATCCCTTCCTGCTTTCTGACCTTCATTGCAGCCAGACACTACTCTTTTGATCTCGTATGGCTGATTGTTCCCTTCTAGTGTTACTGTTCATAAAACATTGAATAATGGCCACCCAATGATTCCTGAAGGAGTTCTGGGGGTGTAATGGTTAAGGCATTTGGCTGCTGACCAAAAGGATGGCAGTTCAAACCCACCAGCCACTCTGTGGAAGGAAGATGACGCAATCTACTTCTGTGAAGATTTACTGCCTTGGAAACTGAGGTCCAAGGTCGTTATGAGTTGGAATTGACTCGATGGCAGTGAGTTTTGTTTTTGTTTTTATTACCTAGTTAGTGGTTGCCTTGCCTCCCATCCCTTCCCTGGTAACATCTAAGAATGTTTCTTTCTGTGACTTTTGATAATAGTGACTTGTATAGCCTTTGTCCTTTTGTGATTGACTTTCTTTACTCAGCATAATGTCCTCCAGGTTCATCTACCTTATGAAGTGCTTACAGATTTTTCATTATTATTTAACATCTCATAGCATTCCATTATGTATATGTATCATAGTTTGCTTATCCATTTATCCATTGATGGCCATTTAGGTTTTTTCCATCTCTTTGCTATTGTGAATACTGCAATGAACATGGTATGCATATGTCTGTTCATGTCTGGGCTCTTACAGCTCTAGGATATATACCAAGTAGTGGGATTGCTGAATCAAATGGTATTTCTATTTCCAACTTTTTAAGGATGCGCCATACATTCCACAGTGGTTTTAGCAATTTACAGTCCCATCAGCAGTGTGTGAGAGTTCTAATCTCTCCACGTCCTCACCAGCATTTTTTTGTTTGTTGGGTTTTTTTCTTTTAAACTTCAGTATTAATGCTGGGGTGATATGATACTCATTGTTGTTTTGATTTGCATCTCTTTAATGGCTAAAGATCACAAGCATTTCTTCATGTTTGTTGGCCAACTGAATGTCTTTTTTGGTGAAGTGTCTGTTCATGTCCTCTGCCTTTTTTTTAATTGGGTTTTTGTCTTTTTTGTTATTGAAATGTTGATGTTTTCTGGCCCTTTCTCAGATGTGTCCTTGCCAAACATTTTTCCCAGTCTGTAGGTTCCCTTTTTACTCTTTTAGGGAAGTCTTTTGATGTGCATAAGTATTCATTTTTAGGAGGCCCGGTCATCTAGTTTATCTTCTGTTATGTGTGCTTTTCTGATTATGTTTTATAGTGTATTTATGCCATGTATTAAGGCCCCTAAGTTCTTCCTGTTTTCTCCTTGATGATCTTTATAGTTTTAAGTTTTAAATATAGGTCTTTGTCTTTGATGATCTTTATAGTTTTAGGGTTTAAACATAGGTCTTTGATCTGTCTTGAGTTAGTTTTTGCATATGGTATGAGGTATGGGTCTTGTTTCATTTTTCTGCAAATGGATATGAATTTGCCAGCACCATTTGTTAAAGAGACTGTCTTTTTCCCATTTAACGGATTCCGGCCCTTTGTCAAAGATCAATTGTTCTTAAGTGGATGAATTTACTTTTGGGTTCTCAATTCTGTTCTGTTGATCTATGTATCTATGGTTGTAACAGACCAGGCTATTTTGACTACCATGGCTGTAGAATAGGTTATGAGATTAGGAAGTGTGAGGCCTCCTATTTTGTTTTCTTTTATTAGTGCTTTGCTTATCTGTGGTTTCTTTCCTTCCATCTCTTTAAAGAATGATGATAGAATCTGGATTGGGACTGTGTTATATCTGTAGATCACTTTGGATGGTACTAATATTTTCATAATGTTAAGTTTTCCTATCCATGAGTATGATAAGTTCTTCCATTTATGTAGGTCTCTTTTGATTCCTTGCAATAGTGTTTTGTAGTTTTCTTTGTAGAAGTTCTTTTGTGTCTCTGGTTAAGTTTATTCCTAAGTATTTTCTCTTTTTGATAGCTATTATAAACGGTATTGTTTTCCTTATTTCCTTTTCAGAGTTCTCGTTGTTGATGTAGAGGAATCCAACTAATTTTTGCATGTTGATCTTGTACCATGCCACTTTGCTGAATCTTTCATTTAGTTCTAGTAGTTTTTTCTTGCTCTCTGGGACCTTCTATGTATAGGATCATATCATCTGCAAGGAGGGATAGTCTTACTTCTTCTTTACCAATTTGAATGCCTACTATTTCCCTTTCTTGCCTTATTGCCCTGGCGCGGACTTCTAATATAATATTGAACAGGTGTGGTTATAGTTGGCATCCTTGTCTTGTTCCCATTCACAAGGGGAATACTTTCAGTCTCTCTGTGTTGAGAATAATGTTGATCATTGGTTTTGTGTATACACCCTTGATTATGTTGAAGAAGTTCCCTTTTATTTCTATTTGCTGACAGTTTTTATCAAGACTGGGTGTCGGATTTTATCACATGCCTTTTCAGCATCAATTGATATGATTATGTGATTCTCTCCCTTTTTTAAATTTCGTGATGCATTGCATTGATTGTTTTTTCTAATATTAAACCATCCTTTCACACCTGGTATGAATCTCACTTGGTCATGTTGTATTATTTTTTTCTGATCTGGTGTTGGATGCTATTGGCTAGGATTTTGTTGAGGATTTTTGCATCTATGTTCATGAGGGATCTTGGTTTGTAATTTTATTTTTTTAGTGGTGTTTTTGCTTGGCTTTGGTATCAGAGCTATCTTTACTTCATAAAATTAATTTGGGAATACTCCATCCTTTTCTACGTTCTGGAATATTTTGATCTCTTCTCTGAATGTTTGGTAGAATTCACCAGTGAAACTGTCTGGGCCAGGACTTTTATTATTATTATTATTGTTGAGAGTATTTTTGTGTGACCTGTTCAGTTTCTTTTTTTTGTGATGAGTCTGTTCAAATTTTCTATCTCATCTGTGTTAGTTAGGTAGATCATGTGTTTCTAGAAATTTATCCGTTTCTTCTAGGTTTTCAAATTTGTTGAAGTACAGTTCCTCATAGCCATATTATCCATTTTATAGCAGTTGGTTCTGTTGTGACATCAACCATTTCATTTCTTATGTTATTTGCATCTTTATTTTCCTTAGTTAAATTCGCCAGTATTTTATCAGTTTTCTTAATCTTTTCAAAGAGCCAACTTCTACTCATGTTTATTCTTTCTATTGTTTTTCTGTTTTCTGTTTCATTTATTTCTTCTCTAATTTTTATTATTTCCTTTCTTCTGAAGACTGTAGACTTTTTAACTGCTCTTTTTTCTAATTGTTCATATTTTGAATTAAGGTGTTAATTTTGGTTGTTGTTTTTTGATGTGTGTATTTATTGCTTTAAATTGACCTCTGAGCACTGCTTTATTTATTTATTTTTTAAATTATGCTTTGGATGCATATTTTCACAGGAAAATTTGTTTTATGTTCCACAGTTTGTGTACATTTGATTTACCATCCTCAACCCTAATCCACTCTCCTCCCCTCCCTTCCCTGTGACCGCCCCCCCCCCCGTGCCTTCTTAACCATGCACTCCTGTCTGTCCAGCTTTCCTTCTCGGTGAATGCTGCCCCTCTGGTGCCCCACAGCCGGTTGCTCCAAGGGGTATATCTCTGTAGAGTAGGTGGGTGCATCACCCTGGGTTGGGTGTCCTGCTTGTAAGTCTACTATTGGGCTGAGAGCCAATCCTTGGGAGTGAGTCCCATCCCAGGCCTAAAGAGTATCCTAAGACCATAGTCTTGGGGGTCTCCATCTGACCAGTAATTCTGGTCATTATTGTGTTTTTGAATTTTGTTCCATAATTTTCTTCCTACTGTATCCAGAATCTCCAGTTTTGATCCCTTCCTGAGTGGTTGGCATAGATAGCTGGGCACTATCTGCTTCTGCTGGTCTCAGGGGCTGTCATAACCTTAGACTAATTGTTTCCAAATGCCCTTGATTTTCTTCACTTGTCTTTGCTTCAGATGGGAGGAGACCATCAGCTGCATCTTAGATGACTGCTCAAAATCCTTTAAGACCCTATTTACTACTTACCATAATAGGTTGTAGAACAAGATTTTTATGTACTATGTTGTGAGCACTGCTTTTGTTGTATCCCAAAGGTTTGGTATGTTGTGTTTGCATTCTCATTTGATTCTAGGATATTTTTTTTTTCACTTTTTATTTGTTCTTTTACATACTAGTTTCTAAGCAGAGTGTTACTCAGTTTCCATGTATTTATTTTTTTCTCTGATCTTTCTATTATTGATTTCTGTTTTTATTGCATTATGATCTGAGAAGATGCATCATAAATTTATTTTGATGTTTTTAAATTTATTGAGGCTTGCTTTGTGGTCTAACATATGATCTATTCTGGGAAATGATCTATGTGCGTTGGAAAAGAGTATTCATTGAGTTTTTGTTGGGTGGAATGTTTTGTATTTGTCTATGATGTCAGGTTGGTTAATTGTGCTGTCTAGATTTTCTGTGTCTTTGTTGAATTCACTTCTTCTAGTTGTTCTGTCTTTCTTCAGAAGTGGTATGCTAAAGTATCCTTTAATTGTGAAGTTGTCTATTTTCCTTTTCACTTCTGTTGATGTTTGATTTATGTATTTTGGGGCTCTTCACTTGGGTGCATAGATATTTATTATGGATATTTCCTCTTCCTGGATTGATCCTTTCATCATTTTATAATACCTTTTCTTGTACCTTATACTAGTTTTCTTTTTGAAGACTATTTCATCATAAATTGATATTCCACTCCTGTTTCTTTTGGGTTGTTGTTTGCTTTACATGTTCTTTTCCGTCCTTTAATTTTTTATTTATTTTTATCATTGTGTCTAAGGTGAGTCTCTTGTAGACAGCATATTCATGGGTCTTTGTTTTCTTACCCACTCTCTCTTGACTTGTACTTTTAATGCATTTACATTCAGTGTAATTATTGTTAGGTACGAATTTACTGCTGGCATTCTTTTTTGTTTTTCATTGTGGTATTAATGATTTCTTTGTTAAGTCCTTCTGATTTTCTTCTTTCTTATTTTGGTGAGAAGATTTAAATTTTCTGTGGGTTAGTCTTTACTTTATCTTATCTTCTTAACTTTTAAATTGTCTACTCTATCTTGATAGTCAGCCCCAGGGATACAGGTGAGGAGAGACAACTCAGGGACACCAAAAGCAGCAGGCCAGAAGAGCAGGAGAAAGCGGATTAAAAGCCAGGAAGCCAGAGAGAAGAGCAATCAGCTGAAGTTGGAAAATTTGGCCTTGGTGACAGGAATAATGCTGGAACT
>NW_006921654.1:8568733-8569303 GCF_000298275.1 Orycteropus afer afer
GCTGGCGCGGGATCAGGCAGTGTTTCGTTCTGCTGTGCATGGGGTCGCTATGAGTCGGAAATGACTCAACGGCACTTAACAACAACAACAACAACAACTCTATCTTGATATTGTCCTAAATTCTTCTCCATTTGGAAGTTCTATGATTACATCATTTATTTTCTCTTTTTGCTTTGTAATTGTCGTGGTTTACAAATCGGCCCCTCTGTTTCCCTATTTTCCGTCTTGTAAGTTTATTTTATTTTTGATAATTCTTTTTCTGGGTTGGTTTCCAGGTGATTTTGTCATGTGTCTTAATATCAGGTTGTTGTCTGACATTGTTAGGTCTCTGTCCGAAAAACTCCCTTTAACATTTCTTATAAGGTTGGTCTGTTTCATAAATTCCCTTAATTTCAGTTTATCTGGAAAAGTTATAAATTTGCTATCATATTTGAGGAACAGTTTTACTGGACATGCAATTTTTGGTTGGCAGTTTTTTGTTTGTTTTTTTCTTTCAGAGTTTTATATATGTGGTCCCATAGCCTGCTTGGTTTCTGCCAAGAAATCAGATCTTAGTCTTACTGATTGCCC
>NW_006921654.1:8570398-8588520 GCF_000298275.1 Orycteropus afer afer
CTCATCCTGTTTCTTTGCTTGATTTGAAGTTGTCTGTTGTCCCTGAGACATTTTGGTGTTGTCATATTTGTTTGTTGATTATGTGTAGGTTGTTTTGACCTGATTTTTTGTTTTACTTTATTTTGAGGTATCCAAGTGGGCAGAGTGGTCATGTTACTCTGGTTGCTATTTGGCAACACTGAGGTACTCCCCACCTGTCTCTGGGTGGGTGGAGTAACCAGTGGGAATGTAGGTGCAGATCTCTGTTTGCTGGTTGTGAAGAGCAGCTGTGGGAAGAGTGAGCAGATGTTGTCCACTGTTTGTCATTGATCCAGTGGTGCAGGAGTAGATGGTCACATTTGCCCCTTGGGTGGAGCTGTAGATGGTAAGTATAGTAAGTGTGGCTGACTAGTGGGGAAACAATGTCCACTTCCTGCCAGATGGGACCATGGGAGAAAAAAGAAGGAAAAAGGCAAGGAATGAGGGGGAAAAATGAATAAAAACAAAAGAGGAAGAGAAAGAGGGAAAAAAAAATAAATGAAAAGGAGGAAATGGAAAAAACATGGTCATGCTCACTTCTAAGGCAGTGGACACGCAGTGCAATATCCACTAGGACTAATACCACTGGCCTCAGTGGCAGTAGGGAGCTGGCACACAGTCTATGCATTTGCATGCCTCCTACAGTAGAATCCATAGGTGCAGCTTGTGGTTCATGAGAGCACACCCTGTCAATCACATGGGCACTGGCCACTCAGAGCATGATCCACAGACAGAGGCTCAGTGTGCTGGAGACACATTGCAGTAGGGGCCACTGATGGTGGAAGGAAGTATGAGAGAACCAGGCAGGTGGGGTGGGGGAAGGGGAGTAGTCACTGGGAAAGTGTGATGGGGAAAGCGGGAGAGTGCAGTTCTTCGGTCACCATTCACTGGTGTTGGCCCAGTGTACTTGTGGACTAGTGCCACCTATTACACAGTTCTTGCCCCAAATCAATCAAGGAGGATGCCACCCAGCGTCTAGCATCTCCACTTGCCACATCACAGGCCCTCCTCTCTGTGTGGGCCTTAACCCAAATGACTAGGGCTCACCTCTCTCTCTCTCATGAGTGATTTCATCCCCTTTTACTGGCTTCCTCATCACTGTGGTTGCCAGTGCCATTGGAATTCTCTCCTGCTTACCTGCACTTTCTTCTCGTAGCTCTAGCTTGTACTCTGCTCATGTTGTTTCACTCCAGATTTATTTACAGTGTACCTGTGTCTTAATGTACACAGGTACACTGTACATTAATAATCGTACATCCCATGTTCCGATTATTAGTGGATGTTTGCAGCTGTTTCTTGTCATCTTGAGATGTGCCACATCAGCAAATGGAGGTCCCGATAGCTTTACTCTGTCCGTTATGGTTGGCTCTTCTCTGAGGAGGTCACTGTCCTCCAGTCCTATGGAGTGCCTTCCAACCTGAGGGGCTTGTCTTCCAGCACTATATCGCACAGTGTTTCAGGACTATTCTTAAGTTTTCCAGTAATAGACAGTGTTTCACTGCTATTCATAAGGTTTTCACTGGCCAATTCTTTAAGAAGTGGATGGCCTCTTCCTTCTTCTGAGTCTGTCTTAGTCTGGAAGCTCCGCTGAAACCTGTCCACCATGGGTGATCCTGCTGGCTTTTGAAATACCAGTGGCATAGCCTCTAGTCTCACAGCAACACTCAGGCCACCACAGTGTGACAAACTGACAGACGAGTTTGTTTCCCTTAGCTGTTCCAAACTACTCTGCTCATTTCCTGGTCTTCCTTGCAGTGCTTGCCTACCTGGCCTGCCCCCGGGGTGCAAAGGCCCACCTTCTGCTGGTCTTGGGCTGGCTTACATGGCCTGCCTCCCGGCGCACAAACTCCCACTTTCCACTGCTCCTGGGGCTGGCATGCCACAGCCTGCCTCCATATGCACAAACCCCCACCTTGCATTGCTCCTGGTGTTGTGTCGGGGGTTACTGCGGCCTGCCTCCAGGCACACAGACTGCATCTGTGGAAAGAGGTGATGGAAATGGAGGTTATGTATACCCAACCGAAATACTCCAAAACTGATGTGCCTTTCTTAGGAATTCACATCTGAAGGAACTCATTGGTAGTGTTACTTTTGTAACATTACTTGCTAAAATTATTGTTCTGTCTTCACTGTATGTTTACTGTTTTTTCTCTTGCAACTCAGAAGCAAACTGTGGGGAGATACTAAGGAACATGTAAGTATTTTGTGTAAATAAATGTGTTGAAATTGTCAGCAGCCAGGATTTCACTCTGAAAAAAAGGGAGAAAGAAGTATGAAATAGGGGAAAGCAAGTAAGAACCCTGTGAAGATGGATTAGAAATTAGAAGTATCAGTATGAGATGACACTTACTAATATGTATGTGTGTGTATGTGTAGATGTATTCTATTTGACCAACGAAAAAGGCCTAGGGTCAATGCCACAGAAGCAGTGAGCATACATGGTGCCTAGATCTTGGTTTCTAAACAGCATTTCCCCCTAAAAGGAACCAGGTTCCAGATTCCAGTTTGAGGCAATGAAGGCACAGGATGAACCTACAATGTCATTTTGCTAGAAAGCAAGAAAGTACTTTTTGGGAAAAAAAAAAAAAAAAAATGCTGACAGTGTATCAAAAGGACACAGGAATCACTTTTGATGGAGCTCTTCCAAGCCAAATTTCAGACAATCTTAACATCAGTACAACTATAGTAGCAGATTACAAACCACGGGATAAAACAGGAATCTACCAGTCTATAGTTTAAAATAGACAATTAGGAGCATGGATGGCAGATACCGGGTGGATGTGTAGATACATGAGGGCAGTCCCTTATGGTAACGTGCTAATGTATGTGGAACATGCAGTGGAACTGAAAAATCACCATTTAGCGGTCATCACAAAGACCGGTTCAGGGAAAAGTCAAGTGTTACTAAATCAAAGTGGGGAGGCACGGGATATTCCATGAAGTTGGTTCTCCCCATCCATGTATATTGCCTTCTGTGTCTCAAAATGGCCACTGTATACCCAGTCGAGTTCCTCAGTCACTATTTTCATTCTTCCATTAGGTGTTTAATCCAGTTCTTTATCCTTTCATTTGATGCTGAGAGTTCCAGGATTATTATCTGTATCTCTTTCAGTTGGTTTTTCAAGTCTTTTTTGTAGAGGGACTGGGAGGAGTGTGTCACCAGGACACCATCTTGTCTCCTCCCTATACCTAAATTTTTTTATTTTTATTTTTATTTCTTTACTTTTACTACCCATCTATCCACCCGTATACCCATGTTTGCCTTCACTGACAACGCAGTACTATATGTGCAAAAGGGTTCATCTTTGTTGTCTATAAATGGTAAAATTTTTACTATAATAAATTTTACAGTGATTGGTTCATAAATACAAGTTGAACACTCATAACCTGGTGACTGTAACCTTAGATGTAACAACAGATGTTTAAGATGGAATTAAAACAAGAAAGGGGAAAAATTGGGATAATCTAAATAAATATTATTTACTGCTTTCAAAAACAACAATAATGCCATTGCTACCTTATAGAAGTACAATTGATTTGTGTATATATACTCTGTGACCTTGCTGAGTGAGTTTTTTTATTGTTGTTATTGTTGCTTCCTTAAGACAGTGTTGTCTACAAATAGAGGTAGTTTTACTTCTACTCTGGATATCTACTCATTTTCCCTGATTACACTAGATAGAGTCCCCGGTAAGATGTTGAATAGCAATGACAAGAGCAGACATGCTTGCCTTGTTCCTAGTCTTAACAGAAAGGCTTTATTAGCTGTAGGATTTTTATACATGCCCTTTATCAGATTGAAGGAGAATACAGACAAAACTCTGGAAAAATTTAGGAAAACCATACAAGAACAAATTGACAAAATGAAAAAGAATAGAAATTATACAAAAACAAAAAAAGAATCTAGAAGATTAATACTAAGATTTCAGAAATAGATAACATGTTGAATGGGCAAAGGAATAGAATCGAATCAATGGAACACAGAATTATTGAGATTGAAGACAAACACCTCAATACTACTTTGCTAAGGGATCAATCAGAAAAAAGATCAAAACAAAATGAAGAAAGCCTAAGATTCCTGTGGGATACCATCAAGAAGAATAACCTGCATGTAATCAGAATTCCAGAAGAGGAAGAGACAGAGAAAATTGTCAAAGATTTGTTGGAAGAGAATTTTCCTAATATGATGAAAGATAAGAATATATCCACTGAAGAAGTTCAACAAACCCCCAGGATAGACACCAAAAGAAAATCACCAAGAGATATCATCATCAAATTCAAAACCAAAGTCAAAGAAAGAATCCTGAAAGAAACACAGGAAAAACTAAACGTTACCTACAAAGGACAACCAATAAGACTAAGCTCTAATGTCTCAGCAGAAACCATGCAGGCAAGAAGACAATGGGATGGTATATATAAAACTCTGAAAGAAAAACATTTCCAACCAAGAACTTATATACCCAGCAAAATTGTCCCTCAAATATGATGGTGAAATTAGGATATTTCCAGATAAGCAGAAATTAAGGGAATTTGTTAAAACCAGACCAACCTTACAAGAGATGCTAAAGGGAGTCCTTTGGACAGAGAACCAACAGCAGCAAACAACAACCAACCATTAACACACATGCTGATGTAACCCAGAAATCAACCCAGTTCTGGAAGTATCCAAAGTAAATATGCCTACAAGATTGTAAACAGGAAACCAGAGACATCAATTGACAAATTAGAACAACAACAAACCAAAAATAGGGGAAAAAATTGTGTAGTTACAGAACTTCTAAATGGTAGGGAAGTGAAGACATATGCAATATAGAATGGAGAGTTCTAAATTTGGGATGAAAATTGTAAATTACAGGATAACCACAAAGAAAGATTAAAAACTTTCACATCACATTTAAAAAGAAGACCAGCACAAGTGCTTAGCAAATCCTAAAACAATAACAATGAAGGAAGTGATAACACGATTCACAAACAAAATGAGCTCAACACAGAAAATTATATGGAACAAAGAAATGAGCACCACCACGAAAAAGCACGTAACAAAAATGACAGCAACAAATTCATACTTATCAATAAATACACTGAATGGCAATGGATTGAATGCACCCTCAAGAGATGGCATAAATAGACTATCAGGCATAACCCAAAATACACAAACAGCAGAAGATAAACTAGATGGACGGGACCTTCTAAAAATTAAATTTTTATGTGCTTCAAAATACTTCTCCAAAAGAGTAAAAAGAGAACCTACAGACTGAAAAAAAAAATAATCATCAATGACATACCTGACAAGGGACTTATCTCTAAAATTTAAGAAAACGCCAACATCTCAACAACAAGAAGATTAACAATCCAATTTAAAAATGGACAGAACACATGAATAGACCCTTTACCAAAGAGGATGTTCAGGCCGCCAGCAAATACATGAAGAAATGCTCACGAACATTAGCCATCAGTGAGATGCAAATCAGAACAACAGTGAGACACCATCTTACCCCAGCACTAATGGCAAAGTTCAACAAGACGGAAAATAACAGATGCTGGCGAGGATGCGGGGAGACTGGGACTCTCTTACACTGCTGGTGGGTCTATAATATGATACAACCACTGTGGAAAGTGGTATGGCAATTTCTTTAAAAGCTGGAATTAGAAATAACATTTGACCTAGCAATCCCATTACTAGGTATGTATCCTAAAGAAGTGAGAGCCAGGTTAAGAACAGATATATGCACACCCATGTTCATCGCAGAACTGTTTACTATAGCAAAAAGATGGAAACAACCTAAGTGCCCATCAACAGAAGATTGGATAACCAAACTATGGTACATACACACAGTGGAATACTATGCAACACTAAAGAATAATGTAGAATCTGCAAAACCCCACATAACATGGATGAACTTGGAGGATGTTATGCTGAGTGACATAAGTCAATCACAGAAGGACAAATATAGTACTAGTTCATTATTGTAAGAAGTCAAGGAAAGGTTTATATATGGAAGGAAACTTTTTTTGTTGGTTACAGGGGGTGGGGAACACTGTGGAAAAAAATGCTTTGGCCCATGTCATTTTAGATTTCTGTATTTCACTGTATATAAATTATATTTCAAAAAAATGTATTTAAAAAAAAGAAGAAATAGTGAAGATTCTAGCAGAAATAAATGAAACAGAAAATAGAAAGACAAAAGGAAAAAATCAACAAGATGATTAGAAAAGGGAAGCTTTCATTTATGAGGCATTGAGTTTATAAAAAATGTTGGTAATTATAACGTTTGTTTTTAATTATTTTTCTATTTTCTGTTCCATTAAATTCTGCTATAATTTTAATTTTTCCCTTAATTCTGTTTTAGTTTTCTTTTTCTTGTTTCTTAAGGTCATAGCTTAAAAACTTTTTTACTTGAGATCTTTGTTCTTTTATAATAAACATTTAAAATGATAAGTTTCATTCTAACCATTGCCTTCGATTCATCCTATAAATTTTGACATGTTCTACTTCCATTTTTCTTTGTCTCAGAATTTCTAATTTCCTTTGTGACTTATTCTCTGACCCCTTGGTTACTTAAAATGTGTTGGTCAATTTTCCAAATATTTGTGGATTTCCCAAATTTCCTTCTATTGTTGCTTTCTAATTTAATTCAAGAGCATATTTCATATGATTTTACTTCTTTCTAAATTTATTGAAACTTGTTTTATGGCGTTGCATATGATCTGTCATGAAGAAGATTCTGTATGTTCTTAAATAGAATATACTGTTGTTGGGTGGAGTGCTCTATAGAACATTCAGTTAGGTCAAGTTGATTGATAATGTTTTTCAAATCTTCTATATCCTTGCTGATTAAAGTGGCTCTTGAAATCTCTGTTACTGTTGAAGTTTTTCTTTCTCCTTTAAATTATGTCCATTTTTTTCATCATGTAGTTTGGACTTTGTTGTTACTCAACTACTCACTGCTGTCCAGTCGGATCTGACTCAGCAACCCCTCTTTGGGTTTCTGAGACGGTATCACTACAGAAGTAGATTGCCCAGTCTTCCTTCCGAGTTGTTAGGTGCATGTATTTTTGTAGTTGTTTTATGTTCCTAACAAATTGACCCTTTGGGCTCTATAAAGTATACTTCTGGGTTCTAGTAACATTTTTGGTCTGAAAGTCTATTTTCTTCTGATAGTCTAGCCATGCCAGCTCTGTTATTACGTCCAGTTGATAGTTCATATTTATATCTTTTCTTGTTTGGAGTCTTCTTGTTCTATCAATTACTGAGGGAAGAATGTTAAAAACTTCATTTGTAATTGGGCAGTTACTCTATTTGTCTTTTATTTCTCTTGTTTTTGTTTCATGTGCTTTGAAGTTGTTATTAGATGCTTACACATATGAGACTGTAATGTGTTCTGAGTGAATTGACTGTTTTATCATTATGAGATATTTTTCTTTAACTTTGGCAATATTTGTTTTGAAGTTTCCATCATGCAGTATTAACTGATTAGGCAATCAATTAATTAGTCATGTTTCCATAGTATATCTCTTTCCACTAAATTGCAGTTTTTAGTAATGCATACTTGGGTGGTAGGGTTATTAGGAGAAGCAGGAAACGAGATGTCCTAAAAATTAGGACATTGGTGTGTTTTTCTGCAGGGTGTGGAGGACAATGGCATTGAAACATGGCACTTAGGAGGCTTTTCTGTCACTGGCAAGATTCTGTTATTTTTACCTGGATGGTGGCAACACAGGTGTTTGCTTTATATTAATTTGCTAAACATGTATGTTTATACATACATATATAGTGAAACATATATAGTTTACAATAAAATTTCAAAAGCAGAGAAAAAGTGTTCATTATATTCATGCATGTAAACACTATATACAAAAAATCAACCATATAGTGTATGAGCTCATTACTGTAAAAAGACAAGGAATGGTTTGCATAAGGAAGGGAACTCACTTTGTAGGTTACCAGGATGGGGAGGGAAGGAGAGGGAATAATTTTGAGCTAATTAGGGGCCACACACTAAGGTGGCAAGGGGAGGGATGGTGTGGAAAGAGTCTTTGACCACCATGATAACCCTGGGGAAAGGGAGGACACCGAATTGTGCACCTAAGACATAGACGACAGAGGCTAATACCAGTATATCCACAATCCTGCATTACCATTAACACCAAATACCAAGCTACAGAAAAGCACATAAACATCTGAGAAGATCAAATGGGGGTCAGTGAACAGGATTATACTCTAGACCAAAGATAGATTCAGCTGAGGCCAATCTTGCACAGATACCAGTGATACAAAATATAATCCTTACAGAAACAACAGAAGACGGACATAGAGCAATCCCTCACAGACAGCCAGACACTGTGGGAGAGAGATCCAATGGATCTACCAACTCAGGACCATAGTATCAGGGGACACCAGACTCAATTGGCACAATAAAATATATAAAAATCTTGTTCCACAGCTTACATTGGTGAGTACTGACTGGGGTCTTAAAAGCTTTCAAGCGGCCATCTAAGATGCACCTAGTGGTCTCCTATCGTCGGAGGCAAAGAAGAGTGCAAAAAACCAAGGACATTTGGAAGCAGTCAGCCCTAGGACATGATGGACCTCGAGACCAAAACTACTAGGTGGTGCCAGGCTACCAGTGCCAACCACTCAGGAAGGGATCAAAACTGGAGATCCTGGATAGAGTGGGAGGAAAAACATGGAACAAAATCCAAACACACAGTAATGACCAGAATTACTTGTTGGATGGAGTCTGGTGGGACCCCCAATATTATGGCCCTGGGATACACTTCAGGCTGGGATAAAATTCATTCCCAGGGGCTGGCTCTCAGCCCAATAGTAAACAAGAGATACATGCAGACCACTCAACCCAAGGTGACGCACTCACATACTCTATGGAGACACATTAAAAAAAAAAAAAAAATCAACCGTATACTTTGTCACAAAGGACATCTCAATAAATTTAAAAGAATTTATATTATTCAGATTGTAACAATTATATTCTAAATTAACTATAAAAATAATGTTTAAAACTCTATACCAATAGAATATATAAAATTAATAATAGATTATATCTCATAACAATTATGTAAGCATAAATACATACAGACATATGCATACATACATATATACATATGCATACCCACACAACACATACATGTTGTTGTCAGAAGCTGTTCTGGTTACCTAGTGCCTCCCTGATAGGAATATACCACAAATGGAATGCTTGAACAACAGGAGTTTATTCTCTAACAGTTTGGAGACTTTAAATCTGAGTTCAAAGTGCCAGGCTCTAGGGGACCAGGTGGAAGCCCTTCAGCCTTGGGCTTCAGCTCTGCCTCCTGCTTCCAATCAACTGAAGCTAGAGGCTCTTCTTCACTCAGAATGACAAGCCCAAGGTTGACAAGTAAAAAGGCACAGTCCCAATGTTGCCAAACCACACGGCAGGCCATTAATTCAAGTCCATTGGAAGTCCCAAGGTTGGCAGAGCATGGCAGGCTGCTGAACAACAACATGGCTACATGCAGGGTCCAAGTGTGCAATAAGCTGGAGACCGTTCTCCCAGGCTTCTCCTTATATGCAGGAAGTAGACTGCATCCCTAAGGCAGCTACTCAGCTGCTCACAGTAGATTCCACCATGGAGCTGATTACCAGTCTCATCATGGGGAATACTACATCCAGCTGCCCAGCCACTCAACCAGGGCCAGCCAAGTTGACACACAAACTGAACTACCACAGAAGCCATCAAGTCAGTTGCAACAGCAGCCCTGTGTACAACAGAATGAAACCCTGCACAGTCCTGCACCATCCTCATGATCATTGCTATGTTTAAGCTCATTGCTGACCCTTTACTTTAGCAAGCATGATGTCCTTCTCCAGGGACTGGCTCCTCCCGTTAACACGGCCAAAGTGTATAAAATGGAATCTCGCCATCCTCACTTCTTAGGAGCATTCTGGCTGTACTTCTTCCAGGACATTTGTTTGTTTTCCTAGCAGACCATGGCATATTTAATATTCCTCGCTAACACCACAATTCAAAGGCATCAATTAATGTATCCATATCTATCTATCTATCTGTAAATTGAGGCAATGGGACAGCTCTTCTTATGGAAAACTTCTAATATGTGACTGTAGATAATGTGATGGAAATAGAAAATACCATTTGACATATACTCCTGAAATAATTATTGCAAGTAGTAATCTCCCATGGAGGCTAAAATTGATGGGTAGAAGTTTTGCAGGAAAGAGGGTATTTATCCTTCATTTACTTCTATTAAGTCATCTTGAAGTTTCTCCCAGCAAGATGCTTATTAATTACAAAAGGAGACTTATATAAGACTGTGGACAAACCTGGAAGACACCACCTTAACTAAGTGTTGGAAGTTAATGTTAACCAGTTTGAGAGAGATTAATACTTGTGATATGATGCACTCTCAGAATATCATCTTGTGTGTAATATCACCTTGGCAAAAATACATTGTCATCGTGAGAAAAGGTCAAACAAACCCAAATTGAGGGATATTCTACAAAATAACCAGTATTCTTTGTGTGTATGTGTGGTTTGTGTGAAAGTTTACAGAGCAAAGTAGTTTTCTACTCACCAATTTATACACATTTTGTTTCCTTACATTAGTTACTATCCCTTCAATGTAATACCACTCTTCCTACTTCCTCCCTAGGTTTCCCTTTCCATTCCTCCTTTTCTGTCCCTGTCTTCTGCCTTTTGTTATTGGGTACATGCTGCCCTTTTGGTCTTGTGTGGTTGATTGTTCTGAGGAGTACGTTTCTCTCTGGTGTTGTTATTAATTTTTTTAGGCCTATCTATTTTAAGGCTAGGAGCTCTGGTAGCGTAGTACCTAAGGCACTTGACTGCCAACTAGAGGCTGGCTGTTCAAACCCACCAGCTGCTCCTTGGAAGGAAGATTGGGCAATCTACTTCCATAGTGATACTACCTTGGAAATCCAAGGAGGGGTCGCTATGAGTTGGGTCCGGCTCTACGGCACATAACAACATTTTATGGCTGAAAGGTGATCCCTGGAGGTGTGTTCAGTTATCAGTTTGAAAGGTGTCCAAGGCCATAGTCTTGGGGGTTCCACCAGTCTCTGTCAGACCAGTAAGTGTGAGACCTGCATTCTTCAAAAGTGTCAAGGTAATGGGAAAACAAGGAAAAATGGAGAACTGTCACAGATTGCCAGAAACTTAAGAAGACATGATCATAACAGCAACCCCTTCCTCCTATACAGACTACTCAATAAGGGATTTGTCCCTGGGCTACCAAACTATAACTGCTTTTTCAGTCTAGTAGGAGATTCTTATAAACACAAGACTACTGCTCGAAACTGTGGTGAAGGCTTCTTATCTGTTCCTACCTGTTGGTGGAGCTTGACTGTAGGCATGTCTTTTCCACGTAACAAGAGGTACCAGTCAGCCAGCTCACTAAGGGGAATATCCTCATGGAGAAAATGAATGTGACTCAGAAATACAACAGAAGCACCAGATATCCATGATGACCACCTATCACGAACACCTTCTTTCGTAAACACGAACACACAAATGAGGGTCTAGAATTTTGAGGCAATGCCACAAAATGAAAATGAAAGAGTAAGATGAGGAAAGGATACTGTTAACTTTGAAGAACTGTAGATGATGTAGCAAACAGAAGAAAACCTTAAAAACTATATTGAATCCTCAGATTTGACAGGATATGTATCCAAAGTAATAATAGCTTTCCGTGCAAAAGATAAGTCAGAATTGAAAAGAATTCTTTAGAATTAAAAACATTACTATCTAAAAGAAAATTCAGTAGGATTGATAAAATGGCACATCAGTTACTGAATTAGTGATGTGAAAGGAAATATCTCAAAGTAGAAAAAGACATAGAGATATAAACAAATAGTGAAGGGTTGAAATTCAGTTATTGACACTTACCTCATTGTTATTTACCTTCATTGTAGAGCATTGCTTTAGGCTTTCTTAGTCATTTCAGTTTAGAGAAAGAATCTTGTACTGTTTATCCACTATCACCACAGAAGTCATAACTATAAACATTAGCAATATCTAAAGTGTTTAAACTGAGATACAAAGTAGCTTTTCTGTAGCCACATATGATTACTTTGTATTCTCTCTTCATTGTCCTTTTCCAAAGCTGAATGTTTGTTATTTGCTTAGAAGACAGCAAATGATTGTTGTAAGAGAACAGCTCTATAGAGATGTGAACAGTGAAGTGTCTTCATCACTGCCATCCTCACTACTGCTCTCCAGCGGGCACCATTGCCAGCACCTTCCTACGCATCCTTCAGTGTCTTCTCTATGCAGGTGCAAATACAACAGTAAAAATGGAATCAGATTTACTTTGCAGCGTTTTGCTTTTATTACTCAATAAAGCATGTGAATCTTTTCATGTCTATATCTACATGTCTCTGTCATACTATCATAGAATTCTGAACTATGACTACACCACACTTTAGATAACCATTTCCTGATTGAAGAAACTTTTTTCACTGGAACCAATACTTACAATTATATTTTCTGGCTTGATTCCCATCAGCCATCTATCATTTGGTGTTACTTTAAATTATTTTCTTGTTTTGATTTAATATTTCAGTTTTTAATACACTCATCCTTTCTTCTTTATTCCCTTTCAAAGTTACATTTTCTATGTACCTAATGACTCTTATTTATCTTCTTGTTCAGTATCCTTCTCAGTTATTTGTAACTCTTGTTACTCTTTGAAATCTTAAAGTGAACTTTAAATTCTGCTAGAAACCTTGAGATTCCATTCTAATGACTAATACATTTAGCGAATGCTTTTCAGTCGAGTCGAAGGGTGGTGAGGAAGTGCAGCTCCTGAAGCCTACAGACTGAGGAAGAACAACCAAAATTAATAGAGTAGAATCCTTATAGCTGATGTGACTGAACATGCAACTGGTCACTTAACCAAAAACAATGGTTATGGCTGGGTCTAATAAAAATGTTAGTACTAAAATATTTTACTTTCTCTGAGACATAAAAGTACATTCATTCAGGAATCATTAGGTGTAAAGCCAAGGTCTTTTTTTTTTTGAGTATAGGTTGTTGAATGGTGCTCTCAATCGCAAAATCACACCTTTAATGATGATGTATGACTTCCCATTTTGATTTATTTGGAGACAAAAAACGTAAAAACTTAAAAATTGTGAAGCAATTTGAATGCAGACTCTTTCTATATACTTCCTAATGTCTTTTCTGGTCCAGCTGCATCTAATTCAAGTTGATTTCTAGTGACTTCTTTATTGAATCCTCTTTGACCATTCATCATAGTTTTTTGTTATTGTTGTTTTAGAAACTAGTTTTTTTTTTTTTTTGCATGCATGCATAATTTCATCAGGTTAATAATAAGATATTTTTCTACTGCATATTAGGATTATATGAAATCAGCAAGTGAATTAGCACATTGACAGAACTAGGTGACAGAGAAAAGTGAGAAAGAGTTATGTGCCTAGTGTTTGCTTAGCTCTTAACACCCAAATTGTTTTCAGAGATATGTGTCATATTTAACCTTTTTTGTTGTTGTTTTTAGTGTTATTAACATGTTGCAAGGCAAATCTTTTTCTGTCTACCAGTATGTATTTGCACTTTTGGAACTTGGTTTGGCTTATGACTGAATTTAGCTATCCAGAATTGCTCTGTGTGTGTGTGCACTGAACTGTGAATACTAACGATATATCCCTTGCCTAAAACTAAGTAATATTTCATCCTTCTATTTTAAAATGAATAACATTTACCTGAAACAGATCTTAAATCTATTTGAACTTTAAAAGTATTTAGAAAATTCTATTTGGAAGCAAAGCTTAAACCAAAGAATAAATTTATACTGTTTTTCTTAATATAGTAAATCACTTTTAACTTCTTCCTCAGTGGTGGTAGGATATTGCAGTAAAAAGCTGAGATCACCTCCCTGTGTTCCCCACATACCCAGCTTCCTGGCCATGCACACTGCCTAAGGGTTCAGTAAGTAGGTTAATTCTTCCTTCAGGGTTGGCCTGAGGGTTAAAGTTCCTGACAGAGGCGAGTAAAGCTGTGCTTGTGGGAAGAAGATGGGTAGATTGACTAAGAGAATGATGGGGGACAAACCTGGTCACGGGAGGAGAGTCGCAGGATGACCTGTTTTCTACTTCCTAGGTTCTTTTTCTCTTTTCTTGTTGATTCTTTGTCCTTGGCTTATGTTACAGCACTGTTATAATCAAACTCTCTTCAACATCTGACACGATTGTTATCAAAACATCTTCCAGTATTTTCATACACTTGTTTTGGTGGAAGTTTTAGATCCTATTGTTCTTTGCTTTCATTCATTCCAAACCTGTTTCCTATCTCACCTTTTTATGAATAAAATGAAAGAAAGGAGGGAAAAAATCATGATCCCATTGAAATATTATGTTTTGTTTAATTACATTATTTTCTGTAATATCTCTGGTAGTGATACCAATAATTTCCAGATATGCTGGTATTTTACATATTTTATATATTAGTCATTATCTCCATTTTTAACAGACTTTATACTTCACTGGTGGGGGTGGAAAACAGACTCCCTGAATTTAAGTAACTCATTCAATCCCCTGCATAAAAAAGTGGGAGGAAGTTGGCATTGTATCCTATAGTGCTAGATTAGGAACTCTGGTGGCACAATGTTTAAGTGCTTGACTGCTAACCGAAAGGCCAACAATCGGAACTCACCAACCACTCCACAGGAGAAAGATGAGGCAGTCTCCTTCTGTAAAGATTTACAACCTTGGAAACCCTCTGGGGCACTTCTACTCTGTGCTGTAGATGGCTGTGAGTCAGAATTGACTCGACAGCAATAAGTTTAGTTTTGGTTTGGTCCAAAGTCAAGCAGCTAAGAAGCAGCAGAGTAAGGGTTAATAGCTAATATATAGATTCAAACTCAATTCTTTCTGGCTCTTGAAGCAATACTTTTTCCTCTGTGCCAATGTTTTTCAGCCTGGGAATCCTGAAGATTTGGGGTGTTCCCAGGTGTCTGTGACAAGTTTTTAATTCTTTCAATAAATATTTACTGAGTGCTTAGTATGTGTTGGATGCTGTCCTAGGCACTTGATATGCATTATTGAAAAAACAAGATAAAAATATTGTTCCCTTTATGAGCTTACTATCTGGGGGGTTGGAGGGTGGAGGAGATAGACAAAAACAAATAATGAGGTAAAACATAATATTTAGGAAGTGATAAGTGCTGTGGGGAAACATTCTCTTTGACAGTTTTAAACTGTGCTTTCATCTTATTAATTATAAATATTGAACATAATGATATTGTGGATAATCTTAATGACCTCCTATAACAAAGTACTGACTTGTGATTTCAGAGCAATTACTTGTGTTTTTTTCTCTCATGTTCTTGGATAATGAGTGCAAAAAATGTCAGGGTGCCACATAAAAATCAAGGTGTTCAAAATGGTTCAAAAATGATTGATTCATAGTGTTGCACATGGCAGTGAAGGCATGGGGAACCTACAAGAACATGCATTGCATGTACACAGTGAATTTAAAGTCATTGTATTGTCTTTGCATGTACCTTCTTGAAATAAATACCCTGTCCCAACTGCCACCAACTAAATTATTTAAAGTAGATTTAAATAAAGAGCTCTGGTGGTGTAGTGCCTAAGGCACTTGACTGCTAACCAGAAGGCTGGCGGTTCAAACCCACCAGCCACTCCTTGGAAGGAAGGTTGGGCAATCTACTTCCATAGTGATACTGCCTCGGAAACCCACGGAGGGGTCGCTAGGAGTTGGATCCGACTACAAGAAAATTTACACTTATCTTCAAATAAAGGACAGCTCTATAATGTTAACAATAACACCTCATTAAAATTGTCATGGTTTATGAGCAGGACTTGGATGTTGTTGTTGTTAAGTGCCGTCAAGTCGGGCCCAACTCATAGCGACCCCTCCTTGGGTTTCCGAGGCAGTGTCACTATGGAAGTAGATTGCCCAACCTTCCTTCCGAGGAGTGGCTGGTGGATTTGAACCGCCAGCCTTCTGGTTAGCAGTCAAGTGCTTTGGGCACTATGCTACCAGAGCTCCCTAGGACTACGATAGGTCTGGAGATTTCACCTTAAGGAGTTTGTGTAATTCTTACATTTGAGAAACACTGCACTATGCAGTCTCCCTCTAGAATAAAAATGTATTTGATAAGCAGTAAGTTTATTTGAGCACTTTTAAGGTACCAGCCATAACTCCTTTTGTTTGATTGTTCTGGGAATGGATTCTCGTCTATTTCTATTAGAAAATAGAATTTTTTCTGTTAGAAAAAGCTACATCCATCTAGTTCCCATTTGTGTTGTCATTAAATAGTGGTCATTCAAGGTGGTAAACAGATTCAAATTATGTTGTAATTTTTAAAATTCCATTTGATTGGAGGATTTCTTCATTTTGATATTGTTTATTGTGATTTGGCTGAAAGTTTACAGAGCAAATTGGTTTTCCATTCAACATTTCATCCACATTCTGTTTTGTGACATTATGACAGTATAATAGCACTCTTCCCATTTCCTCCCTGTGTTTACCATTTCCCTTCATCCTTCTTGCCTATCCCTCCCTGACTTCTGAGCTTCATCCCTGTGCAAGCACTGCCATTTGATCTCATGTGGTTGATTGTTCTAATGAGTGTATATGTCCCTGGTATTATTGTTCACCTTATAGATCTATCAGTTGGCTGAAACTTGAGCCATAGGGATGTGTTCAATTCCAGGCTCTCAGAGTATTTAAAGGCCATGGTTTCAGGGGTTCCACAAGTCTCTATCGGACCAGTAAGCCTGGTCTTTCTTATGATTTTGAACTTTGTTCCACGTTTTTCTCCCACTCTTTGGGTGTTCCTACTGTGATCCTGTTCAAAGCAGTCAGCAGTGATAGTAAGGCAGCATCGAATTCTTCCGGTTTCAGGGTCACAGATGCTGAAGTTCACATGCGTTCGTTAGTCTTTTGGACTAATTATTTCCTTGCATCTTTGATTTTGCTCACTCTTCTTTGCTCCAGAAGGGGAGAGACCAATAATTGCACCATGGATGGCCACTCACGAGCTCGCTACTCTTGATTAGGGAATTTATACATATATTTATTTATTATTTATATTTATTCTTTCTGTTTCTACAATAGATCCTTATTATAGAAACTCTAATTATTCTATCTTTGACTCAGTTTTTATGTGAACATTTCTATGGCTCTAAATTCATTATTTTTTTTTATTGTAAGGTATTAAGAGATTTAATTTAAGAAGACTTAATTTCAGTGTTCATTGTTTTGTTTCCCAAGACAATGTTGGGAAAGATTTTGGGGAGGTTACTGGAGGACATCTTTTATTCATGGCAATGAAAACTTCAATATTAAGTGTCCCCATTCTTAAGAATGTCTTCTATCAACAGGACCTTTGTTTCCTGATCCTACCTCCTTGTACTTCCCATCTTCCCAGTTTGCACTCTCCTCTCTTGCCTTACTGCATTTCACCACTCTCCTACCCCATTCCCCCTCCAAAGCAAAACAATTACCTTCCCTTCACTCAAACTAAGTACATTAGCTTGGATTTTGTTGCTTGGGCCATTGAAAGACAGTTTATTGATATCAATTCTCCAAAAGGTTTTTACTCTAAGAATTGTAGTACTAGTTGCTAAGATATAAATTTTTTGTTTGTTTTTGTCAAGGTAACATAGATAAATACTTAACAAAAGTAAATTGTTGTAATACAGTTTACAACAAAAATCATAAGTTGTCAGCACTGCTCCTCCCTCACAGGTTACCACTTTCCAGAAAGAACTACTTTTAATTATCGTAGACATTTCTTCCAGCGTTTGTCTCTATGCTTTGTAAATTTTCACACTTGTATTTTTTTTTCAGTTTTAGATAAATAATTCTTTTACTCCCTATAATGGAACAGAGGCTTTACCCCATGACCACCAGTATCACCCATGACTTATTTAGAAATGTTTGGCCATGACTTTTTATTTATTTATTTATTTATTATTATTATTTATAATTTATTGTGATTTGGGTGAAGATTTACAGAGCAAATTCACTTTCCATACAGCAGTTCACATATACTTTGTCTCATGTCATTGACCACAGTTTACCACA
>NW_006921654.1:8590787-8630679 GCF_000298275.1 Orycteropus afer afer
TTTGTCATTTTGTTCCTGTGTTTTCTTCCAAAATTCTTGTAAGGTTTTTTCTGTGTTTTCTTTGGTCTGTCTCTCAGTCCTTTGCAGATACCTAAATATAATTCTTTTGAATTCCTTATCAGAGGGCAGTGACTTTTTAGATATAACATGAAACACAAACTATAAAGGGAAAAATAATAATAATTTGGACTCCATTAAAATGAAAACTTCTTGTCTGCCAAAGACACTATTGAGAGAATGAAAAGACAAGCAGATTGGGTGAAAATATTTACAAAACACATATTTGATAAAAGACTTGGTTATGGATTAAATTGTGTCTCCAAAAAACGTGTGTCACCTTGGCTAGGCCGTGATTGTCAGTGTTATGTAATATCCTACATTTTGTGATCTGATGTAATTATTCTATGTGTTGTGAATCCTAACCTCTGTGATGGTAGGAAGGCAGGATCAGTGGCCATTATGTTAACAAAGTGGATACAGTCTACAGAAGTAGGTTGTACCTTGAGTCAATCTCTTGAGGAATAAAAGAGATTAAACAAGCAAACAGAGAGCAGAGGGACCTCAGTCCCACTACCAAAGAAGAATCAGAACCAGGAGTGGAACATATACTTTGGACCCAGGATCCCTGCACTGGGAATCTCCTGGACCCAGGGAAAGACTGATGCTACTACATATTGAAACGCGTAAGTGCTGCCACGCCCACAGATGTCGAGAGGAGACAAGGACTTTCCCCCAGAGTCAGTACCCTGAATTTGAATTTCTGGCCTCCTAAACTCTGAGAGAATAAATGTGTTTGTTAAAGCCATCCATTTGTAGCATCTCTGTTATAGCAGCACAAGATAGCTAAGATAGACTTGTATCTAAAATATACAAAGAACTTTTACAACTCACAATAAGAAGACAACCAACCCAATTACAAAATGGGCAAAATATCTGAACATACATGTTACCAAAGAAGATACACAGATGGCAAATAAGCAAATGAAAAGATGCTCATCAGTCATATATCAATACTGAATGGCAAATCAAAATAACAATAAGATACCATTACACACTTGTAAGAATGGCTAAAATCCAAAATGCTGACAACACCATGTGCTGGTTAGAATATGGAGCAACGGGAATGCTCATACATTGCTGGTGAAAGTCCATAAGTACTGCAAAAGTTAATATGCTTGGCTATGAACTGAAAGGTTGATGGTTCAAGCCATCCAGAGGTGCCTTGTAAGAAAGGTCTGGCAATCTACTTCTGAAAAATCAGCCGTTGAAAACCCTTTGGAGCACAGTTTTTTCTGACACATGGGATCACTGTAAGTTGGAATCAACTCAACAGCAGTTGGTACTGGGAATGCAAAATGGTTTAGCCACTTTGGAAAACAGTCTGGCAGTTCCTTACAAAGTAAGCATAGGCTTACCATTTGGGATGAAAATGTATGTCCACCTAAAAACTCGCACATGATTGTTGATAGTGGCTTTATTCATAATTGCCAAAAACTGAAAGCAGGCAAGATGTCTGTCAGTAGATGAATGGATAGCAAAGTGTGGTACATATATACTATGGAATATTTTTCAGTGATAAAAATGAATGCGCTATCAACCCATAGAAAGACATGGATAAATGTTCAGTACATACTGCTAAGTGAAAGAAGCCAGTCTGAAAAGATACCTCCTTTATGATTCCATCTTTATAACATTATGGAAGAGGCAAAACTACAGAGACAATGAGAAGATCAATGATTGCCAGGGATTCAGGGACAGGAATGAGGGATAAATAGGTGGTTCCCCGGGCATTTTTTAGGGCAGAGAAACTACTCTATGATACTGTAGTAATCAACACACGACATTAATCATTTGTCAAAACCCAAGGACTACACGACACAAAAGAGTGAACCCCGATGTGGATAATGGGCTTTAGTTAATAGTGTTTCAGTATTGGTTCATCAGTTGTAACGAATATATCACAGAAATGGAAGCTATCAATGGGAGAAACAGTGTTCAGGTTGGAGGATTATATGAGAACTCTATTTTTTTCCACCACTTATCTGTCAGTTTGTCCTACTAGGGTGGTTTGTGTGTTGCTGTGAGGCTAGAGGCTATGTCACCAGTATTTTGAGTACCAGCAGGGTCACCCATGGTAGACGGGTTTCAGCAGAGCTTCCAGACTAAGACAGACTTGGAAGATGGAAGGGAGCCATCTACTTCTCAAAGAACTAGACAGTGAAAGCCTTATGAATAGCAGTGAAACTTACCATCTGATATATTACTGGAAAACTTTATGAATAGCCCTGAAACATTGTTCGATATAGTGGCATAAGATGATTGACACAGTGGCTGCGACAATGGGCTCAGGTATAGCAGGGATTGTGAGGCTGGCATAGGACTGGGCAGTGTTTTGTTCTGTTGTACACAGGGTCACTAGAGTTGGAGCCGACTCGATGGCACCTAACAACAATAACAACCTGTACTTTTTTTGTACAACTTTTCTATAAACCTAAAACTGCTCTAAAAAATAGTCCATTCAAAAAATTCACAAGAAATTTCTCAGAATGTTCCTCTTTATAGCCTCCCGTTCTTCCCCAACACAAAAGTCTCCATCACAGTTGTGTTAGATATCAGCTCCTAACTGCAGCAGAGGCTAGGTAAGCTAGAATTTGGTTTTTCCGATCCCATATAAGTGGTGATGGCAAAGAATGTTGAGATTAGGTGCTGGGTCAGCCAAACAACAGTGTCTCTACAAGTAACTAACACAGTGGCCGTTAGGGACAGAAGAAATAGATTGATTCCTAACACCAAAAAACCAAAAAGCCCAACCCACTGTCTTCGAGTTGATTCTGACTCGTAGCAGCCCTGCAGGACAGAGTAGAACTGCCCCATCAGGTTTCCAAAGCTGTAAATCTAACAGAAGCCAACTGCTACATCTTTCTCCTGTAGAGCAGGTGGTAGGTTTGAATCACTGACCTTTTAGTTTGCAGCCCAATGCTTTGACCACCGTGCCACCAGAGCTCCTTTTCCTAACACCAGCTAGGTATCTTTAGAAAAAAGGCAAGGCTTTTCCTAAAAATCATTGTTACTTCTACTGGGGCAGAAAATGGGAGGGGTCTTTGGAAGAGAAATTTCTTTTACCTTAGAGCAGATATGCAAGGACAAACAGAAGAGAGGGGGGTTTAGTTACAGAAGTAGGTCAGTCGGAAATCATTTCAGACTTACCTACCCTGGTACCGCAAGCAGCCTTAGAGAAGGTGTTTGCATATGTGTAGACATGTGTGTGCCCAGCTTCAAAGCTTTCAGCCCGCTCCATTGGTATGTGAAGACCTGACTCTTGAGTCAAAGTCACAATTAGTACAGTTGGCAAGTTCAACAGAGCTCCTTACATACATGGGAAGTGCTCACAGGCCAGTAAGCTGAACAGCATTGCCCTGGTCAGGGCGGCCAGGTTTTCAGCAAGGGGCCATTCCTGTGAACAAGGAGTGTGGCCCTGCTGGGGCTGCTGGGTTTCTTTGTTTCAACAAGCGTACCTTGTGCCAGTGTCATTAATAACAGCTGGGCAGAATATGAACCCTTTGGTTGACTGAGCAGAGGATGGTTACCAGAACTGACCTCTAACTCTGTATAAGCATCCCTAGAGGTCTGAAAGCCATCAGCAAAAGAAGCATCATGGGGAGAGAAGGAAGGGAGAATGCCTTTCATTTTTAAATTAGAAGGAATGTGACCTTCTTTTGTGTCCTAGGATGATAAGTGATGTGTTGTCTACACATACAATATAAATTCCTAAACATAATGGGGAAAATACAGCTATCCTCATTTTATTGTAGGTTTAAAGATATTCATAATAGTTTTTAACTCCTCCTCTTCCACCTGATAAACCCACTTACCATTATCTTTAATTCATTGTACTTTCTCTTCCATTCCATGGCTCTTTTCTCTTCCATTCTCTCCTCTTCCTTTCTCTCTCCTGTTTTTCTTCTCACTCTCATTTAAAGATTTAAATCTTTTAATGACCAGGCTAGACCTATTTTCTTAATAAGATCCAGTCAACCAAACCAAAAAAACCAAACTCACTGCCCTCAAGTCAGATCCGACTCACAGCGATCCCTCCTTAGGTTTCCAAGACAATATCTCTACAGAAGTAGATTGCCCAACCTTCTTTCTGAGGAATGGCTGGTGGGTTTGAACTGCCAGCCTTCTGGTTAGCAGTCAGATAGCAAAGCGGCAGTTTCTTCAGTATGTGGCCAAACCCAAACCCACTGCCATCTAGTTGATTCTGAGTCACAGTGACTCTATAGGACAGAGTACAACTTGCCCCATAGGGTTTCGAAGGCTGTCATTCTTTACTGAAGCAGATTGCTTCATCTTTTCCCATAAAGTAGCTGGTGAGTTCCAACTGCTGACCTTTTGGGTGCTTTAAACACAGCACCACCAGAGCTCCTATGTGGTCAGAAGTCACCTTCAAAATGGGAGGATGGGAGGTGGATTGAGAGGCTTATTTTATAAGTCAAATGCTGCTTTTTACCATCCTAATTATTAAAAATATTTTCCCTATTATATGTACTGGTGTATTTATGTATGTGCATATCCATGAATCTTTGGTAAACTTCATAATTTGAAGACTCTAAGATAGTCATAATGTTCACTCTTAGCCTACTGAAATGTAGGTATCATCTTTCTAATTTCTTAAAATCTGCCCTTTTGTAGGTGTCCTATATGTTTTCCATTAGTTAAATTGCTCTTGAAACTACTAAATATTGGCAGTAGAAGGAATGCCATGTCTTTCATCCAGATTCACCAATAGTTTCATTTTCTAAGGTGAAAGGTTTTAGGTCCGTGGCCCACAAGCGGTACACTGAGGCACCCCTGGACGTGGCAGCTAGCTCATGGGGGCACTGCAGATTTTAAATTTTTGAGAGAAACACAGCGACATCTGTTGGGCATCACCTGAACTACTACTACTACTAGTTTGAGCCTGCTTTTCTTTGAAAGAGCTCTGGTGGCTTATTGGTTAAAGTGTTAGGCTGCTAACCTAAAGATCGGGTGTTCGAGCCCTCCAGCCACTCCACGGGAGACTGATGAGGCAGTCTGCTTCCAGAAAGATTTCTGTTTTGTCCTACAAGATTGCTATGAGTCAGAATCCACTCACGACAGGTTGATTTTCTTTCCTTTGAGCCTAAAAGAGCCATTAAAAAAAAAAAAACTACTGTAACACTGAGGGCCCCCTGACCAAGATAGTTTGGGAATCTCCGCCGTAGGCATTAAAATTTCTACTGTATCAAATTAACATTAGAATTATTTTTAGCACACAAGTGTTCAAAACAACATTAATACATTTCACATTTTGATAAGTAATTACTTTAAAAGTAAACTTTTATCCAAAACACTTGCATGAATGAGATGCATCAAGTTTTTCCCCCCAATTGGTCCATGTGCCTGTGTAGGAATTTTACAACTTAGAATCGATTTTATTTACTTCTATTTTTGTTTTGCTGACATAAGTTTGGAGGAAAATATTTTTATGTTTAAAAAAAAAAAAAAGTTGATGGAAATAGAGGGACATTTACTGTGGCATTGCTGTCATCCTTTAGGTATTACCAGACTTGTAGCCATTAGCCACATGTGGCTATTTAAATTTAAATTAATTCATATAAAACTTGTAATGTAAAATTTAACTTCTCAGTTGTAGTAATTACACATTAAGTGCTTAATAGAGCTCTGGTGGCATAGTGGACAAGGCACTTGATTGCTAACTGGAAGGTCAGCAGTTCAAACCCACCAGCTGCCCCATGTAGCTAGTGCCTGCTGTACCGGACAGAACAGATAGAACATTTCCACCATGGCAGGAAGTGCTGTTGGACAGCCTGATCTAGATGTTAAAGTTATTTTTCTCAATATTCACACCATTATTTTGAATTATTTAGGTTTTTGGTACTCCAGAGGTTTTTCCCATTCCAGGTTAAGTGCACGATACCTTTTTTTTTTTTTAATTCTAATTCACATGTCATTATACTGAATGTGATTTCAATGATTTTCCCTTTAGCCTCAGCTTGGTTTTTTGTTTTTTTTTTTTTTTAGGTTCAGTCATTGATTTATGTAGCTATTGTTTTTTCAGCTTTGCTCTGAATATTACTATTATAAAAAAATGAATAAACCACTGCCATTGAGTGGATACTCTTAGTGACCCCATAGGACACAGTAGAACTGCACCATAGGGTTTCCAAGACTGTAAATCTTTATGAAGCAGATGCCTTATCTTTATTCTGTAGCATTTGAACTGCTGACCTTTTGGTTAGCAAATGAATGCCTTAACCACTGCACCACCAGAGCTCCTATCTGAATATTATTACATTGTATGATTATAATTAATTGATTTTTATACACATGGATAGAATATTCCAGTTATCTGTTTGGTTTTTGGTATTAAAATCAGTTAACCTCAGGGCCACATGCAAATTTTCTAGGATATACGGTGAAACCTATGAGAGCCAGAACCCCATGGGACTGTCTTAGTTTTTCCCATCTCAAGGTTTTCCACCTTTGACAGGATGCAGTCTTATAATTTTCTATTGCTTGGTTTAGTGGAAAATGTTTGAGGTTTCCTTCTTTGATAGGTTTCCATCTTACACAGCTTCTAGTTTTCACAGGTTTTACTGTATACCCAAGAGTAGAGTTTCTGGGGCATGGGGTATTTCCATCTTTACTGGATAAAGCCAAATTGTATTTCAAAGTGTCTGCACTAATCCACACTGCCACCAGCAGTATGTAAGAGTTCTTACTTCTTAATGTGTTATTTCAAATTAGGTTTGGTTTCAAATGGCAAAAACAAACACAAATAACTATGGCCTAAAAGAAAAGTTTGTTTCTTATCATATATAAAGGTTCAGAAGTAAGCCACTCAGTGTAATATCTCCAGAATCATTAGAGTCTAAGTCTCTTTTTTTCTTTTTGCTCTACCGTCTTCAAGATCTGGTTTCCACCTCATGGTACAAGGAGGCTGCCTTTCTCCTTTAATGGTGTTGGAGACATCATTCCTGTTCTTCAGAGGAAGAAGAGAGAAAGAAGTTCATGTCTCCCCTCCCTAACATGGATAAAGACTTTCCTTGGAATTTGTAGTCTGTTTTTAAGCTACTAGCCAGGCCTTAGTTACATGGTCACACCAAGTGACTAGAAATATTCCTTGGGGTTATATGCCCAGTCAAAAAGCAGTGGGTTTAAAAAAAAAAAAAAGCAGTGGGTTTGCTTTTTTTTTTATTGAGCAAGGAAGAAGATAAGAAATATTGGTGAGCAACACATGATTTCTTCCACTTTCCATAATTTACCAGTAGTTAATATTGTCATACTTAAAAGCTGGTTTTTGCTTTGATTTTTTCTTTTTGCTGTCTGATAGACAAAAGCTGGCATCTCCTTGTGGTTTGAATGTATAGTAGTTCCCTGGATTGTGGAGGTTAAGCATCTGTTTATGTTTATAGATCATTTGTGTTTCCATTTCTGTGAAGCAGCTGTTTCTTTTATTCATTTCATTTCTATATTAAATTTTAGGAATTTGACATGTATCCTGAAATACTGGATGTGTCTTTCTGGCCTTGTATTGTAGGCATTTGACTTGTAACTAGCATGTAACAGGATTTTTATAAATCTAGTCTGAAATCCTTATCTTTTATCTGGTGACTTGTTTTTATTTCTTTCTATCGTCTTGTGGTTTCTATTCCACTTTTGCTGTTTCTAGTGCCTAAGGCATTTGACTGCTAACCAAAAGCCTGGAAGTTTAAACCCACCAGCCACTCCTCGGAAGGAAGATTGGGCAATCTACTTCCATAGAGCTAGTACCTCGGAAACCCAAGGAGGGGTCGCTATAAGTTGAATCAACTTGATGGCAGTGCATATGGTTTTTTTGGTTTAACTTATTTTGAATCATATCTTTTTTCTTATTCCATGTTGCTCCTCTGCTGATTTAGCATTTATCTGCTCTGCTGCTACTATTTTAATGGCTGTGTTTTAAATTCTGGTATGCATGAATGTATAAAATCTAAAACACTAAAAATTTTCAGCCCCTTTCAGGACTGTACAAAGATTTTAGGATACTTTAACGTAGTCCTCGTTCCCTGCTTACTTCTGCTGTCATCCATTACTTAGGTCTATCTTATTTTTTAATCATAGAAATTAGACATTTAAAAATATTTTATTATGCTATAATTTCAAATGTACATAAAAATTTCAAAAACGGTACAAGAAGCTCCCCTATGCCTTTACCCGTCCCTCCAGTTGTTTATATATTGCCCCATTGCTTTCTCATTCTTGCCTCTGTTCCTCCCTCCCTCTCTCTCTTTCTCTCCATCTCTCCCTTCTTATTTACCCCAGTTAAGAGTAATTTGGAGACATCATTCCCCTTAATTAATAAACACTTTCATGTGTATTTCCCTAGTGCAGTGTGGTAAATTACCTGGTATGGCTTTTCTAGCCATAAGTCTTTGTAAACTCCGTGGTGGAATTTGCTGTGAGCAACTGAGGAGCTTCTGATTGTAAAAGTTATCCACCTGGGGTATTTCTGTTGGGCGTGGCACAAAGCAATGTTCTGGGAGGTTGGCTCTCTCTCAGGTGCTTAGTATTCTGATGTTATAATTGGCTTAGTTTGGCCACTCTGCCAGGCTCACAAGGAGGCCTCTTAGAGACAGAAGTTTCTCTGACTGCTGAGTGAGAATGATGTACTGCTGAGAAGAAACACACTCCTGAGGGACATGCGCCGCTGGGAAAGAGGCACAAGAGACACGCATTGCTGAGAGAGACACCGAGGGACACACACTGCTGGGAGAGAGACTGGGAGAGACTGTTGGGTGAGAGACAGTGGGCTGAGAGAGACTGAGCGTTTTTCCTGAACTTGAATTGTAATCTGGTGCTTCCCTAATAAACTCCATAATCTGTGAATTCTGTGTGGCCACTGCAGTGAATTATCGAACCCAGGAGAGAGGTGGTGGCTGCTTTGGGAGGAATGGTTGGTGAAAGGGCTGGAGGGAGGCAGCATGTCTGGCCTTGCAGGAATCGGCCTTCGGCTACTGATAGTGATTCTGTCTTCTTCTTGTGGGCTTAGAGGAGGTCAGAAGATGTGGCCTCCCTGCCCCTTTAGCACCTAGACAAGGGCATTCCCTCACATAACCAAAGTATAATTACTCAAATCAAGAAATTTAACTTTTGTACAGTACTATTACACCACAGTCCACATTCATATTTGGTCAGTTGTCCCAATAATGTCCTTAAAGCTATCTTCCTCCCAGCTAGTCTAGGATCTAATGTAAAATCCTAGGGCATTTAGTTGTCATGTGTCTGTAGGTACATTTAATCTGGAACATTTCCTCAGACTTGCTTTGTCTTGCTTGACAGTGAACTTTTTGAAGGCCAGTGAATTTGTAGAATGTTCCTTAGTTTGTGTTTGCATGAGGTTTACTCATGACTAGATTCAGATTATGCATCTTTGGCAGAAATAGCACAGAACTGTTATGATGTCCTTCTCAATGGATGATATCAGAAGGCTCATGATATTTCATCCTAATATTGGTGATAAGTTACAGTCTTGGTTAAAATGGCATCTGCCAGGTCTCTCCATTGTATGTTACTGTTGTCTGCTTTGTAATTAATAAGTAATTTAATCAGTAGATGCTTTGACACTGTGTTACTATTCTATACCTCATCAGACTTTCACCAGCTCCTTTTAGCAACCATAAATGATTATCTAACTCCCATCATTTCTTTTTCTATTTATTAATTGACATTTTATTGTAAGGAAGTTTTTTCTCCTTTCTATTTGTTTGTATCAACATAGACTGATGGAAACTCATTTTATTCAATGGGTTATAATCCATACTATCATTATTTATGTTGATTTGCAGATTGTCCCAGATTTGTCAGGTGGGAGCCCCTTCAAACTGACTCTGTCTCCTTTTGATATGCCCTCACCATTCTTGGAGCGTTTCCTTACTTGCTGGAGCAAGAAGGTGTTCCAGGCTCCTTTTGTACTTGTGCCACCAGTCTGAAGTTAGCCTTCTCATGTAGCCTAGTTCCTTTTAGTGTTGTTGTTGTTGTTATGTGCCTTCGAATCAGACCTGACTCATAGCGACCCCTCCTTGGGTTTCCAAGGCAGTGTCACTACGGAAGTAGATTGCCCCACCTTCTTTCTGCCAGCCTTCTGGTTATCAGTCAAGTGTCTTAGGCACTACGCTACCAGAGCGCCCAGTTCCTTTTAGTAGAGACTGATATTTATAACCAAGATCTGTTCGCTAAGTGTGCTCATTGATGCTGGTGTATCATTACATTATGCCGAGGCTCTTTCAATCGATAAAGCTAGGAAGTATGTTTTTGTATTTATATTGTAAAATCAGAGCAGAGGAGAGCAGAACTATCCCCATCCTCTAGCACAATTTAGGGCATGGTATGACAGTGTGTTGCACCTCAAGGATTCTGTGGTATGAAGTGAGGGTATCGGCCCAGTTTGGGAGTCATGACCTTGCAGGGATGGGCTGGATAACTAACATGTCTCAGAACCGCCTGTAGAGCTTTTAAAACCACAGATGCTGAGCCTTGTGCCAGACTTAGTGAATATAACAGTCTAGGTGTGGGATCTCTCTGGCTTCAAATCTGCACTCCTGACTTGGTGAATTTCTTAAGCATCTCATATGTAAAAAGGTGTAACTACCTCAAAGCGTTGCTGTGAGAATTTAATGAATTACTCTTAAGTAAAGAGTCTAGAACAGTCCCTACCACTTAGTAAGTGCTGAGTGAATATTACCTGTTATTAAGAGCTACGCGTATTCAGTCTCCCCTGCTTTTCCTGCACAGTGCAACCGCAAATGCACGGGGCCAGGACAGGACCAGGTGGGGCAGAGAGCAGATGGTGCTCATACCTTTCTCAAGAAAGCAAACACTCCTAATTCATGCCCTCCTTGCCCATCTGGTAAGCTGCCCCCACAGTGAAGCCACGGAGGCTTCAGTTCTCAAGTAGTCCTCAAAACCTAACTGCTGCTATGACAGTGCCTCTTCCTTCACCCTGATGACCCTCACTGAATGCTCTGGAACAGGGCCTCCCAGACCTTTGAGTAATACAAGACAATTTAAAAAGTAGGGGCACCAAAATAGAATTGCCGAACTTTTGTTTTACCTAGCAAGACAATGAAAAAATTATCATTATAGAAGAGAAGATTTCGCAACACTAAAGAAAGGGGAAGATTATAATATCAGGATAAATAATAGGTCAACCATAACCAAGTTAAAGCTGTGGCCTCTCTTTCTGTCTATGACTATAGTCTGTTTCACTGCATAGCTTTGTTAACTATGATTGGGGAAAATTTATTGAACATCACTTCCTTTGCCTGAAATGTCTCTTGCAGTCATAGCTATGGAATATGCATGAAGAGCCTACTAGACTTTAAATTTGGCAAATGCTGCTATATAGGGGCAGGGGAATGCCACCTTTGATTTACAGCTAAAGTTTGCCACATTTATGTTTCTATAGCTTTTATTTACTAAGTTAGATTTGTTGTCATAGACTATTTTTGTAGTAATCAGTGTAGTTGTATTTCAGAAGAAGAGATTATATACATTTTTCTTTACAAGTATTTCTCATTTTAGTTAATGAAAATTCCGCCGATTAGGCGCTGGGAAAGCGTCGTCTGTAGTTAATGCTAATAGAGACACCAGAGCATTCTCCCCACTATTAATCTGTGGATAATGGAAGGCCCATTTCTTAAGTACACACAGAAGAAAGAATAGAAAAAATACTGGCTATGACACCAAATGAATTGCCTTTCTCCCACACGACCATGCCCTTGTAACCTAGGGCATGTAGAGCAGGCTGGCAGCCATCGCATTACAGACTTGAAAGTGCTGGAATCTCTCTGTCCCGTAGCGGGTTGCCTGATGGATTGGTGAGTAATGTACTTGAAGAGTGCATTACTGAGCTGTAGACTAATGGCCACCTCTTGCCCATGGCCTTTCTGGTAGATCATTCATTGTGCTGCCTCATCAGCTTCCTGCCAGTCTGTATCTGGCATGAGCACTGGCTGTTCCGAAGCTGATTAATCCCCTGGGAATGAAGCCATTGCGAGTCTCAGTGTGGGTTACACAAAAGTGAGAATGTTCTGGCACTTTTGGGTCAATGCTACTTTTCCTTAAATTTAAGAATTCTTATTTTAGGAGATGAAATTACCTCACAAACCGCTAACTGCATTTGGCAGATCTTATATAAATTCAAGGTATTTTCCATAAAATAAATGTAATTATTGGTGAATTTTAGATTTTAAATTCTGCAAGGTTGAAAAGCTTAGAGGAACTATTTATAATGCAAACTTCTTAGTGTATCGGTCCTCTGAGGACACATCATATCTCAACACAACTGTTTAAAGCGTATTTTTCTAGCTTTTCTCTTTCTGACATGTTTTGTTGATTTCAGGGGGGTGAGGGAGAAGGGTGAAGAGTCTATACTTTTAATCTATAGAGTAATGTAGATTTTCCCTTGAAAGGCATATGATATAATACTCACTATAAAGAGCCGCAAACAGAATTTGATGGTAGCATTTTCTTCAGTGTAAATGTATGTATGACGTATCATTTGCTTTTGATTAGTACCAAATTATATCTTGATTTGTTTTTTATTGATTAATAAAATAGAAAAAAAAATCCTAACTTACAAGTTGTCAAAGTAGAGGTCTATACAAACTATAGATTTGTTACACTGTTATTAATTATAATTAGCACGTTTAAGGAATAATAACACGTTAAATATCTTTGGTCATCTTTGGTCTCTTTGGTGCTTTAATCACCACAAGGATATCATATTTCTTCCAATTCAATTTTCTGAAATTGAGCATGTAAAATAAGACTCCATAAACAAAAGCAAATACTAGAAGATTGCATGTAGCTTGGCCTGCATACCATAACTCTAGGAGAATTCAGAGAAGAGGGAAGTCAGCGATGACTGGAAGAATGAGAAATACTGTGGAGGAGGTGAAGGTTAAGCTGATTCGTAAAGGCTGGAACTAGGTAGGCAAGAGGGAGGTTCTGTATTACAGGATCAGTAAAACAGCATGAACCAAAGTACCAAAGAGTATAATGGACTGGAAGGAAGAGAAGCTTGACCAGAGCTGAGGATATGAGAGCAGAAAATAAAGCTATACTGAGATGACTTCTAATTGTGCCAATACAATAAACAAGGTCACCTAAAATCCCTGCTGCTATAATTACTTAGAAATTCTAGATAAAATAAAATTGGCACTGCTGATTGAAATGTGCATGTTCAATAAATGAGAAGGCAAGCCAACAAGTGAAAAGTATGGCTTGGAAACAAATACATGCATACAGATAATGTAATTATTTACAGAGAAATGCCAAGCAAATTTAACAAAAATATTTAATAAAAATGTGCAGTCAGATTATTGGGTACATATTTAATAAGCCAAAAGTCACTTACATTACTGTACACTAGCAACAAGCTATTATAAAATGTAATTTTAGAAAAATATCAGTCTACAATAACCAAAGTTACAAGATATTTCACTATAAACATTACAAAATATTTAGAAGAGCTTCATGGAGAAAATCATAAAACTTTATTAAAAAAACATAAAACAAGGCTTAAGGCAATGCACAGGTAAACACCATGTTTGCAAATGGTAAGGCTTAATAATATAATGACTTCAATGCTTTAAATTGCATTATAAAACAAGAGTAAAGCTGTGGGACTGGTAAAAGTTTAGATTACACAAATAGATCAAAAGAACACATTAGAGAGCCAGAAAACAGGTCTATAGATATATGGCAATATGATATATGACAGGAGTCACATTTCAGATTGGTGAAGAAAAAGATGTACTGTTGAAGAAATGATGCTGAGACTAGTTATTATTCACTTGGAAGAAATAAAATGAGACCCCTACCTCATACCATGCTCAAAAATACCATCCAAGAAGATTAAGGTCCTAAATGTGAAACCAAGATTTTCAGAAGAAAATAGATGAGAAAAAAATTTTTGTTTGTCTTTGGAATTGGTAGGACTTTTTCAACAGAGCATGGAAAGCATACACATAAATAAACACACTGATGAATTTGACATTAAATTTTACAAATTCTGTGCAACAGATGCCACAATAAATCAAATAAAAGCAATAGATTGAGGGAAATTATTTGTGCCACATATAACTGAAAATGAAATTGTATCTAGAATATATTTTTAAGTCATAAATCAAAAGAAGAGAAAGCAAGACCAAGACATTGGACTATCCAAAGAAAATGTTAGAAATTCTATGTACATTATTTTTAACCTGAAAAATTTTAAGTAAAGAAATTAATGTGGAATTAACCCTTTTATTGTTATAAAAACTCATTTATAGAGGTACTACTTGGCTTGAAGTCTGTTTGATATTAATATAGTCACACTAGTTTTCTTATGATTAGTTTTTGCATGAACTACCCTTTTTCATGCTTTTATTTTTTTAACATATCAGTGTCCTTATATTTACTTATACCTCTTATTTACTTTTCTTGTAGTTGACTCTTTTAAAACATTTGCATTCTGACCATCTCTGCCTTTTAATTGGAACGTTTATCCCATTTACGTTTAATATGAATATTGTGTGGTAATCTTTAGGTTTTGTTTTATTCAGGTTTTTCCCCAAGGGGGTGAATTCTTTCCTATGCCTGGTGTCTAGGTGAAGAGGTGACGATTCAGATTTCACCAGGGACTGCGTTAATCTGGGACTGAGCTACAGCCTTAATAAAGATTCATCTTACCTCTGATAGCTCAAATTTCAATCTCCCAGGCTGCTTCCACTTTGCAACTAACTCTTTTTATCTTATATTTGCGTACGGAGGGTCATTGGCCTGAAGTGTTAGCTAGTTTTAGTTCAACTTTATATTTAGCTGCACTAAGGCCACACAGGGAGCTCTGGTAGCATAGTGGCTAAGGCACTTGACTGCTAACCAGAAGGCTGGCAGTTCAAACCCACCAGCCACTCCTCGGAAGGAAGACGGGGCAGTCTACTTCCGTAGTGATACTGCCTCGGAAACCCAAGGAGGGGTCGCTATGAGTCGGGTCTGACTCGATGGCACATAACAACAACAACAACAAGGCCCCACAAGCAACCCAAGAATGTGTAAAATGCAGATTATTCAGATTCCTTCTCCTTCCCAGCCCTGCCTTCACTAATGTTCTTTCAGCAAAATTTGGGTGGTGTGAGGAGAGTTACCATGCCAAGTTAATTACTGATGTGTGGTGTTCCTCCAGACTCTAGTCTGCTCCATCAGGCTTGACTAGTGCTAGTAGCTTGACTGATTTCCCCTGACCCACGAAATCTCTCCATCTTTCCTAGGTCTTTTTTCTGTGTCTACCCATATCAAATCTGGGGTTTTCCCCTAAGGAGACTGTTGAAACTTGCTGTGTACTTTTGAAGGTTCAAGTTCATCAAAGGTACTACTTTTTAATACTTCCTTATTAGCATGATTTTTATTTAATCTTTTTTCCTCCCCTTGTTACTCTGGGGCAAAGGCCACCACGACCTTTTACTTCTAGCTACATGTGGAATTGTGTGTGTTTATTCTCACATGCATTTTATGGCTATCCTTGGAATCTCAAGTAGGTCTACCAAAAAATAAAGATTAAGCAAATAATTACAGGCAATTAGTTACTTTTGAAGAACTTGAGGCAGAAGCATGACATAATTAGGTTTATGATTTAGGAATCTGTCCTAGCAGTTGAATGTCCTCTATATGAAAGTAGACTCATGCAGTGGGGTCCCTCCTTGGGTTTCCTAGTAGATTGCCCAGGGTTGGCTGTGCGTCATCGGATCTGACTCCATGGCAGTGAGCACAGCGCACGCATATGAAAGGAGTTTGTGAAAAACAGTGACACTTGTCATGAGGTGATTGTCCTAGTCTGGACTAAAAACAATAGCCTGAACCAAAGCTGTTGTGGAGGGATCTCACAGAGAAAACCAGTCTGGGGGATCACAGTCTGTGCCTGTGACAGTGAGGAGATGCAGTGAAATGGAGACTACACTGGGCAATGAGGTTACAAGCTTGTCTGGGGCCACATTATGGACCCGACAGAGGAGTTTTTACAATTCAGTAGGTCTTAAAGAGTTTTGAGCAAAAGAGTACAGAGATTGAGATAGTGTTTTAAAAAATACTCATGTGGAAATGGCAAAAACAGATTAAAGATGAAAATAAATTGAAGAAAGGGGAAACAGCTGGGAAGGATGTTGGCATAATACACAAAGACTTACTGAAGCTCTGAACTAGGGTGGCAAAGCAGAAACGGAGATGGAAAATAATCATGATCTTAGTAAGTTTCTCCCTTTCCCTAGTATGAAGGGCACAGCATTACCACACAAAGGATTAGTTTGAATCTGTGTCAAGCTTCATCCGATTCAGGGTTCTATGCACTTCCAGCATTTGGTTCCATATTACCAAGTGATTACTCAATGTGCAATAGGAGAGTAAAAGGAAAATAAACCAATTTAAATGATTAAAAGCTTGATAGCATCTGGCTACAATTCGAATCCAGACTAATAAATGAAACATCATAAATTCTAAGAAGTGTTCCTTATTAAAAGTACTTTAAGTGGGAACAGAATTATGGTTTCAATAATGCCAAAGAATAGTACAACTGAACATACAATTATAAAAGGTAAAGAACTTTAATCTTGATTTTCAATGACTATCGTGAGAATACTTTTCTAGATACAGTCACTTTTCTGAAAACAGAGGTATTAACCAGTCTGCATATGAGTCCTGGACTCCCCTGAAATTGAAAACATTGAGGTCTTCTTTTACAGCAAGGTGCAGCAAACTTTTTCTTTAAAGTGCCAGATAATAAAAATTTTAGTCTTGTGAGCCATATTGTCTCTGTTGTACTTGCTTAACTCAATCACTATAGCATGAAAGTAGCCATTAAAAAAAAGAAAAAAACTCACTACCATTGAGTCAGGTCCGACTCATAGTGGCCCCTTCTTGGGTATACCGGGTATACTGGAGAGGTATATCTACAGAAGTATATTGCCAGTCTTCCTTCCAAGGAGTGGCTAGTGGATTTGAACTGTCAACCTTCTGGTTAGCAGGCAAATGCCTTAGGCACTACACCACCAGAGTTCCCTGAAAGTAGCCATGTTGTTATTGTTGTTTTTAAGTGCCGTCGAGTCGTTTTTGACTCATAGCGACCCCATGCACAGCATAAAGTAGCCATAGACAATATATAAACAAATGAAAATGGCTGTGTTCCAATAAAACTTTATTTACAGACACAAGCAGTAGATCAGGTGGTTTGTGGTGGTTTGTCTACCACCATGTGCTCTACAGTCTATCTTTGGGGGACAGTCCTGGAGGTTAACTCTTTTAAGATGGTCTAGAACAAAGCTTTCCAATAGAAATACAGTGTGAGACACATAGGAATTTTAGGTTCGATGGCACGTAAAAACAACAATGTTGTTGTTGTTGTTATGTGCCGTCAACAATAGCTACTTTTAAAAAAAAAGTAAAAGTAATTTTAATATTTTATTTAACCCTGTATATCCAGAATATTAACATTAGTAATATAATTATGAAATATTTTACATTCTTTTTTTCATACTGTTGTTGTTGTTATGTGCCGACGAGTCGGCCCCGACTCATAGCGACCCCTCCTTGGGTTTCCAAGGCAGTATCACTACGGAAGTAGGATTGCCCAACCTTCCTTCCGAGGAGTGGCTGGTGGGTTTGAACCGCCAGCCTTCTGGTTAGCAGTCAAGTGCTTTAGCCACTATGCTACCAGAGCTCCTTTTTTTCATACTGTTGTTGTTGTTGTTGTTGTTATGTGCTGTCGAGTCAGCCCCGACTCATAGCGACCCCTCCTTGGGTTTCCGAGGCAGTATCACTACGGGAGTAGGATTGCCCAACCTTCCTTCCGATTTGGTGTGTACCTTACACTCACAGCATATCTCGATTTAGACTAAACCAAAAAATAAAATAAAAAAGCCAAACTCACTGCTGTTCAGTTGATTTGACTCATAGCAACCCCTCCTTGGGTTTCTGAGGTGGTATCACTACAGAAGTAGATTGCTTAATCTTCCTTCCAAAGAGTGGCTGGTGAGTTTGAACCTCCAGCCTTCTGGTTAGCAGTCAAATGACTTAGGCACCACGCCACCTGAGCGCCCCAATTCAGACTAGCCACATACATTTCAAGGGTTTGATAGCCATATGTTGCTAGTGGCTTTTTAGATTGTGCAGGTCTAGAGACTTCATAGTTATCCCACATCTAACTGCTTTTCCTCCAGCCTGGAAACTGCCTGCTGGTCTGACCATTTCTCACCCCAATGAGCTAAACTTTCTGCTTCTTGGCCTCAGCTTTATCAGTCTCACTACTGGAAATTGCCTCAAACAATGCTTCTTAAACTTTAATATATGTATGACTCATCTAGGGATCTTGTTGAATTGCACATTCTGATTCAGTAAGTCTGGAACAGGACCTGAGATTCTGCATATCTAACAATCTCCCAGGTGTGCTGATGCCGAATAGCCACATTTAAAATAGTTATTTAAGAAATGAAATGAATTGTAATATGTTTTCTTTCATATATCAAAAATATCATTTCCATATGTAATCAATATAAAAGTATTAATGTGATATTTTACATTCTTTTATTATTTTCTTTGTATTGTTTTCCAAATCCAATATGTATTTTATGTTTATATCACATCTTAAGTTGGACCAACCACATTTCAAGTGCTTAATGGCCACACATGGTGACTACTGAATAGACAGTACAGCTCCAAGTTCATTATCTTGGCATGTATGCTTATCCCTGTGTGACTCTGCACACCTGTACATCTGACCCAGTCTTCCATTCTACCTATTCCCACCAAACACTTGTACTGTGTTATCTGTCATTAGGAAAAGGAATGAGGGAAAGATCCTATATTAACCTTTTCTCAAGGAATGTTCCTTTCAGCTTCTTGTTCTAAATGAAACCTGGTTATCCTTGGGACCCTGCTACCTCTTTCTAGTCTCTCAGGTGATGACTGCTTTATCTCACACATTTTCAGGGCTTTGTGTAGGGTAGATGTCCTCCTCCCTCCTCCTTGCTCCATTCTGGTCCTTTCTCCTCCTCTTTCTCTCAAAACCCAAGTGCTGTGAAGCAGATGCAAAAAGATTATGTTACCTGCTCTCTGTCTTTTGGCGACCATTTGCTCAGCTTTCTGGATGAGCAGTGCCTGTGGTCAGTGCCTGGCTTATTGTATTTCTCTTCACGTTCATCCCTATCAACATCAGTATCCACATAGTTCTGGAATCGTCTCACTTGTCATTCTGTCCCCCTTTCACTTCTCAGACACTTATTACCCTACTTCCAAAATCGAGATTTAAAAACGCATTTTTTAAAACTTTTTTTTTCCAGCTCTCTCAAACTTTAGTATCTACATGCTAACAATTTTTGAACTTCATTCAACCTTTTCATCCTCAATGGACCTACCCATCAACAGAGTCAACCAAATTTTACCTCCCTCATATCATCAGTCCTCACTTGGATATCCCCTTGTCTCTCTTTCCCTTGTTGTACTTTCTGGGGTAACCCCACTTGAGTAGATCCAACATACTACCTTCTCTCTCCTGCACCTGAACATACAACCGGAGTTAAAAAAAAACGTAACTCCATTTAGCTGTTCTCTCTCTCTCTCTCTCTCTCTCTCTCTTTTTAATTGTGATTTAGATGAAAGTTTGCTGAGCAAATTCATTTTCTATACTAGTTCTCATTTTGATATATTTTCTTAAATGAGACTATTCTGACTGGTCTCATTTTTTTTTTAACTACAAATCTCAAATAATCCTCAGTATTATTCTTTGTTGATAACTTCATGTCTCATTTCATTGAGACAATCAAAGGTATCAGAAGAGAACGAGCTCCTCCCACAACCAAATCTACCACTAATAAACTCTACCTGTTGGATCCAACTCATGACAGCAGTGAATTTGGTTTTTGGTTTGGGTTTTACCTCATGTAACAATGAATAGCAGGTCCCTGCTCCTGTCTAAAGCCAGTGCTGAAGCGGCAAGGAGGCCACGTATTCTGACCTCCTCTAACCGCACAAGAAGAAGACAGAATCACCACCAATAGCCCAAGGCCCATTCCTGCTAGGTCAGACATGCTGCCTCCCTCCAGCCCTTTCACCAACCATTCCTCCCAAAGCACCCACCACCTCTCTCCTGGGTTTGATAATTCACTGCACTGGCCACACAGAACTCACAAAATATGGGGTTTATTAGGGAAGCACCAGGCCACAATTCAAGTTGAGGAAAAATCCTTAGTCTCTCTCCCAGTCCGCTGTCCTTCACAGTTTCTCTGCCAGGAGTGCCTGTCCTTTGGTATCTCTCTCAGCAATGCACGTCTCTTGCATGTCTTTTCCAGTAGTGCGTGTCTCTTGGGCACATCCTTCCTCAGCCACCAGTCAGAGAGACCGTTCTGCCTCTAGGAGGCCTCCTTTTGAGCCCAGCAGAGTGGCCAAACCAACCAATCATAACATCAGAATTCTAAACACCTGAGAGAGAGCAGGAACTTCCCAGAACATTGTTTAGTGCCACTCCCAATAGAAATACCCCAGGTGGACAACTTTAGCAATCAGGAGCTCCTCAGTTGCTCATGGCAGGTTCCACCTCAGAGTTTACAAAGACTAATGGATAAAAAAGCCACACTAAGTAGTTTACTACACTGCAGCCAGTGTCTTGACTTGGAAATTGGATTCCATCCTTTCTTTAATCAAATATTTGGCTCCTACAATTGTTACCCTCTCTAGCTCATCATCCTTTCTTTTCCCTTTCAGGGCATTGCCAGTGGTGTACGAAAGTGCTGGGTTGCTCACAACTTAAAACCCTCCTCCATCCCAATATACCCTCCAATTAATACCCCATTTCTCTGTTCTCCTTTGGAGAAAACTCATCATTGGCATTGTCTATACTTAATGACTCCTATTTTTTCACCACCATCCTCCATTTTGTGTATAACTCACTCCAGTTGAGTTTTTGTCCTTATTATTCCACTGAAATGCTCATGTCAGGGTGGCTGTGCCTCTGGCTAGCCAAAAGAAATAAACAGTTCTCAGTTCTCATTTTACCCATATTCTTGGCAGCATTTTATACAGTTTATTACTCCCTTCCTTTTCAAATGGCTTTTTCTTTTTCTTTTTTTTTAAACTAGTAGTGGTTTCTGGTTATTTTCCCATAACATTGGTCTCTCCTGTGGCTGTCTAATGATCATCTTAAGTTTAACCTGGCCAAAGTGGAGCTTTTGATTTCATATTCAATCTGTTCTCCCTTTAGTCTTCTACCACTCCGTTAGACATCAGCATTTACTCCTTCATTCAGTTCCTCAACCAGTCCAAAGGGTGTATCATCAAAGTATGTCCTGAATCCCTCCACTGCTTATTCCTGCCTCCAGAGCTACCTACCACCTCATTGAAGACACCATTGTAATCTCTTGCTTGGACTTCTCTCGAGACTCTCCTGTCTGGTTTGTCTGCTTTTATTCTGCTCCCCTGTTCTCACCCCAAGCCTACACTTTACAAAACACTGGAAGGGATCTTAAAGCATACATCTGTGCTTAAAATGCTTTAATTGCTTTCATTCATTTTATTCATATTTAGAAGCAAATTTAACTCCTTATCATGGCCTTCAAATGTGTCCTTTTCCTGGCTACTACTTCTTTTCCCTACCACCCTCTCCCCTTGTATGCCAGCCACATTGGCTATCTTTAACTTTTTAAAATACACCAAGCTTTTTCTGGTCTCAAGGCTTTTATATTTTGCCCAAAACACTTATCCCTAAGATCTTCACAGGGCTTGCTCCTTTGCATCACTAATGCTGCACCTTGAATGTCAACTTCTAAGTGATACTCACCTTCTTTCTAGTAATTCCCCAGCATTCTCTATTCTCTTCATTTTCTTTATAGCTAGCTGAAATTTTATTTTAATGATCTGTTTGTTTTTTTCATTCCTTCACTAGAAGTAAGTTCAAGTGAGTTCTGCCCACGAGTGTGTCTGCTGCATCCAGAGCAGGCCCTGGCGCAGAGTGAGTACAAACAACTAAATGAATGTGAAAGATTTCAGGGGACAGGTCAGGTGGTCATCCATATCAGAACTAAGGATTAGTGGCCTGTGTTGAATTCTAGGGCTGACCTCGGCAGTACTAAACCAGAGAGACTGCTAAGAATGAAAGGCTCTAGTGCAAAGTAGTTCCTGCAATCCATCTATTCCAGGGAGCTTGTCCAAGCGCTTGTTAGTGGTGGATGGAGAGGTTCGCAGTGAGCTCTGCTAATCAGCTGATTTGCCTACTTCCATCAACAGTTACTACCTATTAGCTTCTGCGGCACCATCCCCACCTAACTTAGTGCCTCACAAGAGCTTGCCTTCCGACGGGGAATTTTCTTTGCTTGCTTTGCCATCTCCTCACTTGGCTTTTCCTTCTTTAACAAGCACAACAGCATGCTGCTGCATCTTCAAAGAGAAAATTAATTCCGTCCGCAGAAGGGTCAAGTGCTAGAAAGTGCATAGCCAGGCAGTTTGCATGGCAGGATACAGAAGATATGATGCTAATAAGATTCTAAGATGAGAACAGCAGACTGTCTCTAGGGATTCAGATGAAGGGGTCTGTAAATTTTAAAAGAAATGGTCTCCGAAAACTAATGATGTCTGCTTTCCAATTCATTAATAATGTGGACTGGGGAGATGGGAGTGAGATTCAGGCCATGCTTTGAAATATCAAAATGTAACGAGGAAGAAAACAGTGAGAGCGATCTCAATGGGGTCATAAAGCTGGGAGAAGGAGGCAAACTGTAAGAAGATGTGGTGGTGCTGTGTGCAGGGGAGGGACTCAACCCACCCCCTGTGTGCATATTTATGTGCATACGGTCCCTTTATCTGTATACAAGCAGATACAGACTTCTTCTGCTAGAAAAAAAATACTGCAACATTGATAAGGCTTTTGCAATTTTCATATTTAAGGTGACTCAGAGAGAATATTCCAAGTATTGTTAAAAAAAAAAAAAAAAAAAAAAACACATCTAAGCGTCTGCCTTTCCATATTTACAAACCCTGCCCTTCACCTCTTTGCATTGCATACAAGGAACTGAGTAACAAGAACCTCAACCTTGTTTGTAGTTAATAGTGGAAGAAAAAACCCTCAGGCAAAGCCTAATGAACCAGGAGCAATTCTGAGCTCTCCTTTGTAATATCTGCCGAGGCAGTGTCTTTCCAAGGGCTCCCTGGACATGACGTGTGACCTTGCTGCTTTACATCATTAAAATTTCCCATTACTGGAATGGTGTTTGCATGGAGGGGCCGTTGTGCAGATATTACGGCTGAGTTTCTCCCTGCTGCATCCGGAGTTTGTGCTAATAGAAAATGCCTCTCTGCTTGAACAGTTCCCCCAAGCTGGGAGGTGTGTGCGGCAGCAGGAGAGTGTAGCTTTGGCTTTTATTTTGACAAAGCTATTACATTTTGCAGATTGAGGTTATGGTCTTTCCTCCTATCTCTGTATTTTATCTGCATGATATTTTCTGATCTTCCTTTTAAACCCCCATTAGTTACGATTGAGGCTCTGAGGTGGCAGCCTGCCTTGGAGCTGTGATATCGTCAGCTTTTCTTTCGAACCACTAAATAGACTGACTGATTCGATAGTGTTCAGTCATGTGGAACCTTTCTAGGGGCCTCGCCTCAGAAAGGAGACCCTTGTGCGCCAGAGAGAGGCCTAGAGGATAACTGCAACCCCTCAAGGGACTGACAATCTTAAAAGCAAATACGTAGTGTCATACTGCCGGGCCTTACGTTCTGTTGGTCACATCCTCCTGCTGAGCTTTTCCATCCTCAGGTGCCTGGAAGTTGTGGAGGTTGATAGCTGGTGGCATTTTCAAGCCCCGAGCCCATCCTCAACATGCTTTACTCCCCTCCTACGAAGCTGCTGTCCTGGTCCTCCTATTCCGAACTATGTTCCACCCACAGTCTCACTGTTACACTTTCATGCAACTCTGATCTTATGATTTTAGCAGAAAGTTTCACAATAATGAATCCTTTAGCCCAGAGGGGACAAATATTTCAAAGTACTGGTTATACAGCTGTAAACTGTTTAGAACCATCTGAAAGGAGAGATTCCGCGAACAGCTCTCCCAAGTTGCCAAATGTGTCGATTGAGAGGTTTTGAATCAGAAGCTAGTAATTTCTAAAGCAAGATAATGTGACTGCTTCTTTCTCCATGGCTCTCGTATGTTAAGCAAGCAGAATGAATTCTTCCTGATAAACATTTCTTGAAGCTGGGAGGATAGCTCCAACACTTCACTTTGTTCACCTTCTTGAATGTGTGAGACATGGCAGTCTAGAGTGGAGGGTGTCACGGAGAGGGGGTTGTAGAGGTGAGGAATTTATTTCCCCAGGAAATCTCATTAGCGATGCAGTGCCTGTTTTTCATTGAGGTTTCTGCTCCTTGGCTTTGTTTTCGGCTGAGTAACTGAGCCCGAAAGCCTTCTGGTGACTCACAAAAGGTCACACTGAGAGTTGGGGGCACAGACCAAAGCACGCTGCCTACCTGTGATTGATGTGTATTAAAGCTGTCTTGAGCCACTCATAAACACAGCAAGAATCCTGTTCTCTTTTCATCAGTGCTCTTGACCAAGACTTGATTTACTGTTTGGCAATCAGCTGCTCCTTCAGTCCTCTACAATAGCTTCTTTAATAGCTTGTCATAACAGTTGATGACAGTTTGGAAAAGCTCACATATTCAATATATTTTTTTAAATGGACTTTGCACTATTCCAGGTATCAAGTCTTTATAAACAGTCTAATTGTTCCCAGAGTGTTTGCTAACCTGAAGGAAAGTGTGGATGAATCCGACCCTCCTCCTCTATCAATGAGGGTATTGAGATGTGTATTCAATATTGTAGCAAATTACTGCTGAAAATTGGTTCCATGTCCCCAAGGCTACTTACCTCAAAAGGTGAACTGGTAGAAGTACCTGCCAGAGAAGACCAGCTCTACTATTTCTTGATGAGATTGCTTTGAAGTTTGCACCGAGAAGAGATCAAAATTGGATCAGAGTGTTATAAGTGACAGTACAATTTTTGTTCCGGTACAAGAAATAGTAATTATCCATTGAGTAGGTTTATCGTTTTGATGTTTGACCGTATCATAATGAAGTTTAAGATCGATGTTAGCATCACTGAGAAATTAGTTGTATAATCTTAGAAGAGGTGTGTGTACAGAGTGCATAAGACTTAGACACAACAACCATTAAAAACAAATCTCTGTTTCTGATCAATTTAGTTGTTACTTTTTAATGGCCTAGGCAAGTTGACCAGCTAGCTTCGTGACCTTCCAGTAGCCACTTGCACATCTGTGTGCAGGAATGCCTGCTCGAGTGATCTCCAGAATATCTAACAACCCATTTGGCAGGTGCAGCAACCATTCAGAATGGATTCACCAACCACACAGAACAGATGCCAAGCGGCTGGTACTCTGTAGCGGAACGTCCAATTGAACCTCAGCCCTGCTCCTCATTCCTCTCCACATGTGCCAGTTTTGCATGTTCTTCAAGGCTCAGCTTACGTGTACTTCTTTCCTAAAGCCATTCCTGGACGCATTAGTATACAGTTCTATGCCTCCATTCTGAATTCCTGTGATATTTACAGTCTGTGCCTCCCAATTGTTGCTAAACCGTGTGCTGCCTCCTATTGTCATTCTCCTTGTTATATCCCTCGTAACACAGTGTTGTCTACATACAGGCATTTCAAAACTATTTTTGCACATAAAATATTCTTGTGAAAATACTCAGAGATAATGTAGCACTTTTAAAGTGCTGCATTTGGTGGTGCCTGATTTGAATGTCCCTTGCGGACTTCAGCACTGTGTCCAGGTAACCCATTTTCTTTTAGAGAAGCAACTGGAAAATTACATTTCATCAAAAAACTGTAGCATGATGGGTCTCTCACCAGCACCTTTTCCACTGTATAATTTTTTTTTTTTTTTACATATACTCTACACATTTTCCAGATGATTAGAAATTTTGCTCCATTCTTTTTCATTTGAATTGGAATTTTGGGTGAGATCTTCTGTAGTGATGGAAGAGTTCCAATTTTGTAAGAACCTGTGAAGAGTTGTGTATGTTATATATGAAGTCATAGTTTCAGATTTGAGCAGAATGTATGATAGTTTCCCTTCAGAACATAAAAAAAGTTACATATTCAGGTAAAATTATAGAAAGTCCCCCAACCAAGTGTTTGATTATTATTCAGAAGTTTATTTTGATTATATTTGCCGCAGTGGTTAAAGCATTCAGCTGCTAACCAGGTCAGCGGTTCAAACCTACCAGCCACTTTGCAGAAGAAAGATGAGGCAGTCTGCTTCCATAAAGATTTACAGCCTTGGAAACCCTGTAGGGCAGTTCTACTCCGTCCTGTAAGATCACTATAAGTCAGAATTGACTCAATGGCAGTGAGAAATTTTTTTTTTTTCCTCTCCCATAGAAATGTTACCAAGAGGAAATGTTTCTATAATAATGAGTCATCATCACCCACTCCAGCAAAGAAGGGGACCTAAGTTCTGCCAAGAGTGTTTTAGGAAAGAAAGATGGAGATGGATTCTATGAAAAAGGCTGTGAGGGCAGAGCCCCAAAGCATCAAGTGTTTCCCCAATTTGTGCCTAATGTATTCTTTTCTTTTTCTTTTTTTTTTTTTTTTAAATAATGCTAGATTGGGATGTAAGAGGTCTTGTAAAGCTAATGAGAATAAGCAAGAAATTATCAGTTACTTCTTGGAAGTAACTAGGATAAGCTGTGTAGAATAATAAAACGAACATGAGAACAGAATTAGAGTTAGCTGTAGTCCTGGTTCTACTGCAAGCTCTCCAGTTGACCTTGAACATGGCACTGCACCTCTCTGGGCCTCTGTTTCCTCATCTATGAAATGAAAGGTCTTACTGTACAAAACAAACTGTGACCATCACCCTTCCATCTCCACCCAAATCTCTACTCAAATCTGTTGTGTCCTCTTCATTCTGGCTCTCTGTCTTGTATTCACTTCTTTCTACTGAATCCAGCCACCCCTTCCACTTCAGGCACTTGCTTTTACCTTCTCTTGCCCACAAGCTAACAGTGAGTTGGAGAAGGGAAAATACTTAATCACCTATTGGTCAGCAAGTTGTTGCTGTCGTTAGTTGCCATCAGGTTGATTCTGATTCATGGCAACCCCCGTGTGCAGAGGACAACTGGGCTCTGGAGGGTTTACAAGACTGTGACTTTTCAGAAGCAGATCACCAGCCTCCCTTTTGAGGCACCTCTGTGTGGGTTTGAACTGCCAACCTTCCAACTGGTAGTTGAGTGCTTAACTGTTTGTGCCACTCCACTGACTCATAGTGGTTATTACAGACCTTATTTTATTTGCTGTGAGTATGTTTGTGCTTAGTATCTGTCCTGAAAAACTCTTAAGAACAAAGGCTGTTGGTGGAACCACTGAGACTGTGGCCCCTAGCTATCCTTCAGGTCTGGAATTGAACCCACACCTGTGGTTTCCAGCCAAACAGAAGATAGGCACATGAGTTGAACATTTACCTGAGGTAGATACACTCCTTGGAGAGAACAATCCTTGAGAAAGAAGGGCTGCCTATGCACAGGGAGACAGCTCAGGGGGCAGGAGTCCATGGAGGGATGGACACTGGGAAGAGGTAACTATGGGGAGGAGGTGGGAGGGGAGCTGTTGCATTGTGGTAAACTGTGGTCAATGTCATGAGACAAAGTGTATGTGAACTGCTGTATGGAAGGCTAATTTGCTCTGTAAATCTTCACCCAAATCACAATTAAAAAAAAAAAAAAGAAGAAGAAGAACAAAGGCTGTGTTGTCTTATGCTTATTTCTATGTTTAAAGGTCCTGGTGGATTTGAAAACTGTTGAATGAAACAATAATGTTAACATCTTGAATTAAAAATTAGTATCCCTCTGATGGCACAGTACAGTACATTTGACTGTTAACCAGAAAGTTGGTGGTTCAAACCCATGAGCTGCTCCATGGAAGGAAGATGGGGCAATCTACTTCCAGAAGATTTACTGCCTCAGAAACCCATTGGGCTCCCTATGAGTTGAAATCGATTCAACGGCACTGGGTTTGGGTGTGGTTTTTTTTTTTTTTTTGGTGTCCCTTTTTCTTAGTCACCTTGAGGAGTAAGTTGCACCTGACCCAAGCCATGGTATTTTCAGTTGCCTCATAGGCATGTGAAAGTTGAACAATGAGTAAGGAAGACCAAAGAAGAATTGATGTCTTTGTGTTACGGTGTTGGCGAAGAATACTGAGGGCTGGAATAATGAACAAATCTGTCTTAGAAAAAGTACAGCCAGGATGCTCCTTGAAAATGAGGATGGTGAGACATCATCTCACATACTTTGAACATGTTCACAGAAGGGACCAGTCCCTGGAGAAGGCTGTCATGCTTGGTAAAGAAGAGGGTCAGAAAAAGAAAAAGGCCCTCAACTAGATGGATTGACACAGAGGCTGCAGCAGTGTGCTCAAACATAGTAACAATGGTGTGGATGGCACAGGACTGAGCAGAGTTTCCTTCTGTTGTAGGGTCACTGTGAGTGGGAACTAGACTCCATGGCACTGATACCATCCTCCTTTCTATTCTTTCAGTAGTTTTGCATGCATAGCAGAGTGAACCAGATTAAGCATGTGACTTGTTCATAGACTTGTCATAAACTCTGTGCTAGTACTCGTGGATACAGTTGCTACAAACCAGCACTAATTGTTTTCATGGCACTGCCAATTAAAGCCATCTGTCACTGTGTTAACTTGGCTTGCGTTATATTTTATTTCATAGGAAATCGAGAGGCCACCCAATTGTATGCCAGTGTGTGTGTGTGATTATCCTCCCTCACAGATTGAGTTATGGCTTCAAATTGATTGCTCAGACTTGAAGTCACTGCTTATTTGAGCCACGTTGTTGTATAGCTCAAGCCTTGATATTTTTGTCAGATACGGATAATGGTGCTCTCCTCTAATATTTGGATATTGCCTTCAAAGCTCAATTTTTTTCCATGTAGGCCCCTTGCAGATTATAGAATTACTTCCAATGTTACGCTTTTAACTATTGCAGGATTGGATGTGGGGAAAGTTGGAAATAATGTATTAAAAAACCGTCTTCCAGGAGCTGTTCTTTCCTTCCATGATTGTGGAGTTATAGCCAGCTGTATAGCTAGTCACATTTCCTAGCCTTCCTCACAGTTAATTATAACTCGGTGAGTAACTTCTCACCAGTGAAATGTGGTTGGGCGTGAAATGTACTGCTTCTGAATTGAGGTTTATTATTTATTTATTTAAAACATGATTTGAGTGAAAGTCTACAGAGCTAGTTGATTTTCTGGTCTACAGTTCATACACATTTTGTTTTGTGACATTGATTACAGTCCCCACAATGTAGCCGTATGTTCCGCACTCCTCCTGTTTACCGTTTCCCTTTCTCCCTCTTTCCTCTTCTTTCCTCTGAGCTTTGTCCCTGGGGAAATGCTGCCCTTTTGATCTCATTTGATTGATTGTTCAAATAAGTGTGCACCTTCCAGGTATTGTTGTTCAACTGACAGACCTGTCTGTTTTTTGGCTGAAAGTTGAGCCATGGGGGTGACTTCAGTTCTAAGCTTGAAGAGTGTTTAAAGGCCATGGTCTTGGGGGTTCCACCAGTCTCTATCAGGCCCGTAAACCTGGCCTTTTTTATGATACTGAGTTTTGTTCCACATTGTTCACCTACTCTATCTAGGACTTCTTATTGTGATCCCTTTCAGAGCATTCAGCAATGGTAATGCGGCACCATCTAGTTCTGGTCTCAGAATTGTCAAGGCTGGGGTTCACATGGTCCATTAGTCCTTTCAGCTAATTGCTTCCTTGCTTCTTTGATTTCCTTCACTTTTCTTTGCTCCGGATGGGGAGAGACCAATAGTTGTACCTTACATAGCTGCTTACAAGCTTTTAAGGTGCTTGTCACTACACACCAAAGTGGAATGTATAATGTTGTCTTTGTAGACTAGATTGGGCCTGTTAGGAAAGGAGATAAGCCTTTCCTATGTTGGCTGAGGAGAAAGAGTTTTTGTGTGTAGTTCTGCTTTAGTGAACAGTAAAATAATCTTTCTGAATATGCCCCTAGCAGACTTCCTCTTATATCTGGGAAGTATAGCCATACCTACCTTCATGAGTATCTAGGAAATTATTTTAGTTATTAGTTATAATAATAAATGTGTATTATTTTAGCCTGTATACTTGGAAGGACAGCAACGGGTTTGGGTTCCTTTTTTTTTTTTAATAGTTGGAAGTGGATGGGATAGCCAACATTGTCTACAGTAATAACCTAAACATACAATGCAATAAGTTAAAAAGAAAAACATTTAAATAAGCGCAACTTGGGTGGAAAAGATTAATAAGTTAAAAGCAGAATATAATGAAGTAAGCAAAAAGCCCAAAGGGATGATCAATGAAACCATTATCTGGTCCTTTAAAAGTCCGACATGAGAGTGAAATCTGGCAACTCTGGTCAAGAAAAACATAGAAGAGATGCAAATAAGCAACATAAGGTGATAGGTAACTACCGATTCAGAGTTGGGTTTTTGAGTTTAAAAGAAAGCTAAGTATGAATTCTAAAAACCAAACCCAACCCACTGGCATCGAGTAGATTCTGACTCACATCCACCTACAGAACAGAGTAGAACTGCCCCGTAGGGCTTCCAAGGCTGTAAATCTTTATGGAGGCAGTGGGTTTGAACTGCTGACCTTTGGTTAGCAGCCCAATCCCTTGACTGCTGTGCCACCAGAGATCTTTAAGTATGAATTAATGCCAGCAAATTTGGAAGTCTAAATTAGAAGGTTGATTTGTGTATGAAAATATAAATCACAAAATTGACTCAAGAATAGATGGAAGTATCGTTGTTTGTTGTTGTTATGTGCCATCGAGTCGGACCCAACTCATAGTGACCCCTCCTTGGGTTTCCGAGAGTGTATCACTACGGAAGTAGATTGCCCCATCTTCCTTCTGAGGAGTGGCTGGTGGGTTTGAACCACCAGCCTTCTGGTTAGCAGTCAAGTAAGTAAGTACCTTAGCCACTATGCTACCAGAGCTCCTAGATGGAAGTATATAGTACCTTATAAAAAAATGAAAGAATAATCAAAGATGTATCCTTTTAGAAACCCAACCTCTTCACTGCTTTAGAAGAAAAGAATGTGTTTCTAACTGATAAAAGATTCAAGTTTTTGATCAGTTAAATTTCATTTCTGGAATGCAAGGATAGCTTAACATTAAGAAATTCATTAATTTAATATATTATCAGGTTAAAGTAGAAAACTCATACAGTCATCTCAAAAGGTGCCCCCCCCCAAAAAAAAAAACAGTTTAGGTATAATTGAAAACAATTTTAAAAATCCTTAGTAAACTGAGAAAAGGAAAACAAACACCCTAATCTAACACAGGTATATATCAGAACCTTACAAAAAACTTCAGCATTAAAGGTGTTAGCAGAGATGCCCCACTATCCACTCTTTTCTTCCTCCTTACTAATAGAAATTGATTTTTAGCTGGACTCATGACTGTCTGAAATAAAAACTACATTTCTCAATTTCCTGGCCACTAGGTGTAGCCATGTGATTAGGTTGGTTAAGTCTGGCCAATGGCCTATAAACAATAGTATCATGTGCAACCTCAAGGAACTGTCTATGTCATCAAGGATGAATTTCAAAAGCTCACAAGATCAAGTGACAAAGGCTACGTACATTATTATACCAACTATATAAATGTTGGGAAAAAAGCATACCAAATAATACACACAAAGGTACACATATAAATCCTAATTTTTAAAAAATGTACACTAGAATTAAAAGCACACCAGTATCTGAAGGAATGGGAAGGCAAAGGAAATTAGCTCTATCAGTAATACCTTATTCCTTAAAACTAACAAAACAATAGCAAAAGATTCTGAACCAAATACGACATAAAGCTAACAGCTATTAAACCTGAGTCATATTAAATAATTCAACATATTATTTTCTTTGTTTTCTATGTGTATACAATATTATATAGTTTTTAAATTGTATAAAATAAAATCTTGAAGCAAAAGGAAATTGAAATAAAATAGCAGGGGTGCCTGTAGCAAGAGGGAGAGAAGTCCCAACCATGTTGCTTTGTTCTTCCTGGATCCTAAGATGATTGAACACATAGAAGCCTCGAGGCTTGGACTAATTGCCTCATCCCCTGAGTAAATAAGGTCTCAAAGCAAAAGCTAAATGTAGTCACTTTGATTTGTCAGATCCCAGAGGTTGTTCTGATGAGGGAGTCAGATGCTCTATTATTAGCAATAGTTTATTAAATTACTACAATTAGAGAAAAACTACCCTTCTATCTTTATTTACTATGGAGTGGTTTTTTTTGTTTGTTTGTTGCTGAATTTATCTAATAAAAAATCAAGATAGCAAAATAATACAATGTGGCACCGCCCATCCATAATCACCAACAGGAAGCATAAAATGCCTAAGAATAAATGTAAGGAAAAATATACAAGATCTTACAGGGAAAAAAATGGTAAAAATTTACTGAAAATTATTTTTAAAAATCTAAATATTAGAAAAACAGTCTATGCTTCTTTATGGGAACATTCAATATTTTACAGATATTCTCCTCAATTTATAAATTTAAGTGAAATCCCAGTAAAATAGAACTTGGCAAGCCAATTCTCAGAATCATTTGACTTTGAAAATACTCAGGAATCTCCAGAAATATTTTTAAAAAATAATGAATAAAGACAATCCATATCAGATATCTAAATATATTGCAAACCTTAAATAATTGAAACAATGTGGTATTCACAGAATAGAAAAATAGAACAGAATACAGGGTTCAGAAAGAGATTAATACATATGAAATTTAAAAATAATAAGGGTTGTATTTCACATCAGTAAAGAGTAAACAATAATGTATATAATATATGTATATGTATAAGTAATATATATGTAATAATATATAATATATAAATATTATAAATAATATATAAATAATTATAATATATGTATATAACTCACTGCCGTGAAGTCAGTTCAACTCATAGCAACCCCTCCTTTGGTTTCTGGGCGGGGGATCTCTCTGGAAGTAGAGTGCTCAGTCTTCCTTCAGAGGAGTGGCTGGTAGGTTTGAACCACCAGCCTTCTGGTGAGCAGTCAAATGCCTTAGGCTCTATGCCACCAGAACTCCCGTAATATATGCATAATTTACATTATATGTATGATTACATTCCAACTATGACATGCACAAACATAAATTCCAAATGGATTAAAGAGTTGAACATAATGAACATCAAAATTATGAAACTATCAGAAAAGAAAATATGAAAATATTTCTTTGTTTTGTAGTGGGGAGGCCTTTTTAACCTGGAAGCAATACCTAGAAATCATTTAAAAAATGACAGATTAGATTTCATAAAAATTTAGACAAATTGGAAGAAAATATTTGCAATAGGTGTAATTTTTTAAAGATAAAAAATTAGAATACGTAACGAAACCAAACCCACTGCCATCTAGTAGATTCCAACTCATAGTATAGGACAGAGCAGAACTGCCTTATAGGATTCCCAAGACTATGACTCTTTACAAAAACAGACTTTCTCCTCTTTCTCCTGTTGAGTGGCTGCTATAGGTTGGAACCTTTCGGTTAGCAGCCTAATGCTTTAACCATTGTACCACCAGAGCTCCTTAGAATGTATAGCCAAAACCAAATCCACTGCCATCAAGTTGATGCCAACTCATAACCCTATTTAAAAAAACAAAACAAAACAAAAACTCACTGCCTTGAGTCGTTTTCAACTCATAGTGACCCCTCCTTGGGTTTCCAATGTGATATCTCTAAAGAAGTAGATTGCCCAATCTTCATTCCAAGGAGTGGCTGGTGGGTTTGAACCACCAGCCTTATGGTTAGCAGTCAAATGCCTTAGGCATTACGCTGAGCAGAACTGCCCCATAGGATTTCCAAAGCTGTAAATCTTTATAGAAACAGACTGCCTCATCTTTCTCCCACAGAATGACTGGTGGGTTCCAACCACAGAACTTTTTTGTTAGCAGCTGAATGCTTTAGCCACTGCACCACCAGAGCTCCTTTAGAATATATAAAGAGACCCTGAAACCAATAAGAAAAAAAACGTTGCAAAAATGAGCAAAAGTTATGAAGAAGCAAGTAAAGGATAAGCACTAAAATGACCGATACACACACAAAAAGATTCTCCACATCATTAGTAATCAGGCAGAATGTAAACTGAGAAGAGGGAAGTGAGAGTTACCTGTAGATTGTCAAACACATAAAGATTAATAACACTTGGTATTAGCAAGACCCTAAGGAAATAAGTACTCTCTACACCAGTGACCTCTTCTGCTTTCTCCCTTGGTCATTCTAATTTTGCCACACTGTCCCCCATGCTAGGAGCTCTGGTAGCATAGTGCCTAAGACACTTGACTGCTAACCAGAAGGCTAGAGGTTCAAACCCACCAGCCACTTATCGGAAGGAAGATGGAGCAATCTACTTCCGTAGATACTGCCTCGGAAACCCAAGGACGGGTCGCTATAAGTCTGGTCGGACTCACGGCACATATCAACAACATCCTGCATGCTTAGTGCATCCTACCTACCTGTCCACCTCAGATGTTTTCTCCTACTATCCTTTCAAATGTGAATGCTCTTCCCTCAGATACCTCTGTAGCTTGCTAATACTTCCTTCAGGCTTTTCTCTGAGACTTCCTTCTCAGCAAAGTACCTGTACCACCTGATTTAAATATGCAACCTGCAATTATTATTCCTAATACTTCTTGACCTGCTTTGTTTTCCTCCATTAACCACCATGTTGGGTAGGTAGGTATGTAGGTGGGTAAGTAGACAAGGAAGTAGCCACTGAATAAACCTTTTTGAGAAATGAGTAAAAAATGTTCCAGTGGAAAGAGTGTAAGTTGATACACATGTTTAGGACATTTTGCATTTAAGTAAATACTAAAATAGATGAAATATAGGTACTGTCTGACCCGTAATTTCACTTCTGTGTATCTGTTCTTAGTAAAAACATTTGTGCCCAGAGACATAGGTACTAGGATGACAAGTATGCTCAGTGCAAAATGGTTTTTAATAATAATAATAAAGAGAAAAATGACAAGGGAGAGATTGAAGAAAATATGGTATATTTATACAACACTATACAGTGCATCTGTTACAAAGAATAACATGGGTCTGTATGTACCCATCTCAAAAGATTTCCAGGATATGATATCAAGTAGAAAAAAAACAAATCGCTAAAAGATACTTAAAATATAATCTGACTTACAGGGAAAAAATCTGTGTGTGTGTGTGTGTGTACATAAACACACACGTATGTATCCACATATAAATAAATGCATATATATATACATCTATATATACATAAATGCATATACATCAATGTATATGAATGCAATTTTAAGGCATAGAGATACACTTGAAATTGTTAGTGGTTTGTTAACTTCTCTCTGTGGAGAGTAGGAATTTGAGTGGGAGTAAACTGGTACAGGAGCATAGTCTATATATGTCATCTATTACATTTTTAATTAAAAAATAGAGTGTCTCCAAGGTTATCCTATTCCAATGTCAGTCTCACTCATTTGTATCCTGAAATGCTCTCTTGGGTGGCAGTAAGATGAAATCACGGCCAGTGTGCTGGGAATTGAGTTTAGAAGAGCATTGTGCCGGGGAACATTAGTCAGCCCATGTGCCCCTATAGAAAAGAGGTGGAGAACTGTGTTCATGCCCCATTGTTTCATTTCCTCCCACAGCATTTAGAAACAAAAGCCTCGTGTTGCCTCTGCTGTGGGCAGAATATGTCAAAATGCAGGAGGAAAGATTCTCTGCAGTTTCGACACATTTCATACCTACAGAATTCCTCTTTATGCTGTGTTCTAATTTTAAATAAATATAATGCTTCCTCACTAACATCAAATACAGTGAAATCAATTGCAGGGCTCAGGGTACATGAATGAGTATGCTGTCAGTCCCTTCTTTTAAGTCTTACATGTGGATCAGAAAATGTAAGATATTATATGGCACAGGACCTCGCTTGCTTTGCAGGAATTTAAAAACCATTGTTCATGTGCGTTCATTCTCCATTGTTGTATTGTCTTTCCACTTTATATACAAGCATGTTTGTGCTACTCCATGGAAACACACAGATGTATGCATATGCACATTCACACACACACACACACACAGACAGCCTGCCACAGCTGCCTGTCTCAATCCCAGGCTTTTTCTGGATAAGCATTGCTTGACCTTATGTCTTTTCACCATCAGCACCCTCTTAATGACTACCCAGGGTTGCAAGTCACTGACCTATGGGCCAGGGACAACCTTCTGAGGCAATTCTGTTTTAAATCAGATTCACTTCTCTTCCTTCTTTTCTTCTTAACTTGACAGGTAGTGGCATCACTAGGATTGGTGTTACCCCTAAAATGGTGTCACCCCCCCCCATGGACTTCCTCCTATACCAAACCATCAAAATCCTCAGAATTGTTTATTGTCAATTTTAATCATAGAATAATAGATCATAAATATAGTTGCAAATTGAGTAAATATAATATTTCTTAAAGTATATTAATTGTTTTGTAAAATCAGAATTGTTTTGTAAAATCTTCCCATATTGAATAACATTATTATTAGTTACAACATTATTAGTAAGTGAGCAGAAACTTTTCAAAATTTTTCTTCTTTTCCTTTAATTACTACACCTACTCCTCACTTAGCGACTTTTTATGTGTTATTTTGTAGTAAAAAACCCTGCTATCCAGCTATTTTGTAAATTAGTGACATACGTCTGACAGTAACAAATGCTGAGCTATGAGGCAAGAGTAGCATTGGTGGTCATGGTTAAGGCTATATGTCATCTTGGCTGGGCCATGATTCTCAGTGGTTTGGCAGTTATGTAATGAGGTGCTCATCCTACATTTTGTGATCTGATGTGGTCATTCTCCGTTTTTACATAACTTTGATTTTCACATACACACCTGGTCTTTGGGGCCTAACGAAGTCTATAAGTGAGGATTGGATATACTTCATTCTCAGCAAAGTTATTGATACAGTTTCACAAATACAAATTACCACAATATTGTAGCTAAAACACCAGAAAATTTGACAAAATTAGTGACTATAAAAATGCCGGCAGCAACAAAAACAACAGCTCATGCTTGTAACGTGTGCAGACGAAACCATGTGACAGAGGCATCACTGTAATTGGTTGATAATGACACACCTCTGACTGGAGAGCATTAGAAAGTTCAAAAAGTAAATGAGCATAGAGTTTTAGCACTGCAGATATATTGATATATGTAAACTGGGCTTACCACAAATGTTCTTGTTGTTACAGCTCACTGTTGTTGTTGTTGTTGTTTGCCGTCAAGTCGGCCCCGACTCATAGCGACCCCTCCTTGGGTTTCTGAGGCAGTATCACTACGGAAGTAGGATTGCCCAACCTTCCTTCCGAGGAGTGGCTGGTGGGTTTGAACCGCCAGCCTTCTGGTGAGCAGTCAAGTGCCTTAGGCACTGTGCTACCAGAGCTCCTACAGCTCACTACAGGGATATTTTTCTGAAAAATCATAAATTTCTCCTGAAACACTGTCCAAAAATTTTATTGACAGTCATTTTACAGTCCCCCACTCTGGCAGTGTCACCCAGTGTGGTCCACACACACACACACACACACACACCCCATCCTCCTGTTGATGGGATAGAATTGAATTAATAGAGAAGGAGAATTATTACTTCTATTCAAATATATTACTAACAATAGCAATAACAATAATGATAACTAATATTCCTGAGCCCTTGCAATACTCCAGGCACGATTCTAAGCACTGTATGGGTCTCATTTAATCGCGATAATTCTTTGACCAGGTACTATCGTGTCCATCTTACAAATGAGAAAAACAAGATTTAGAGAGACTAACTAAATTGCTCAAAGGTTGCACAGCTAATAAGTGGCAGAGATGTGATTTAAACCCAGGAACAGATGTAATAATGATGAAGAATCTGAAAGAACTGAAGGTCTGTGTGAATGCATTTTTAATGTTTTTGATTCATTTTATATTTTTAATTACTGAAATAACCAATGATTGTATCAAGTAAACACAATAAAATAAAAAGTTGCGTCCAGGCAAGAGTGATTATCCATCCTTCCTCTCCCAACCCTGGCCACAGCCTTCCACTACCATGTCCCAAAGAACCCGGGTTAACAGCCTGCAATGTATCCTTCCATGCCTTTCTGTTTACTCATCCAGCATACAGGCATCCATACACTTACACGGGGGTTATTTGTTCGTGCGTGCATGCGTGTGCAGTGGCTATTTGCTACAATTCTTTTCCCCAGAATTCCCTTCCCTGAATGGTTCTAGGCTAGGATTGACTACAAGAGACACTTGTGTGAGATTTGGAGGGCAGATACGAAGCAGCAGGCACGTGTAGTTTCGGAAGGTTTATAGGGTCAGGCGCTGTAACACGTTGTGCATCTGCTGCTCCCCTGTTGCATAAGGCAACGGTGGGGCCCAGAAATTCTCCAGCTCCCACAGGATCTCCTCCTTCAGCTTCTCTTACTCCTGGGCCTGCTGCATGTGTAGTGTATGACAAAGGGCATCACCTTCTCCCGGAGGTCGCCCACACCACTGACACTGTATTTCCATGTTCATATTACTAACATATGGAGGAAGTGAAAGAGCCCTTGCTAGCTTACTTCATGTCCCTTTCCTTCCCAAACACCTGCCCTGCAGACTTCAGGCCCAATGCTGGACACAGTGGCAAAGCAGCACTTAATCTTTCACCAGCTCCACCATCGTAAAAGGTGAAATCCCTTTATTAGATTCCTTAGGCTGCGTGACTCCTAGAAGTGCTGCTTCTCTGCTCAAACCCTGACTGAGCCGGTGTGTTTGTTGTCGTTGTTGTTTGTCTGTTTGTAACCTAAACAGAACCAGATTACACGTGTAACTCTGCAACTTGCTTTATTCACTGATAGCTTATGGATTCATTCAAGCCCTATTTCTCCATGTATGTTTACACACAATCACGAACAAATACATATGTTCTGAGTTTGTTTAATGATTGTTTTTTTTCTATTTGTCTCTTCTCTTCACCTCCTGCCTTATGCCCCACCCTTCCCTTCCACACAACTTACATTAACACCATATATGTCCTACTGAATTTTACTTCATACTGACAGCTCCATACATGAACTAGTTGTATAAGTGCTATCACTTAAGTAAAGTATCCTTTCTCCACCAAACTGAGCTACCAATTTTGTTGTGTGTTAAATGTTCATATATTATGTTCTTTTCTTGGATTTTCTATTCTTTCAACTGATCTATCCTTAAGCTAATGCAAAAGCTGTATGATCTTTCTTATGGTAAAGCAAGGATCCAATATATATATAGTGTTCTTTTTCATATCTTCCTCAATTATTCTAGAACAATTATTCTTATGAATTTTAAGATTATAATAAGAAACTACTTTTTGAAAGTTCTGTTAGGATCCTAATTGGAAATGTACTTTCTTTTATATTAATTTGGGAGAATTTTATCTTTAGTCTTCTTCTCCAATACATGAAATGTCTTTCCAGTTGCTTGGATCTTGTTTTATAGCCTCCAGTGAGACTTCATAGTTTTCTTTATATAGTCTTGTGCCTTTCTTTGTAATTTTATTCCTAATTATTTTATAGTTTTTGTCATTGTAGAATAAAATACTATTTTTTTCCATTGTATTTCCATGTTCATATTACTGAAATATGGAAAACATTGATTTTTAACATGTATCTTGTATCTGGCTCCTTTAACAGATTTTTTTTTTTTTTTTTTTTTTT
>NW_006921654.1:8630779-8636255 GCF_000298275.1 Orycteropus afer afer
TTCCGTAGTGATACTGCCTCGGAAACCCAAGGAGGGGTCGCTATGAGTTGGTCCGACTCGACGGCACATAACAACAACAACAACAATTCTGTCAGTCAAGGTTTAGTCAGAGAAACAGAACTAATATCATGGGCTGTAATATTAGGGATTTATTATAGAAATAAGACCTTACACAGTTGTGTAAAATATTTGGAAAGGTCTGAAACACGGAGTTGGAGGATCAGAGAAAAGTCATTCACCAGCCCTTCTGAGGATGTGTGCATGGAAATCTGGAAGCCGGGTAGTTCAGCTGCTAGAGAAGGAATGTGAAGGGGAGTTGGCAGAAAACTTGACGGAAAACTGGCACTTCTGCAGAGCTCCCACTTCTGAGGCCTTCAGTGAAGCTGATGGTGGAGGGCCTGGGACTGCTTTTGGTCAGCAGGTCTAGCGGTCAAGAAGAGTTGGCATGGAGTAAGGGAAACCAGTGACACCTGGAATCCGCTGGTCACCTCTGCATCTGCCTTTCGTGTTTTCTAACCCAAATGACCCTCAGAGATTAATAGCTGTTGCTCTACTTCCACCTTTCAGATCTCATGTGACTTCTGTCTTTGGCCAACTCTTGCACAAAACTACACAGGGAAGGACTTCTGAAAACTGCAGTTCCCATTATAACCTCATTAACATTGGAACAACCCAGCACACTATCCTAGTGGTTTCTTTTTCCAGTGCCTATGCAATTATTCAATTTTCTTGCTTCTCTGCACTCACTAGGATCTCCAACATAATGTTAGATAATAATTATAATCAATGCACCTTCCTAATTTTAACTGAAACAGTTTTAGAGTCTTGTTACATAGAGTGATATTTGTGGTGGTTTCTGGTACATTGTCTTTATCATTATTAAGTAGATCCCTTCCACTTGTTAGAATGGACTTTTGAATTTTATCAGATGCCTTTTCAATGTCTGATATAATAACTTTGTTTTCCTTTTGGATTTCATGACGCAAAGAATTATATTGATAGATTTCTCAACATTGAAATACTCTTTCATTCCTGGAATCAACAGGTCTTGGTCATACCACAATACTATTTTATTATTTTGATACATTGTTAGAGTCTATTTGTTAGTACATTATAACTTTTGCTTGTGTATTTATAAAGGAGATTGCCTTTTTTAGCTTCTTTATCTATGTAAATTGTGGAGTATTTTTCTGGGACAGTTCACACTTAAGACTCAATAATTTGAATAGATTGTTTAAGGCATTAATGGGTAACCAGCACGATGAGGATAGAATAGGAAATTCAGTGTTTATTCTCACAACAGCTTTCCCGTTGGTTGGCCTCTGGGTCCAGAGATCAGTTACCTGCCGCACAACTGATCTGCAGTCTTTCATGTCTTTCGCTTCAGCACGTTTATTATTTCATTACATGCTCATTAATGGGAAGGACTATCTGCTATGATGTTTTCATATAACAGATTGAATTAGGCATTTATTTGGTGTTGAGAAGGTAGAAGGTATTTGATTTCTAAAAACAAAAGTTTAGAAGAACAAAATGCAGTGCTCTTCTATATATTTGTCTGAATTCAGTATGAAATAGGTGCTGTTTTCTGGCCATCCACTCTAACAATCTTCTTCAACAAAGTGAACATTTATATAATATTAAAAACAGACAAGTTTGACTCCATAAAGAACTCTCTAGGAATCCCAATTATTTTTAATATTCATCAACCATGATGATTTCAATAAATTCATATCAAGCCCATTTAAATGAGCCTGATACTGTCATTCAATAAAAAATAAAATCTGCTACTTCACATGCTGTCTAAATATGTAGATTTCCTACTTGAATTACTAAAAGACAAACATATCTGTGCACGTTTATAGTGTGCGCACCCTTTTTGCTATGAGGGCAAAAGAGCTTCTCTAGTTATCCTTACATGCTTTTATAGGGGACAAATAGAACATTGTGGGGCTAAAACCAGGCTTGTGCTGGAAGGGCTCAGAAATGGAGCAAAGACTTTTAGGGGTCAAAGAATCCATAAAGGCAAATTGGTCTGTGCCTGCCTCAAGCTGTGGTGTTAATATTAGTAGACAGGATGCTGTAGAAATGTGAGAGAGAAAACTATTAAAAAAAAAAAAAGTGATATTTAAATTGCTGTGAAGTTTGGATTGAACCCTTTTCCATTATTCTAGAATCATTACTAATATAAGGGAAGCAGAGGGAGACCCGAGCCCAATGAAAAGCCATAGGAAGCTACGGAGCCCGTGAAAATCCCCGCTGGTGAATAAAATCTATCATGTTGGCAAAACAGTGTGATTGAAAATCTTTTAAACATGCATCAGCGTCAGAGGCTGAATGTTGAGGAATCAGAGATTAAGGTGATGCTGGAGAGAACTGGGGGTACTCATGCTCACCCCTCTAAGAAATGGCTGCCCATGCTCTACTGAGTCATCCACCAGGAGAGTAAGAACACAGCTCTATGGTGAAAGACCCCCTTTCTATGTATTGAAAAACAAGGCACAAACACTACGGCTCAGGTCGCCGAATCAAGTAATCTCTGAAATGAATACTAGATTATTAAACAGTTGTATTACTATATTTTTAGAGTAATAACAAATCTAATTGCTCAATTCCTTTTAATATATTGTCCTTCATACTAAGCTGGCAACACATTAAAGAGATTAAAGGTAAAATATTTAACAAGTATTTATTGCTTAGTTACTATGTGCAAAACTACAGAGATAAGTAAGGCACGGTCCTGGACTTGCGGGAGTAGAAGTTCACGTGTGGGAATTAGACATGCATGAGAAACGCTGGCACGAAGCAGACTGGAACAAGACTAGTAATAAACGGGCAGAATTCTCCAGGGGGCTCTGTGGGGAGGAGGGTAAGGAAGGATGAATGAAGATGAAAGTTGGGAAAACATGGTATACATCACATGCCAGTGTAGGCTAGGAGTTCTCATCCTGACTTGATTACTAAGGAGCCACGTGACACTCAGCAGGTCTCTGGGCTTTCGCTTTCTCATCTATAAAATGAAAGGGCTATTCTGTAATGATCCCTAAGGCCCCCTTTCAGAACAAAATCTCTTTAATTTTATTTTCCTATTCACATAGCAGAATGGCAAGAGTTAGGCTGTTCTCAAAAATAAACTTAATAATGAAAAAAAGCCACTTTGCTATAATTGTTTTAGTGGCAGAGCATCTTTCACTGGCGTTGTACTGCACATTTCTCTTGCTGGCCAATTTGACATCAACCTGTGGGGAATCCAAGAGAGCATCTCTCAGAGAAGAGTGTGTCCAACAGTGGAGGGGGAAGTTAAAAATGGAAAAGCACAAAGAAAACGGTATCAATCACTGACAGTCCACATTTTTAAAAAAAGAAATAAAGCCCCTCTAACCACCATCCCTCTGTCCAGTTCTCTTTTTCTTCCTCTCCAAAGGCAACTACTAGAATTTCTTTAAAATCTGTGCTTCAAATTCATTTTTCGTATCTTAACATATATATATATATATATATATATATATACACACACACACACACACACACACATGTACGTATATATGTTTTTCAATATTACATATATCATGTTGTTGTTAGGTGCCATCGAGTCATCTTCTACTCATAGCGACCCTATGTACAACAGAACAAAACATTGTCCAGTCTTGTGCCAGCCCCATGATCTTTGCTATACCTGAGCCAATTGTTGTAGCCACTGTGTCAATCCATCTTGTTGAGGGCCTTCCCCTTTTCTGTTGACTATCCAATTTACTAAGCATGACATCCTTCTCCAGGGAATGGTCCCTTCTTACAACATGACTAAAGTAGGTGAGACAAAGTGTGGTCATTCTTGCTTCCAAGGAACATTCTGGCTGTACTTCTTCCAGGACAGATGTGTTAGTTCTCTTAGCAGTCCATGGTACTTTCAGCATTTTTTGCCAACACCATAACTCAAGAGCATCAACTCTTCTTCAGTCTTCTTTATTCATTGCCCAACTTTCACATGCATATGAGGCAATTGAAAATACCATGGCTTGTGTCAGGAACACCTTAGTCTTCAAGGAGATATCTTTGCTCTTCAGCTCTTGAAAGAGGTCTTTTACAGCAGATTTGCCTGATGCTATATGTTGTCTGATACCTTGACTGCTGCTTCCATTGGTGTTGATTGTAGAACCAACTAATATGAAGTCTTTGACAACTTTAATCTTTTCTCTATTGTGATGCTTTATTTATTGGTCCAGTTGTGAGGATTTTTGTTTTCTTTATGTTGAGGTATAATCCATACTGCAGACTGTAGTCTTCAATCTTCATCAATAAGTGTTTCAAGTCATCCTCACTTTCAGCGAGCAAAGTTGTGTCGTCAGCATATCGCAGGTTATTAATAAGTCTTCCTCCAATCCTGATGCCATGTTCTTCTTCATATAGTCCAGCTTCTCGGATTATTTGCTCAGCATACAGACTGAACAAGTATGGTGAAAGCATACAACCTTGACGTACTCCCTTCTTGATTTTAAACCACGCAGTGTCCCTTTACTCTGTTTGAATGACAGTCTCCTGGTCCATGTACAGTTTGCTCATGAGCAGCACAATTAAGTGTTCTGGAATTCCCCATTCTTCTCAGTGTTATCCCTAATTTGTTATGATCCACACAATTGAATGCTTCTGCACAGTCATTAAAACATGTCAAGTAAACATCTTTCTGGTATTCTTTGCTTTGAGCCAAGATCCGTCTGACATCAGCAGTGATATCCCACGTTCCATGTCCTCTTCTGAATGCAGGTTACATTTCTGGAAGTTCTGTGTCATTATACTGCTGCAACCAGTTTTGAATTATCTTCAGTAAGATTTTACTTGCATGCAATATTATTGTTTTTTTTTCTTTTATAATTTCTACATTCTGTATTTTGCTGCTTTTACTACTCAGTATTGTTTTTTTGGACACCTTTTCATTTCAGTATAGAATTTCATTTCAGTATAAAATTATATGAATTTTTTTCCTTTTATTGATTTTTGGGTTATTTCCATGTCTGTTTTTATAATCAGTGCTACAATGACATACATGTACACCCACATGTATAAAAGTTTCTCTAGGACAATATCCTGACACGAAATGGCCTGTTATATGTGCATTTCCAAGTATTTTCAGGGACTACCGTACTCATTCCAAAGGGATTGTAGCGATTTATACTCCTACCAGGGGTGCATGATGTTCTCACCGTCTCACCATCATTTGCTGTTGTCTGACATTTACATTTCTGGCAGTCTGGACGAAAAGTGGTATTCCGTTATTGTTTCACCGGTGAAAGCATTTTAGGGGATGTGTCAGTCAGCTTTACTCTTCTGTGACTGCCACTCCTTCCCTTCTTCCATGCCTTCTCTTGGTGCTTTTTTTTTATCCCTGTGTATAGGAGCTCTGGTAGCATAGTGCCTAAGGCACTTGACTGCTCACCAGAAGGCTGGCGGTTCAAACCCACCAGCCACTCCTCGGAAGGAA
>NW_006921654.1:8636355-8674926 GCF_000298275.1 Orycteropus afer afer
CCCACCAGCCACTCCTCGGAAGGAAGGTTGGGCAATCCTACTTCCGTAGTGATACTGCCTCGGAAACCCAAGGAGGGGTCGCTATGAGTTGGGAATGACTCGACGGCAAATAACAACAACAACAACACAGTAAAGAAGTTTTAAATTTCAAATTTTATTGTTTGATCTTATTTTAAAACTCCTTACTTACTTACTTGAACTAAGTCTAATAGTTTGAATATATTTTTTTCCTTTAGGCTTTTTATCTATCTGGAAGATATTTAATGTGTGGGTTAAGGTAAGAAATCTATTTTTCTTTTTCTTCCCAAATGAATTGGCCATTATCCAAAGTAATCTATTGAATAATATTCTTTCACTTGAAGGAGGTTTGCCTACATGTTTGGGTGTGTCTCTGCTCTTTTCACTGATCCATGGATCTGCCTATTTATTATATTTTTTGATTCCTTAAGTTATTGACTATATTTATTAAAATAGTTTCATTAGTGTGCTCATTTCTAATATTTCAGGCCAAGGATTTCCCTCCCTTGTGCTCTGGGTACCCAAAGTGCCCTGGGGGCTACTATAGGGAGGTGTCTTCCTGAGACAGGAAGGAGAAGGAAAATGGTGGCAGACCAAAGACTAAGGCATAAGTGGGACAGTCAGCAAATTCAGGCTTGTTCACATGGATACTAGACAGTTTAAAGACAATATTCTGATCTAAGGGCATTCTTGGTATTTGCACTGTGCCACTCTGGGATCCTTCTTTGGCTTTTCTCTGGCACCTCCTGGGCATTGACCCCACCCTCAGATCATTCTAGTGTTTAGGGATCTTTGGGATGACCTCTGTTTCTCCCTTCCTTTTAAGCCTCCACTGCCTTCTGATCATATCCCCTTTTCATCCATTCTTTCCAAAAGTTCTCTTCTTTACTTATAGTCTTTGATGAAAATTAGCTAAACAATTGGTCATGTTCTCAGAAGGGACTAGCCCTGGAGAAGGGTATCATGCCTGGGAGAGGGTCGGCGAAGAAGGGGAGACCCTCGGTGAGGTGGACTGACACAGTGGCTGCGACAGTGGCCTCAAGCACAGCAAAGATTGTGAGGCTGGCGCAGGTCTGGGCAGCGTTTCCTTCTTTGGCGGTCGCTGTGAGTCAGAGCCAACTCATGGACACCTAACAACAACAGCAAACAATTAGAAAGACAGTCAGAAGTAGATCCATGAACAATCAGATCTTAACAACTATAAAACTGGTTCCCTCTTCCTTGAGGGCAAGAAAGAACTTTCCAGGACAGACTGTGTGGTCTCTTCTCCCTGGAGAGGAGAGAAAATATTTTATCCCTTAGTTGCAAAATGGTCTCAATCATTTCTAATTCACAAAAGAAAAGATCAAAACCAAAGCAAAACTGGAATCCAATAACCAAATAGTTTTCATATAAAAGGCAGGTTGAAATTTTATTGTCTTTTCCATGTCGTGTAGATATTTTTCAGAAGGTAGGATAGGCTTATCCTAGGTATTCCTAACCTGCAGTACTAATAAGGGAAAAATCACTTAACCCTTTCAGGAGGAATTCCCTCTCCACATATACCACTTATCCAAATCCTTTATAATTCTTGGAGTTTACTTTTCTGAAATAGAAAGTAACTTGATTATCTCCCTTTTCATTAAACCATCCATTTTCTAACTTACTTTCAAGAAAGAGATTCTTAACTGTGCTGCAAGATGGAATAAGGAATGCCTAATAACAGTTGCTGGATGATTGCGAAGCTCAGAATCCCTTAACAGATACTCTTGTACTTCCAACTTCATAGCAACATTCAGGATACAAATGGAGGAGCTTATGCCTGCCCCCATGATAGTAAAGAGCTAGCACCGTGGTTGTAATGTACCTTGAATTTCTTAAGAGGTCAATGTAATTAGAAATTTAAGTACTACTATTAATTTCCCAGTTTGACTTATTTAATATGTGCTTTGTTAAAATATACTCAGTTATTTTGTCTGCCCAATATTTTCTTTTCACCTTTTTTTTTTAATTTAAAAAAAAAATATGCTTCCTGATGTAAGTCCATTTATGTGTAATAGAGTTTCCTTTTAAAAATCATAAGTAACAAAAGTAAAAGATATTTTGAGTGCAAATAACATCCCCACCTCTCTCCTTGTTCCAGAGTAGTTCTCAGCACAGTGAGGGCCACCTGCTCTTAAGGGTCTACTTTGAACAAAGTGTGACAGTCTTATTGCCATCTTGTAGTCTGATAGAAATTCCTCTTCATTGTGAGATCAAGAATCTGAATGAACTGAAGGTCTATGTGGATTCATTTTTATTTTCAGTATTTTTAACTCATTTGGTATTTTAAAATCACTAAAATGACCAATGCTTGTAACAAGTAAACACAATAAAATAAAAAGTTGTGTCCAGGCAAGAGTGGTTACCCACCCTTCCTGTCCCAACACTGGCCACATACCTCCACTACCATGTCCCAATGAAATGAGGGTTAACAGCCTGCTGTGTATCCTTCCATGCCTTTCTCTTATTCATCCTGCATACAGGCATCCGTGCACTTATATAAGAACCAAAAAACCAAACGCACTGCCGTCAAGTCGATTCCGACTCATAGTGACCCCCACTGAGTTTCCAAGGTGGTAAATCTCTGGTAGCATAGTGCCTAAGGCACTTGACTGCTAACCAGAAGGCTGGCGGTTCAAACCCACCAGCCACTCCTCGGAAGGAAGGTTGGGCAATCCTACTTCCGTAGTGATACTGCCTCGGAAACCCAAGGAGCGGTCGCTATGAGTCGGGGCCGACTCGATGACACATAACAACAACAACAACAACAAATCTTTATAGAAGTAGATTGCCCAGCCTTGCTTCTGTGGAGTAGCTGGTGGGTTTCAACCACTAACGTTCTGCTTAGCAGTCAGATGCCTTAGTCACTGTGCTACCAGAACTCCTTATACACTTATATAGGGGTTTTATTTTTTGTGCCCATGTGTGTATGTGTTGGCTACGTTTCTACAGTTCTCTTGCCCAGATTTCCCTTCCCTGTATGTTAAATATTGATCTATCATGTAGCCAATACTAATAATACCCTATCCTTATGAGCACTGAATGGATATTTTCACCTATACTTAATTGTGGGCAAATCATTTCTGCTTCCCGTTTGTATGTGGGTCCTCTTCTCTGTGCTTGCTAGCTTCTAGCAGGGAGGCAAAGATTTCTGAGACAGAGGAGACTGTCACAGATATTCATGATGGTATTTCTCTAAAGGACTCAGAGGCTCCGCATCAGACAAATGGAAAGCTCCAGTGAAAGTCAGGATGCAATCCCAGAAAGGGATTCACTCCTTATTTAAAATGTGTCAAAGTCAGGTATCTGTGATATGTTCAGATCTGTTCCAGCAACTGTGAAGACAGAGAGACTTGAAGGAAGAAAAACAACAACAGTTCAGTGCCTACCAACTATTGTCACATAGATCATAACCTTTAATCCTGATAACTGTGTGAGGGAAGTTTTGTTAGGCCCAAGAAATGTTAGGATTGGGTCAAATCTAGGTTCGAAGCTGATATTATTTCCATAAATACTGCCTCTCATAACAAGAATCCCAGTAAGTGCCATCCTAGATGGTATTGTTGGTATATGATCTTTATGTACTTTTTCTGTTGGTCCTGTCATATTTTTATCTACATGTATGTTGTTTCCCATCAAAAACACATAATTTACAAAGAACTTTATCTGTGAGATTTTGCTCAATTACTGTATATCAGAGTCAACAAACATTTTCCATAAAGGACCAGATAGTCAATATTTTGGGCTTTGGGGACCATACAGTCTCTGTCACAACCACTCACCCCTAACAGTCATAAAGAATCTGTAAATAAATGGATGGTCATTGCTGTGTTCCAATAAAGCTTTATTTGGAAAAACAGATAGTAGAGAGGATTTGGCCCATGGACCATGATTTGGCTACCCTTGTTCTATATCAGAGGCAGTCGTTTTTCACACCTTTCAGTTTGTATAGCTTCAGAGGCTCTTGGCTAAAAGCAAAGAATACCAAAAAGAGTTTAAAGCTTGTGTTTTGTTGACTATGCAAAACATTCAACTCTGTGGATCATAGCAAATTATGGATAACATTTAGAAGAATGGGAATTCCAGAATACTTAATTGTGCTCATAGACTAGGAGGGTGTTGTTTGAACAGAACAAGGGGACACTGCATGATTTAAAATGAGGGACTATGTCGGGGTTGTATCCATTCACTATATTGATTCAATCTGTATGCTGAGCAAATAATCCGAGAAGCTGGATTATATAAAGAAGAATGTGGCATCAGGATTGGAGGAAGACTCATTAACAACCTGTGATATGCACATGACACACCTTGATTGCTGAAAGTGAAGATGACTTGAAGCACTTACTGATGAAGATTAAAGACTACAGTCTGAGGTATGGATTACTCCTCAACATAAAATGAAAATCCTGGACCAATAAGTGGCATCATGATAAATGGAGAAAGATTGAAGTTGTTAAAGATTTCATTTTACTTGGATCCACAGTCAACACCCATGGAAACAGCAGTCAGGAAATCAGATGACATATTGCACTGGGCAAATCTGCTACAAAAGGCCCTTTTAAAGTTTTGAAAGACATTGCTTTGAAGACTAAGGTGCACCTAATCTAAGCCATGGTATTTTCAATTGACTCATATCCATGTGAAAGCTGGACAATAAATAAGGAAGACTGAAGAAGAGCTGATGCTTTTTTTTTTTAAGAATGTCTCTATAAAACTTTATTTTGAAAATCTTAAAACATTCATAGAGGTACACTTATTGTTTGATCACATAATTTTTTGAATTTAGGAATGCTCTTTAAAAAAAAAACAAAAAAAAACTTGTATTGTGATTTGGGTGAAAGTTTACAGAGCTAATTCATTTTCCATACAGCAGTTCATATACATTTTGTTTCATGACATTGACTGCAATTTCCCACAATGTAACAGCTCTCTTCCCCCTTCCTCCCTATAGTTACCTCTTCCCTGTGTCCTTCCCTCCCATGCATTCCCACCACCCACCCCAGCTGTCTCCCTGCGCAAACACTCACCTTCTGTTCTCCCTCCATTGATTGCTTCAAGGAATGTATCTACCTGATGAAAATGTTCACTCCATATGCCTGTCTTTTGTTTGGCTGGAAGCCACAGGAGTGAGTTCAGTTCCAGACCTGAAAGGTAACTAGGGCCATAGTATCGGGTCTCACCAGGCTCTATCAGATCAGCAAAGCTGGTCCTTTTTTTTTTTTTTTATGACTTTGAGCTTTGTTCCACATTGTTCTCCCACTCTGTCCAGGATCTCCTATATAGATTTCCCTCCAAGTGGTTGACAGTGGTAGCTGGGCACCATCTAGTTCTTCTGATCTGCTGGTCATGTATGCTAAGGATTGCATGGTCTACCAGTCCCTTGGACAAATTGTTTCTTTGTGTCTTTCATTTTCTTCATTCTTCTTTGTTCTGGATGAGGAGAGACCCATTGTTGCATCTAGAGCAGTCACTACTCACCAAAGTAGTATGTAGAGCAATGTTTTTGTGTAGTATGTTAATGCCAGTTGAGCTGATGTCCTCTGTGACCATGAACCTGAGCCCAGGTCCAAGAAGTTGATGCTTTTGTACTGTGTTGTTGGTGAAGAATACTGAAAATATCATGGACTACCAGAAGAATGAACAAATCTGTCCTGGTAGAGGTACAGCCAGAATACCCCTTGGAGGCGAGAATGGCCAGACTTCATCTCACCTGCTTTGGTCATGTTGTCAGAAGGGACCATTCCCTGGAGAAGAGTATCATGCTTGGTAAAGTGGAGGGTCAGTGAAAAAGGGGAAGACCCTCAACGAGATGGATTGACACAGTGACTGCAATGATGGGCTCAAGTATAGCGAGAATTATGAGGATGGGACAGGACTGTCACATGGGGTCACTATGAGTCAGAGCCTACTCAACAGAACCTAACAACAGCTTCAGAGGCTGGGGCTTATTCACTTTCTTGTGTCCTGTAACTCTCAAAATCTCCTTGGTCCTATATCCAGAAATGATTCCCCAGTGCTGCTCGACATGGAAGTCAGTTACAACTTAGCCTTGGAGAGAAGGGTGTGGGGCAAGGCCCCAAGCCTGTGCCCATTATGGTAAAATTTGTGTCATAAGAAGAATATTTATAAAGGGCCTTAGACAAGTGAGAGTTGGCATCCCACTGCCTGTATCAGAGGCAGCCACATGGTAGGAAATCTCATAGAGGGTGAGCTCTCATTTCAGAGGATAAGAACCTAGCCTCCCATGGTGGTCTCAGTTGGAGTTATTGATTATATGGTAGAACAAGTTGAGATTGACAGCACTTGAGTAACCAGTATCTAAATTCTGTGCAGGGGAACTTGTGCAGTCAACTACACTGATAGACACTGACTGGCACACTAGCAAATGTCTTCATTTTAAACAACGCCCCCAATTCCATCCATTTATTCATGTTGGCATGGGTTTTTCACTCTTCTCTTGTGGCACTTTTTACTTTGCTTTGCTTTGTTTTGTTTTATATGCATGTGTAGCTGTTTTAGAGACATTTTGCCACCTTTCTGGATTTGGCTAGATCAGGGGAAATAGGCAGGTTGTGATTGGAATCCTAATAACCCTTCAAAACAGAGCATTTAAATGCTGTTCATGTTATTTTCTTTCTTTTCTACCAAACACAGATAGCCAGGAAGCAAATGGGTGGGGGGGGGGCTGGGGGGACTCACTGCTGTCGAGTCAGATCTGACTCATAGCAACCCCTCCTTGGATTTTTGCGGCAGTGTCACTACTGAAGTGGATCACCCAATCTTCCTTCCAAGGAGTAGCTCAAGGGTTTGAACCACCAGTCTTCTGGTTAGCAGTCAAATGCCTTAGGCACTATACTATCAGAGCTCCTTTGGTGTTGTCCCTTGTTTGTATGATACTAAGGGAGCTCTGGTAGCTTAGTGGCTAAAGCACTTGACTACTAACCAGAAGGCTGGCGGTTCAAACCCACCAGCCACTCCTCGGAAGGAAGGTTGGACAATCCTACTTCCGTAGTGATACTGCCTTGGAAACCCAAGGAGGGGTCGCTATGAGTCGGGGCCGACTCGACGGCAAACAACAACGACTCGACGGCAAACAACAACGACTCAACGGCAAACAACAACAACAACAACGACTCGACGGCAAACAACAACAACAACAACAACAACAACAGGTTTTGATGAACTGGGCTTTGCAAGTTACATTGAGGCTATTCAAGCCAGCATCAGGAGACTCTGATTTGCTTAATGATCAGCAAGAATCTGAGGCATCAAAAATCAAAACAAAAAAAGTAAAAGCTCAGATCAGCCTACATCATAGCAATATCATTCAGCATCTTATGTGGTTATTTAGGATAGGTTGTGCAATGATAGAAATGGGAATAATTTACTCTAGCCACTCCGTGTTACTATTAAATCATTTATGTGCTGTGAAAGGAATTGCAAACTGTTGAGACTCAAAGACCCCTTAACTGTACTCTCCCAAGTAGCTCTCCCCCACCATTCCTGGCTCTATTTCCTATTTTAAACATTTTCTTAGCGTGTGAGCTTTATTATCCATGTTCAAATTCTGCAAGGCTTACTTGTCGAAATAGATCACCATCAAGAAATATAGTAATATGAAATAAAGCTACTTCTGACATTTTTATGGTGTATTATGTATGATATAACATGATATATTAAGCTCTTTGTAATAATTTTTAACTTTTGAAATAACTGGTTCTTTGGGGACCATTTAATACATAATTTCATAGATTTTAGTCATATCTGGTATCTTTTGAGTACCATTTTAATTGAGCTTCTAATTCTTTTTTGTCCCCTATCAACTGTGAATCAAACAGGAGCCTGTCAGATCCTGTTGTGTGACAAATAATAGGCAAAAGAAAAATTGGTCTACAGTCATGTGCAAAGAGAAATAAAAGTCAACCCCTGGCTTCAAGGAGCATATGGTTTATTAGGGAGAAAGAACTACACAGAAAACTACAAAACAAAGAACAAGTGTTATAAACTTAAGAAGAGGCAAAATGTCATGGGAATTAGAAAGAAAGAATGGATGATAATAATTATTATTACTGTAGCAGCTGTATTTACTGAGCTACATTTACTTACTATGTGCTAAGCACTCTTTTGAAGGAACTCTGGCAGCACAGTAGCTACGCACTTGGCTGCTAACTGAAAGTCAGCAGTTTGAACATGCCAACCACTCCACGGGAGGAAGATGTGCATTCTGCTTCCATAAATAGTACAGTTGTGGAAACCCTATGGGGCAGTTCTACTCTGTCCTACGGGGTTGCCATAGTATGAGTTTTTATATTTACCAGGTGGGTAGTTAAGTTGTGTGTCACCTTAGCTGAGCCTGGTATTAAGTGGCGGGGCCGCTGGATGTAGTTATTCCCCATGATGAGATTGGTAAACAGCTCCATGGTGGAATCTACTGGAGCAGCTGAGTAGCTTCTTTAGGGAGGTGGTCTGCTTCCAGTATATAAGAAGCAGCATTGAGAAAGGTCTTTGCAGCTTTTGGCATGCTTGAATCCTCCATGCAGCTGAGTCGTCTTTCAGCAGCCTGCCATGTTGTCTTCCAGTCTTGGGACTGTTAATGGACTTGAATTAGTGGCCTGCCATGTGGTTTGATAATTTTGGGACTGTGTCATTTTATTTGTCGACCTTGAGTTTGTCAGCCTCAGCAGCCAGCACCTGCCTGAATTAAGAGAAACTCTAGCTTTGGTAGACTGGGAGCAAGAGACAGAGCTGAAGCTCCAGACTGAGAGGCCTTCACTCAGTCCCTAGAGCTTGGCACTTTGAACTCAGACTTCTAGTCTCCTAAACTGTAAGAGAATACAGTCCTGTTTGTTATAAGCCACCCAGTTGTGGTATTTTCTGTTAAAGCAGCATTAGGTAACCGAAACACCATGTGTAAAGGAATCTTTGAGATATCCACTATATAGATGAGGAAACATAGGCACAGAGAAGTTAAAAAACTTGGACAAGGTTACACAGCTATTAGGTCCCTGGGATCAGCAACCAAGATGATGAAAGTGCATTTCAGTGGTGGAAAGATTGGGACAGAAGAGACTTAAGCCAGGAGTCCCTATAATGGAATACTGAAACAATTCATTGGAAATGACAGAGACTGGACTAGAGTGGTAGAAGTTGGAATACAGAGGTAGGAGGGAGTATTTTAGGAGGTTAGCAGTCTTTCTGGGTACTCAGCACACTGTACACACTTCTCCATCCCTAGCCCTCATCACACTGTTTCAATAATTATTTCTTTACAGATCTTTCTCCTCCATTAATTCTGCGTTTCTTATGTTTTAATGATTTATGTGGACCCCACATCCAGGAGAGTGCTCTGGACACACTTAAGTCTTTCATAAAATTCCTTTGGAGCAAACTTTAAACATATTAATATAGAAGTACTGACTTAATAGCCAGGTATGACTGTTTAGCAGGCAATTGGAAACACACAATAAATATTTTAGAATGATATGAGGGCTCTGTAAGTAGATTTTGGTTATCAGAAAGAAACAGTATTTGAAATCCCAAGATGAGATTAATTCTTTGAATGAGAATGTGGAAGAGTCAGCAAACTGAGTAGAACTGAGTGTTAAGGAAAACAATAGAGGGCAAGAATAAAAAATGAATAGAAACCGTTTCAAAAAGTGAAATCTTTATTTAAAGGAAGGAATGGCTGATCAATAATGTCAAATGCTAAAGATTAAGAGAGTTTCTGATGGTCTGTAAGAATCCTGAGGAAATTTATGTTTTTTATTACCTGTTTTATAATTGCTATTGTGAAATATAAGGATCCCTGATGGCTCAGTGGTTAAGCGCTGGGCTGTTAATCAAAAGGTTGACAGTTAGAACCCACCAACCACTAGATGTGAGAAAGATGCAGCGGTCTGCTTCTATAAAGATTACAGCCTTGGGAACGCTGTGGGGCAGTTCTGCTCTGTCCTGTAGGGTCGCTCTGAGTTGGAATCAACTTGACGGCAGTGAGTTTGTTTTTTTGCTTTATTGTGGAATATTATATTTGAAGAGGTAGTACAGATGCTGTATTAATTAGAAGGCTTATTAGGTATTAGCTTTTTGTTCCCTTGTAATAAATGTGTATACACTCCTCAGAGGAAAGCAAACATTTCCATAGTTAATCAGTTCAGCTGAACAATAATTAATCCATTAAAATGAGCAAATCATGAGCTATTCCATTTTAAACCACTCTCATTTAATCATCCACTGTGGAATAACCATTAATTTAAACTTACTTGAAATCTACCATTGCAACTTTCATATAAACTGCCAGATATTCTCCATTAAAGACAGAGCTCTGTTTCTAATCTCTTAGCATTTCTGCACATTTTCCCTTTTAGACAAAAGCATTACATGTTTTGGATGAGTTCTGAAGTCATTTGCTTGGGAGAAATTCAGCAGATTGCCTATTTAACTGTCTTCTATTTGCATTTGAAATATTTAAAAAGTACTCATTATCCTGCCCTCTTTAATGTATTGAGTTATGAGAACTGACCTCAAACAGTCTTGCATATATAATTTTGAAATGCACTTGCTTTGGTGCTGTTCTTCTGAAACAATCACAGAAGACCTCATCTCCTTGGAGAGCTATGAACTCAGCCCATAAAGGAAAAGAATTACAAAATTTGTTGGCATTATAAGTACACTATTCTAATATTTTATTATAAGACTAAACAATAGAGGATTTATTAATAAGATATGCCCATCAAGTTGTGTCTTATAATATAATTGATATAAGAAATGGTCTATTTACATACTTTCTGGAGCACACGTTTCTCCTCAAACTCACAAAGGGAACCCTAAAACGATTATCTTAGAAAAATGTTTTTCTGCATCATAATTAGAATAACATCTTAAATCCATAGGTGGGAATTTTAAACACTCAATAGATATACTAAAATCTAGGTAATACGTAACTCAAAACCAAACTCATTGCCCTCAAGTCTATTCCAACTCATATCAAGCCTTGTTGGGTTTCCGAACCTATAAATGTTTTGTTGTTATTGTTGTTATGTGCCATTGAGTCAGCCCCGACTCATAGCGACCCCTCCTTGGGTTTTCGAGGCAATATCACTATGGAAGTAGATTGCCTAATCTTCCTTCTGAGGAGTGGCTGGTGGGTTTGAACCGCCAGCCTTCTGGTTAGCAGTCAAGTGCCTTAGGCAGTACACTACCAGAGCTCCCTATAAATGTTTATAGAAGCAGATTGTCCCATCTTTCTTCTGTGGAATGGCTGGTGAGTTCAACCTCTTGATTAGCAGCCAAATGCCTTAACCCCATCAGAGCTCCTGAGGTAATAAATAGCTTTGAAAAACAGTAGTGGTATGGAAGTCAGTGCAGAGAAGTTTGCAGAAAGGCAAAGAAATAACAAACAAATAAAAAGTAATGAAGATATGGAAGGTTTATCAAGAGGCTCCAGCCACATCTGAAAGTAGTCCTGGAGGAAAAGGATAGAGGAAATAGAGGAAGGTACTACATATGAAGAGGTGATACCTGCAATTTTTCCAGAATTCAGAACACAGCTGTCTTCACATTTAAAATGTATCTTGAATAGTGAGCAGGTTAAATTAATGTAAGACCAAGTCACATTGCAATGAATCTGAAGGGCATAAGGATAAAAAAGAATCTTAAAAGCTCCACAAGGAAATGATAGATTACCTAAAAGGAAAGACAATTTAAATTTCCAGCCACTTTCCCAACAGAAACAATAAATGCCAGAAAATACTAATGAGGAGGAGAAATAATTGTCGATTTAGAATTTTATACTCTGCTGTACTAACATTCAAGAAGGAAAACAAAATTACAGACCCTCCATGATACAACCAGAAAAAGATGTAAGAAACAAAGTTAACACAGAAAACAGTAAATTAAAAAAATAATAAGGTGTACACAATTAATTGGGAGCTCTGGTAGCATAGTGCCTAAGGCACTTGACTGCTACCCAGAAGGCTGATGGTTCAAACCCACCAGCCACTCCTCGGAAGGAAGATGGGGCAATCTACTTCCGTAGTGATACTGCCTTGGAAACCCAAGGAGGGGTTGCTATGAATCGGGTCCGACTCCACGGCACATAACAACAACAACAACACACAATTCATTGTAGGTAAAGTAATTGTGATACCAAAATGGGAAGGACTACGTAAGAAAATAAGCCATTAGACAAGTGCACTTGTGAAGGTGAATCCAAGACTCTAAATAAAGCACAAATCAGATCCAGACGAGCAAAGTAGGGTTTATTGAGGAATATAAACAATATATCTCATTTAATATTTGAAAATATGCTAGGGTTATTTGTCAGGTAAACAGAATAGATGATAAAAGCCATAAACTCTTTACAATATAGGCAGTAAAGGCATTAAACAAAAATAAAACCCATTCGAATTTTTTTAGGTTAGAAAATTGGGAATTGAAGGGAACATCATTAACCTGAGAAAGAACATCTATTAAAATGGCAGTCAGTCAATGTAATTCACACATATACATATAAAACAATTCCATTTCAAAGATGCAGGAAAAAGTAATTAACAACATTTAACACCCATTCATGATTTATTAAAAAACAAAAACACAGAATGTCAGCAAGTTGGGATTTCCTCAAACTAGGATCTTCCAGTCTATAGAGGTGCTGTGGTCAAATGCAAAAATGAGAGAGGTAGCCATAATGTAGAAAAACTGTGTCTGGGTGGGTACATTTGCATAATTCTAGGGTGAAGGGTTTGGAAACCTGTAGTAGCCCCACATCCTAGTCGTGTTTCCAAACTTACCAGAAGCAGCTGCTATTTAGGTCTCTGTTTGCTCATCTTTGTCTTCCTTATTTGGCTTTTGGAATCTGGAGGAAGGTGTGTTGTGTATTGTTGCACACACCTAAGGTGATAACTCAACCTAGAGTTTATTGGTTTTACAGCAGATTTTATTTTCATCTGACTTCTACATCTCTCTCAGGTGAGTTACAACTTATGTAGGGAGACCAAACCAAAACCAAACACACTGCTGTCGAGTCAGATCCGACTCATAGCGACCCCTCCTTGGGTGTCTGAGGCGCTATCACTACGGAAGTAGACTGCCCAACCTTCCTTCCAAGGAGTGGCTAGTGGGTTTGAACCGCCAGCCTTCTGGACAGCAGTCAGGTGCCTTTGGCACTATACCACCAGAGCTCCTGTGTAGGGAGAAGAGAGATGTAATTTTTTACTTTCTCAATCAAACTTCAACAGTAAATACAAAGGTGTTTGTTATATTATTCTCTATACTTTTTTCATAATGAAAATTATTTTGAAGATACACATTTATCATGATTTTAATTGATTATTGGATTTTTCAGATAGATTTCTCACAATTATTTAGCTTCAAATAGTAGTTGTTAATTAATTGGGAAGACTTGGTTGAACAAATACTTACATATAAAGCAAAAAAATTCTGTGTTACAAGAATAAATTAATTTTGTTTCTACCTATATCAAAAGAATAATAAGAACACTCTAGAAGCAAAGGCATCTGTATTTTGAGCCAACAAGAAACATCTTTGTGACACAGGGAAACAATTAGTCCAAAGGACTAATGGAACACATGAACCCCAGTCTCCACAACCCTGAGACCAGAAAAACTAGATGTTTCCCAGCTACCACTGCTGACCACTCTGAAAGGAATTACAATAGGAAGTCTGGAGTAGAGCGAAAGAAAAATGTAGAACACAACCCAAAATCATGAGGAAAAAAAAAAAGAAAGACGAGGCTTACTGGTCTGTTGAAGACTGATGGAACCTCGGCGATTGTGGCTTTAAGACCCTTTAAGCCAAGAACTAAATTCAACCCCTATAACTCAACTTTCAGGTGACAAGAGATAGGCCTGTTGGGTGAACAGTGATACCAGGAGGGTATGCACTTACTATAACAATCAGCCATATGAGATCAAGAGGGTAGCTTTTGCTCAGGGATAGAGCTAGAAAGGTGGAAGGGATGGGATGTAAGGACAAAGGAAGTGGTAGGCACAGGGAGGAAGTGGGAAGAGTGCTGTTGCATTGTGGGGATTATAGTGAATGCCACAAAACTGTGTATGGATTGTTGAATGGAAAACCAATTTGCTCTGTAAACTTTCACCTAAATCACAATTTAAAAAAAAAAAAAAAAATTTAAAGAAATAACTTTGTATCGTCTCTATTTGAGAAATATAAATGGAAAGGAAAACGGGTTTTTACAGGTAAAGATTTTAGCCTTTATGTAACAGAGTCATGGAGTGTAAGAAATGAATAAAACCGATAGCTGAAAAAGATGTCTTGTAATATAATACTATCCTGGTTAAATTCACAAACTTGTAATATCTTCACATTTTCTAACTCCTTCTCTTCAGATCTCCTACTTTGTTGCTTTCCTTTTGACTACATTTCTATACTTTCAAGTCAAGAGTTCACTCTGCAGAAAAGAGAAAGCTTAGCTGAAATTAGAAGGTTTAATCAAAGCTTTTCTAGGCAGCATGAACAATCTGCAAACATTGAACTGGACAAAATGAAATGCCATTCAAATGGAAAGAGCCAGAGCTTGCAGATTTCCACAACAAAGAACATGATTCCAATACTTACTCCCCCTCATTTCCTCACCACATACTTTTTCCAGCATTAGATGTGAATGCAGTTTAGGTTGTTGGTGGGAACAGGGTGTTGAGGGTTGGGGACTACTAAAAAGGCAGGGAGGCCACATCTTCTGACCTCCTCTAACCCCACAAGAGGAAGACAGAGTCACTATCAGTAGCCCAAGGCCCATTACTGTGAGGCCAGACATGCTGCCTCCCTCCAGCCCTTTCACCAACCCTGACACCAACCGTTCCTCCGACACCACTCACACCTTTCTGCTGGGTTCGATAATTCACTGCAGTGGCCACACAGCACTCACAGATGATAGGGTTTATTAGGGAAGCACCAGGCTACAGTTCAAGTTCAGGAACAACGTTCAGTCTCTCTCCCAGCCCACCATGTCTCACCCAACAGTCTCTCTCAGTCTCTACTAGCAATATGTGTCTTTTGGTGTCTTTTTCTCAGCAGCATGTCTTCCTTAGCCAGAGGTCAGAGAGAGTTCTACCTCTAGGAGGCCTCCTTTTGAGCCTGGCAGACTGGCCAAACTAGCCAATCATAGCATCAGAATACTAAGCACCTGAGAAAGAGCAAACCTCCCAGAACATTGCTTTGTGCCACGCCCTACAGAAATACCCCAGGTGGATAAATTTTACAATCAGGAGCTCCTCAGTTGCTCTCAGCAAATTCCACCAGGGAGTTTACAAAGACGACTATGGCTAGATAAGCCATACCAGGTAATTTACTATAACGCAGGGACTAAGTAGGAAAAAGTCACACAACATTGCTTCCTGGTTGCTGAACAGAATGCAAGTCAATTTTCAGTGACAGAATTCAGAGACTATTTGAATCTGTAGAGGTATCACTCTCTGTCTCTCTCTCTCTTTTTTTTTTTTGGCAATGCTTTTCCATTCTTAGGAATTGACTCATACTGGAGCACTGGTGGCATAGTGCCTAAGGCATTTGACTGCTCCCAGAGGGCTGGCGGTTCAAACCCACCAGCCACTCCTCAGAAGGAAGATTGGACAATCTACTTCTGTGGTGATACTGCCTCAGAATCCCAAGGAGGGGTCGCTGTGAGTTGGATCTGACTCAACAGCAGTGAGTTTGTTTTTTGTTTTGTTTTGTTTTTTAGCTTATAGACACATTCCAATGTGTAATTTCTACCACTGGGAGAAATGTGCTTCTGACTTTGGAAAGGAGGTCAGAGAGGAGAGTGCATGTATCAGAAGCAACTCTATATCTAAATTTAAAAAAATAAGCACAAATTGGTTCCTTTCCTGGAAGTATGGTGTGTTGTGTCATTTTCTCAGCACTATGGATTTAGTAATTATGACTCATGCATAGGCATTCTGTCGATTAAAAGTGCTGAAATATGATCAATTAAGCTGGCCCAATTATATTGCTTCTAGAATTGAATATTTTCAAATAGCTCTCCAAATTTTATAGCTTCCAATTGGAAATGCAGCAAGGATGTAAGAGAGAGCAGATTATTTCAATAGTAAATCCACTAATTCTTCTTTCAGAACTAATTTTAGAAGAATAAATCCATATCCTTCCTCCCAGACTGACATTAAAATAGAAAATAATGTCTACTCCTGAAAAGGTAGACTATGATGTCTTTGAGTTTTTTGTTTAAATGAACTTAAACTCATATTTGCTTATTTCTCACTCAGATATGTTTCACACTTACCATTTGTATCAGAGTACAGCAGGAAACAGACTTACCTAAAAAAAAAAAAAAAAAAAATTAGAACTAATGGACTAGATACAGAAGTGTGAGCAGGGTTTAAGGAATCAAGAATGAATGATGAGGTGCCCAGAGACTAGTTACAAGGCAAGCCATTACCACATCCCCTTCAGCCAGAAGAGACAAAGCGGGGAATGATGTCTACCAGAGCCTCATGAGAGCTGAATCATAAAAGAAGGGTTGTTCAATGGGAGCTTTAGCTGTGGATGATCTCGTCTCTGCCAGAACATCAAAACAAGGCAAAACAGATGGAGCAGACCTCTCGCTCCTCCCACCCTTGCATCTCCTGCTGGTATCTCCAGAGCATAAGGAAGTTCAGATGAGGCACTCAGCAAAGGTCAGCATCCTGAGACACAGAGCTAGAGAAAAGCAAAGAATGGATCTGGGAGTAAACAGAATAACCAGCTCACTGTCCTCTGACGGCTATGCTCATCCATTCCTACATTCCTATTTTAATTCATACTGAAGATCATAACTCATAACTTATTCCTCATCAATTCCAGATCCTGTACCTCAGCCACACAGAACAGTCCCTCATCATACATTCTATCCTCAGTCTACCCTTCCAGCATCACCGCTGCTAACAACTTTAAGCTTTATTCTTTAGGTGATAGACGGTCAAGATCTTTAAAGAGATTCCATTGTTTTTGTTTTGTTTTGTTTCCCAGTACTGATGTGGTATAAGGGTCTTGATTTTGGTCTTGGGGCCCTGAAGGTTGCCTGAAGTCAACTATAAACCATTAGACAAGAAGGAAGGTGAAGAGAGAGAACATGAATTAATTCCAAATGATATAGACTTCATAGACTAGTTGGGAAAAGACTTCAGAAAACCACTACATACCCACCAGAAATGGCAGGAAAGACAAGTGTTGACAAAAATCAAAAAGCGCTGATAGGAATGAAAACTCATCCAACCACTTTGGATAATTAGTTAGCAGTATCTACAAAAGTGAAATATATATGCATATCCAGTGATTCCACTCTCCTAAGTATATACCTGAGAGTTAGCTGCTAATCAGAAGGTCAACACTTTGGACCCACCAGCCACTCTGCAGTAGAAAAGACCTGGCAATCTTCTCTCATAAAAATTACTGTTCAGGGGACACTATGGGGCAGTTTAACTCTGTCTTTTAGGGTTGCTATGAATCAGAATCCACTCCATGACACACAGCAACAAGTTTATACCTAACAGAAATGTACCATTTATAACAATGGTCATAGCATCACTATTCGTAAGAGCCAAAAACTGGAAATAACACAGATGTCCTTCAAAAGTAGGTTGGATTATTAACAAATGTGATACCGTATAGAACGGAATAGTGAGCTCTGGTAGCATAGTGGCTAAGACGCTTGCCTGCTAACCAGACGGCTGGCGGTTCAAACCCACCAGCCACTCCTCAGAAGGAAGGTTGGGCATTCCTACTTCCGTAGTGATACTGCCTCGGAAACCCAAGGAGGGGTCGCTATGAGTCGGGGCCGACTCGACGGCAAATAACAACAACAACAACAACAGTGAACAGTAATGAGAATGAATGAGTTACAACTATATACAGCAACATAGATTAATCATAGTATTAAACAGTGTTGAGTGGAAGATACTTGCTTGCAATCAGCATAAAAGAGAAACATTATCTGTTACATGAGTCACAGTTTCCAAAAGATAAGGGAAAAAGCCAATTTCCAAAAAGTAAATATAATTGTTCTTGCTACCGAGAAGTTATTTTCTTCTGCAGGTTTTTATAAAGAGAATCCTGTATACTACAAAAAATGATGTTGTATGTAACAATGAGCTATATGTGTATGATTGGGCTATATGCTGGCGTACTGAAAAAGCACATTTCTGTTGCATGATTTATGTAGGATGTTGATTTCTATAGGATGTCAAAACAATAAGAGACTGTGGTAATTACAAGGTTTATGAGATTTTCTTACAAAATTTGAATTTTCTCACTGTTTCATTGCTACTCCAAATACAATACCACAAGTATTAACCATGAACAGTAACTTTTGGTGTATATTCAAAAATATATTGAATAAATAGTTTCAGTAGATACCCCTCCTCTAAAACTTGTTTCATATTTTATTTTTTTAAAAACATACACAAAAAAGCATTAAATAATCAACAGTTAATTGTATTTACATTTTATCCATTTCTGTGCTCACCATTGTATCTTTTTAAAAAAATATTGTGAATTTGGAGAAAATTTACAAAGCAATTTGGGTTCTTCTTTAATAATATCTATGAATATTCTTCAGTGACATTGGTCACTCTTTTCACAATGTGTCAGCATTCTCATTATTTCCATTCTGGTTGTTCTTTTTCCATTAATCTAGCTTTCTTGTCCCCACTTACTTTCTCACCTTTGGTCTTGGGTAAATGTTGACCATTAGGTCTCATTTAGTTGATTTTTTGGAGGAGTACAGTACTCACAGGTGGTATTATTTATGATAAACAAATATCTTTATTATTATTACTGTGTCTTTTGGCTGACAGGTGACCTCTTGGAGTGGTTTGAGTTCCAAGGTTAAAGGTATCCCAGGACAATAATATCAGGCGTTCCTCTAGTCTCTACCAGTCCAGTAAATGTGGCTGTTTTCAGGAATTTGAGTTTTGTTCTACATTTTCTTCCCTGTCTGTCTGTGACCGTCGGTTGTGTCCCTGATTGGAGTGGTCGGCAGTGGTATTCAGGTACCATTTAGTTCTTCTGGTGTCAAGGTATCACCATTGTATCTTGTGCTCCGTGCTGTCCCTCTGGGTTCAACCTGTCAGTTCATCACAAACCATTCCTTAGAAGTTTTCTTGAAGCAGAGTGCAGACTTTAGAGTTAACCCTAAGTTCAAATATCCTCATCCATTTACTGGCTGTATTACCTTGGACAAGTTACTCAATCTCTCTGATGAGCCATTTTCTTAACTCTAAAATGGGAATAGTACTAGTTACTGTGGCTGCTGTCCAATTGGCACATAGGAAGCTTTTCATTAGAACCTGCATCACATTTTTAAATCTCACCAGTGCTAAGTTTTCATTCTTTGAGGGAATATTGTATTTTTAAAAATTGATAAAATTAATTCATAAACCCATTGCCACTGAGTCAGTTCCAATTCACAGCAACCCTGTAGAACAGGGTAGAATTGCCCCAAAGGGTTTCTAAGATCGTAAATCTTTATGAAAGTAGAATGCCTCATCTTTCTGCCACAGAGTGGCTGGTGGGTTTGAACCACTGATCCATTGTCTGGTAGCTGAATGCTTTAACCACTATGCCACCCCAGCTCCTTAAAATTAATTCATAGTGCAGTCTTAATAACATGGTGAGTGATTAAACTGAGTAATACTGTATAGGATTTTTTTAAATGAGGTATTAAGAGACTTGTTTTCTCATATATCTTGTATGCTGACACTGACACTATTCACTAAGAGAAATTTCAAAAATGTTTTAGTGTTGATTAGTGCTGGTGGAATTGATATAGGTAAAAATGGTGTGGTGGAAGCATGACTGTTCTGACTTCAAAAGGGGGAGGGAGAATCACCATCAGCATCAGCCCAAGGCAGAGTCTTATGAAGCAGAAATGAGATACATCTCCTATCTCCAACCTTTTTGACCACTTCTGACTTCAGTCATCCTCCCATGGCACTCTCTGCTTCTCTACTGGTTTGATAATTCTTTGCAGTGGCCACATAGAGCTCACAGACAATATTCATCATTATGGGGTTTATTAGGGAAGGAACAGATTGCAATACAAGATTAAGAAGGACTCAAGATACAGTTCTTCAATCAAGACAGCCTCTTCTCAGCTGTGCCCACAGACAGGCCTCTCACTGGCCCTTGACCCCTTGGCCCAGCCCCTGCCCTGCTTGGGCAAGTGTTACAAAGCTCTTTAGCTCTGCCAACAAGTACCTGGAGATGCCCCATTCTGCCAAGAAGCCTCCTGCCCAAATGTACTCAGCTCTCTTGCTCTAAGGGTTGGCACACCCACTGTAACTGTTTTGTTCCATGGACCAAGAAACTCACTGCTCTGTCTTACACCAGTTACCTTGCTCTATTGCCGCTGATACCCTGCTGCCGCTTCTCACCATCTTGTGCCATCTCCAGTGTTACAGCTCTCTCTCTATAGGTAACTCCTGGGTCTAGGAGGTTCTCAGCACAGGGGTCCTGGATCCAAAGGATGTGCTCTGCTCCCATCTCTTCTTGGTGGTAGTGAGGTCGCCTCATACTCTGGGATTGGCACTCTTTTATGCCTAGTGGGATGGGAAAATTGACCAATTCTCTCTTTAGGGTTCCATACACCTTATTAGCATAATCACATCCTTACAGAGTGCCATGCACCTTATTTGCATTCTTAGCAAGCTATCCAATCCCCTTGGTGGGCCACAAGCACCTCATTTGCATAGGCCTCCCAGTCATTTGGTGAATGTTACAAGACCATGGGAAGAAAGGCCATGTAAAAGGGATCTATTGCACTGCAGTGTATAATATCCCAATGTAACAATTGCACCATTTGGTGTAAGTTCTAATTTCTTGTTTGACATATATTTTGCAGCATTGTATATATCTTACAAGCTTATGTATACCTATTTCCTTCTTTCTCTTACTAAAGATTTTTTCTAATGGATTTTTTTGTTTGAAGCTGTGCTTTTTATTTCTAGCCCAGAAAAGCCACTGTACCACTAAACCCCAGAGACAAAGAGAGACAGACAGACAGACGGACAGAGGGAGGGAGGGAGGGAGGGAGAGAGCGGCTGTGTGCATCTAGGCTCAGACTCGGTAAGTGTGGGTGGAGGAAGGGAAGTCAGAAAATAGGTTGTTATTTCCATTGTTGGCAATTTAGATTCAGAGGCATTTCTTCTGCTGTTCCCTCAAGTGTTGAACTGAATAAAAGTCGTAGCAGAAACAGGGGAAAGGGTGGTTGGGGGAAGGGCTGTGAACACTTAGAGCTAAATGCAAAGAGACAGGTAGCTTGTAAGTGTGCATCCTCAGCTTGGAATAAAAACCACAAGAAGCCTGAGAGCCAGCCTTTATCGAAACAAGATGCTGCTGTGGTAAAACAAAACACAGACTGAAATCCATCTACACTGGCAGGAGTAGGGCTGTACTGGGCATGTGCTTATCCAACTAGGAGGGGCAGTGCAGACTGTGGATGAGAGAAGAATCACGCACTGCGGCATTTGCATCCTGCCTAACATGCGAGTAATTTAGAAACAGGAATAATTCACAGGCACCTTCACTGAGAATGAATGTGTCCATAAAGATTTATTCCTTATTTTACATTCCTTTCAACCAGTATTCACATTTACATTGAGCTAGCCACCGTGAAATACAGTGTGTACAGAAAGCTGCTCTTGTTTACAAAGACCCCATATCCCAGACTGAATTTTTAAGCCTGTTCAAGCCAGTTTTTCCTAGAAATATTTTTGCAGTGGTGGCAAGCATCATAGGCTAGCCCTCCAAAGTCTTTTCAGCAAATAGCATGGCTGAAGAGTAAGACAAACAGAAGAAAAAGGAATAGAAAATAATACTGCAGGAAAACTAGGGATTTAAACAGAAAAAAAAAATGGATCCAGATTTATTTCTCTTATTTGCTGATGCCTGAGGAAATGGCTTAATTAGGAAGAAAAGGAAGAGGAAGAAAACTTGCAAGTTTATGAAAGATATTTTGATGTGCTTCAAAGATTGTAAAGATTCATAACAGTGATCCTTTATTATACCTAATTTACTTCAAAAATATGAATTTCATCTACATTGATACAGATTCTGTTGTTGTTGTTATGTGCCGTCGAGTCGGCCCCGACTCATAGCGACCCCTCCTTGGGTTTCCGAGGCAGTATCACTACGGAAGTAGGATTGCCCAACCTTCCTTCCGAGGAGTGGCTGGTGGGTTTGAACCGCCAGCCGTCTGGTTAGCAGGCAAGTGTCTTAGCCACTATGCTACCAGAGCTCCCGATATAGATTCTAGAGTCATGTAATAGATACTGATTAAGTTCATTCTGTACAAAAGGTACTACGTTACGTGCTGTGAGAGATACAAGAATTGTTCAACACAGAGAACCCTTCATCAGGGTGCTGACAATTTAGTCAGGGAGATAAAGCATACATGGTACGGAAGTGTATGTAATCGATGCCATGTGTAGAAATACATACTGACATGAAAACACCACATGGAGAAGTTGGAGGGGCAGGAACCTCAAAGTCAAACCAGTTTGTTTTTTAATACAGGTTCCACTGCCTACAAGTTAAATAACCATGAGTAAATTTTTTTAATTTCTTAAAGCTTTGCATTCTTTACTTGTAAAATGAGGATAGCGGTATCTGCCTCATGAGGTTATTATGAAGATTAAGGGAGATAATGCACATGATAGGCCTATTAAAGCACAGAGTAGGTGCTTAATTGGTTTAGTCTTCACCTCTTCCTGTAGGGGACCAGTATGAGTTACTTACGAGTCAGTTCTGATTCATGGCAACCCCAAGGTATCAGAGTAGAACTGTACTCCACAGGGTTTTCAAGGGCTGATTTTTAAGTGACTCAATAGGCCTTTCTTCCAGCCTTCACTCACCTCTGAGTGAATGCAAATCTCCAGTCTTTCAGTTAGCAGCCAAGCACATTAACTGTTTGCATCACTCAGACCCTCCTGTGGTTGATAAAAACCAAACACAAGCCCAACCCACTGCCATCTAGTTGATTCCAACTCATAGAGACCTTACTCATAGGACAGAGCAGAACTGCCCCATCGGGTTTCCCAGGCTGTAAATCTTTATAGAAGCAAACTGCCTCATCTTTCTCCCACGGAGCACCTGGTGGGTTCAAACCGCTGAACCCCAGTACTTTAACTACAGAGCCACTAGAGCTCCTTTTTATAGTAGATGGAGGGATGAAATGATTGCTTTACCTACAGAGTTGATGAAGAGTAAATATTTGAGTAGGACCTTGAAAGTTGGTGTCTGAGTCCTTAATATATGACCCAAGTAGTCTTTCGATAGCTTCCATGATATCAAATACATTAAGCTAATCCAGTTAATGTTGCATATTTCCTGCAGCAGACAGTAAAACAACAATTTCTCTAAGACACTCTTGAGTTCCTTTCATAGAAAATGGATTTCAAGGCCACAGTATGGGTGCTAAGAGGTTTTTTTTTTTTTTTCTTTTTAATTTTATTTTGTGTTGTTACTGAAAATACACCCAGCAAAACATACACCAATTCAATTGTTCCTTCCTGTATATGCAATTCAGTGACATTGATTAGATTCTTCAAGTTGTGGAACCACTCTCATCCTCCTTTTCTGAGTTGTTCTTCCCTCTTTAATGTAAACTCACTGCCCTCTAAGGTTCTTATCTAGTCTTTCAAGTTACTGTTGTCAGTTTGCTCCCATAGAGATAGATCTTGAAAGAGCATGTGCTCAGGGCTGACAGTCTTTACTAGTTAAGCTAGTTTGGTTTTAACAAGACTTCAGGGGATATTTTTTGGTTTAAGATTTAAGGATTCTCTCAGGGCAATAGTTTCAGGGGCTCATCCACCCTTCATGGCTCCTGAAAGTCTGGAATCCTTGAGAATATTAAATTGTGTGCTGCATTTACCCCCCTTTTGATCAGAATTGCTCAGTAATGATAGGCAACCACCATCCAGTTCTTCCGGCCTTATGGCAAAGGAAGCAGTTGTTCATAGAGGCATTTAGCCATATCTTCCTCCTATTCCTGACTCTCCTTCCTCTGTTGCTCCAGGGGAATAAACACCAATTGCTGTGCCTTGAATGTCCACTTGCTAGCTTTTAAGACCGGCGGTACAGTGAATTACTTGGTATGGCTTTTCTAGGCATAGTCTTTGCTACTCTCACTGGATTACTGGGAGTGTGTGTGTATTATGTGCCGTCGAGCCAGACCCGACTCATAGCAACTCCTCTTTGGGTTTCCGAGGCAGTATCACTACGGAAGTAGATTGCCCCATCTTCCTTCCGAGGAGTGGCTGGTGGGTTTGAACCACCAGCCTTCTGGTTAGCAGTCAAATGCCTTAGGCACTACGCCACCAGAGCTCCCGGGTTACTGCGTAGAACTACACAAATAAGGTGTGTAGAACTCTGATGTTGAGATTGGTTAGTTTGGTCACTCTGCCAAGCTTACAGTGAACCTTCCTAGAGGCAGAGAAGGGATCTTACTGCCATCAGGAGAGACAAGCTGGAGGTGAAGTACAGTGCATCCTTGGACCCCAGATCCCTGCACTGTACCTCCTTGGCTGAGAGACGCCCCAGCAAAGAGATGGTTGGCAGTGGAACCGAGAGGCACGAGACAGAGTGACAGGCTTACCTGGCCCACAGAGCAGAGGCCAAGGACCAGAGAGGACTGTCTGGGGGCACAGCAGAGGGGGACTGTCCTGATAGAAGAATTGTATCCTGAGTGTGTTCCTGAACCTGAATTGTAGCCTGTTACTTCCCTAATAAATCCAATAATCATGAGTATTGTCTGTGAGTTCTGTGTGGCCATTGCAATGAACTATCAAACCCAGCAGAGAAGCAGTGAGTGCCGTGGGAGGGACAGTTGGTGTTAGAATTGGTAAAACACTGGAGGGTGGCAGCATGTCTGGCCTCATAGGAATAAGCCTTGGGCTGCTGATGGTGATTCTGTCTTCCTCTTGTGAAGTCAGAGGAGGTCAGCAGATGCCGCCTCCATGTCCTTCCTCTGTTGCCCCAGAGAATAAATACCAACTGCTGTGCCTTGGATGGCCACTTGCTAGCTTTTAAGACCCCAGGGACTATGCAATGAACCAGAAGGTAGAATAGAAGTACTAAACATGTTATTAGACCAATGTTCCATGAAACAATGACCTTAAACCTCCAAATCAAGGAACCAAAGCCCATGAGGTTTTGGTTGTACCTAAGCATCCTCAGCAGCTATTTTTTTTTCCATTGTTGTAAGTCTATTTATTACACAGTTTTTACCAATTCACCTTTTTACAGGTATACACCTTATTAACAGCAATTACAATAATCAGCTCTATAACCCTACCTTTTATCAATGTGATATTTCCATTACTGTTAGCCCCTTTCCCTGCTCCCTCCCACCCCTGGTAACCACTAATAAACTTTGGTCCCTATGCATTTGACTTGCCTTTTAATATAAATGAGGTCATTTAATATTTTTCCTTTTGCGATTTACTTATTTCACTCAGTATAATGTCTTTCAGCTCCATCCATCTTGTAGCATGTATCAGGATTTCATTTCTCCTACTAGCTGAGTAGTATTCCATTGTATGTACTTACTACATTTTGTTTATCCATTTATCTGTTGATGGGCATTAAGGTTGCTTCCATCTTCTATTATAAATATTGCTGCAGTGAACATTCAAACAAATCTCTGATTCTCTGCTTTCAAGTCTTTTGGGTATATACCTAGGAGTGGAATTGCTGGACCATATGGTAGTTCTGTTTTTAGTTTATTGAGGATTGCCATAGTGTTTTCCACAGCAGCTGTACCATTTTGCATTCCCACCAGCAGAGGATAATGGTTCCAATATCCTCACATCCTCACCAACATTGGTTATTTTCTGTTTGATTGGGTTTGGTTTTTTTTTTTTTTTTTTTTAATTTTTTTTATCTTAGCCAGCCTAGTGAGAGTGAAATGGTATTTCATTGTGGGTTTGATTTACATCTCTCTGATGGTTGGTGACATTGAGCATCTTTTCATGTGTTTGGTGGCCGTTTGATTGTCCTTCTTGGTACAATGTCTGTTTAAATCCTTTTTCCATTTTATAATTGGGTTTTAAGTCTTTTTATTGTTAAGCTGTAGGAGTTGTTTTTTGTTTTTTGTTTAATATATTTTGGTTATTAGATTCTTATCAGGTATTCTTATATGGTTTCTGAAGATATTTTCCCAGTTGGTAACTTATCTTGGGTGCTAAGGATTCTTAATGGTCATTGTTTCCAAGTCTTTTCAATGGATTAAGCTAGGAAATTATATATTTATATATAGCATATATTTATATATATACATATAATATACTTACATTATTGTATCTATAATATATATGATTATGATATATATAGATATATGTTTTATATTTTTTTCTATATATATTTTCAATCTATAGAGATAAAATACCTCATTAGTTCATACTGATATCTCTAACTCAAATTCGGGGCTATGGGGTTAATTAAACTATTCAGTATCATAACTGTATCTTCTTTCTTCAACACCAAATATTCTGAATCTCAAGAACACATGTCATGGTAGAATTAGAATATCCCATAATTCCTTATTTACTTTATTAGAATTATCCTAATCACCACCATTTATGATTATTAAACAGTTACATGTTTTGTGTATATGTTATACTCATTTCTTCTTCATTTCTTACTGTATTTCCTTATTCAGATAACATAACTATTGTATACTCTAATCTCTGTTTTTAACACCCATTTCATCTTAGTTCTACCAGTGACTATATATTTAATTCTCAATGTCTCCTTAAGGTCTCTAGTAGATTCTTTAGGAAGAGCTCATGGGAGCAATTTTCTGAGATCTTAGATATTGGTAATTTTTCTGTTCCCTTTATACTTAAAGGTGACTTTTGCTGGATATAAAATCCCTGGTTCAAATTTCCTTGCATCGTAAATTTTTCACTTTTTTCTTTTGTCCTAAAACACTGCTATTGAAAAGTCTGGTGATAGATAATCTGAATCGTTTGTTTCTTCATTTCTTTTTTATTTTTAAAAAGTATCTCTTTTAAACTTTCTGTTTGAGATCTTTTTTGTGCTTATATGTGAAAATATCTTATTAATTTAGCAAATGTTGTAGTGAGCTTCCTCTGTGTCAGACACTAGAAGTACAATGGTAGACATACACACAGGGTCCCTGCCACAGAGGAACTGATGTAACGTGGAAGGAAGATCAACCTTTATTCAGAGTATGGTTTCTCAATAGCAGCACTCTGGACATTTTGGACTTGACAATTCTTGTTGTGGGGGATATTCTATACAATGTAGGATGTTTATCATTATCCTTGACCACTATCCACTAATTCAGGCAATGACTTATTCATTGCATATACCTTTTTTCAACAACACAAATGGTGGCTATATGTGGACTTCACCAGATGGAATACACAGAAATCAGATTGACTACTTCTGAGATAAGAGGTGATAGAAAAGCTCAATATCTTCAGCCAAAACCAGGCCAGGAGCTGACTGTGGAACAGACCATCAACCGCTCATATGCAAATTCAAGTTGAAGTTAGAGACAGTTAAAACAAGTCCATGAGAGCCAAAATATGATCTTGAATATATCACTCCTGAATTTAAAGACCATCTAAAGAATAGATTTGATGCATTGAACACCAATGACCAAAAACCAAAAGAGTTATAGGATGACCTCAAGAACATCATCCATGAAGAAAGCAAGAGGTCACTAAAAAGACAAGAAAAGAAGAAAAGACCAAAATGGATGACAGAGGAGACTCTAAAACTTGCTCTTGAGCCAACAGTAGCTAAAGCAAATGGAAGAAATGACAAGATAAAAGAGCTGAACATATTTCAAAGAGCAGCTCGAGCAGACAAAGCAAGTTACTATAGTGAAACATGCAAAGACTCAGAGTTAGAAAAACCAAAGGGAAGAACACTCTTGGCATTTCTCAAGTTGAAAAAAGCTGAGGAAAAAATTTAAGCCTTGAGTTGCAATATTGAAAGATCCTATGGGCAAAATATTGAATGATGCAGCAAACATCAAAAGAAGATGGAAGGTATACACAGAGTCACTGTACCAAAAAGAACTGGTCGATCTTCATCAATTTCAGGAGATGCCATATGATCAAGGACTAATGGTATTGAAGGAAGAAGTCGAAGCTACACTGAGGAAATTGGTGAAGAACAAGGCTCCAGGAATTGATGGAATACCCACTGAGATGTTTCAGCAAACATGCCCCACTGGAGGCACTCACTTGGTTATGCCAAGAGGTTTGGAAAACAGCTACCTGGCCAACTGACTGGAAGAGATCCATATTTGTACCCATTCCAAAAAAAGGTGATCCCACAGAATGTGGAAATTATTAAACAATATCATTAATATTGCACACAAGTAATCTTACTGAGGCTAATTCAAAAACGGTTGCAGCAGTATATTGACAGAGAACTTCCAGAGGTGCAAGATGGATTCAGAAGAGGATGTGGAACAAGGAATATCATAGCTGCTGTTAGATGGATCTTGGCTCAAGGCAAAGAATACTAGAAAGATGTTTCCTTGTGTTTTATTGACTATGCAAAGGCATTTGATTGTGTGGATCATAACAAATTGTGGATGACATTGAGAAGAATGGGAATTCCAGAACATTTGATTGTGCTCATGAGGAACCTGTACATTGACCAGGAGGCTCTTGTTGGAACAGAACAAGGGGACACTGCATGGCTTAAAATCAAGAAGGGAGTGTGTCAGGGTTGTATCCTTTCCCCATACTTATTCAATCTGTATGCTGAGCAAATAATTCAATAAGCTGGACTATATGAAGAAGAATGTGGCACCAAGATTGGAGGAAGACTCATTAACAACCTGCAATATGTTGGAGATAAAACTTTGCTTGCTGAAAGTGAGGCACTTACTGATGAAGATTGAAGAATACAGTCTGCAGTATGAATTACATCTCAATATAAAGAAAACAAAAATCCTCACAACTGGACCTATAGGCAGCATCACGATAAATGGAGAAAAGATTGCAGTCATCAAAGACTTCACATTGCTTCCTTCTACAGTCGATGCCAATAGAAGCAGCAGTCCGGACATTAGACGACATATCGCACTGGGCAAGTTGGCTGCAACAGACCTCTTTCAAGTGCTGAGGAGCAAGGATGTCTCCTTGAGGACTAAGATGCGCCTGACACAAGCCATGATATTTTCAATCACCTCATATGCATGTGAGATCTGGACAGTGAATAAGGAAGACCGAAGAATTGGTACTTTTGAGTTGTGGTGCTGGTGAAGATTATTGAAAGTACTATGGATGGCTAATAGAAGTAACAGATCTGTCCTGGAGGAAGTGCAGCCGGAATGCTCCTTGGAACGAGAATGGCCAGACTTCATCTCACCTACTTTGGTCATATTGTCAGAAGGGACCATTCCATGGAGAAGGATGTCATGCTTGGTTAGGTGGAGGGTCTATGAAATAGGGGAAGGCCCTTAACGAGATGGATTGACACAGTGGTTGTGACGATGGGCTCAAGTATAGCAAGGATCATGGAGCTGGCGCAGACTGGGCGGTGTTTCGTTCTGCTGTGCACAGGGTCACTATGAGTCGGACACGACTTGATGGCACCTAACAACAACAGCAACTATCCACTAGATGCTAGGTGTGACCCAAAATTCTCCAAACATTGCCAAATGTCCCCTGCAGGAGGATCACCCCAAGTGAGAACCTCTGAATCAGAAAATCACCAATTATTGTCAAATTACAAGTATGGTAAGTATTCCGCATCAGTAAATGGCACCTCCCAATGGCTTTGGCCTGAAATTCTTTCACAGCTACATCTAATTTATCAGCAGTTCCTAATTCACCAGTTAAATGTATCCTGGTTCTAATCCTTTCCTCCACCTCCACTGCTATCACCCCAGTTCAGGCCACCACCATCTCTTATGTGGCTATTGTGATACCCTCTCAGCTGGCATCTCTGTTTCCACTTTTGCCTCCTCTTAGCTCTTGTCTGCAAACAGCAGACTTTTATCATGTAGATCAGATATTGCCATTCTCTGCTCCAAATTCTCCAATGACTTCTCATTGCTTTTAGGAAAAGATATAAAGTCCGTACCCGGCCTGCATGGCCCTACATGATCAAAAGTGATATAGCCCCTGGCTACCTCTGAACTCGTTTTCTACTGCTCTTTTCCATGCTTATTGCTGCTCTTCAGCCAGCCATACTGGCCTCCTTGCTATTCATTGAATATGCCAAGCACAGTCCCATCTTTGGACTTTCGACATGCTGTTCTGTTAGTGAAAAGTGTTCTTCTCCCAGACATTCACACGGCTCACCCCACTTTGTACAGGTCTCTGCTGAAATGGCACTTCCTCAGAGAAGCCTTTCTGACCACTCTGTCTTCAATAGCAACTCTGTCACTCCCTATCCTCTGCATAGCTCTTACCACTATTTGACATTACAGTATGTGTCTGTTTATTTCTTCCTGTTTTTCTCCCATTACTGAAATGTAGGCAAAGGCATAGTTGGTTTTGTTCATTGCCCTTTGAGTACTAGGGACCTAAGAGAGAAAGCAGTTTTAAGGCCAAGAACAGTGCCTAGAACTATGTGAGCACTCACATGTTTTTGAATGAATGAAGACGACTCTGGTGCTGTGAGGAACTTAACTGGGCAGCATGTCAGGGAAACGGTTTTGAGGAAGATTGTCAGTGAACTAAGAAAGGGAGACTATTGTGGCAGGATAAGTGAGTAAAGGGGAGGCTGTGCCTTCCAAATAGAAGGTCTGTATGTGCACAGAACCCATGGTAGGTGGGACTTGGCACCTAAAGGACATGGAAGATGGCCATTTTGACTGGAGTTTTAAAAGCCACAGAAAATAATTGATATGTTTTAAGCTGAAGGTGACATGATAAGATTTGTGTGTCAAAAAAAAAAAAAAATCAGACTCATATATGGAGAACAGATTGAATGAGATCAAAGAGCCAGACCCTTAGGGGAGTTGTATTAGTCCATGAGAAAGAGAGTGGTAGTTGGGACTAGGATGATAGCAGTGGGGAAGAGAAGGAGAAAAACTCTAGACATGTTTACAAAGTAAAATTAACAGGGCTTAGTGACAAATTGTACATATGGTAAGGGGCGAGTAAAGGAGAGAGAAGTCAAAATGACTTGTCAAACAGAGTAGATGTAGTCCCTTTAACCAAGACAGGGAACATCTAAGGAGAACCAGGTAGAAAGGATGGGAGAGGTGAAGGCTTTGAGTTTTGTTTTAAAAATGGTGAGCTTAAAGTGTCTTAGAGACGTCTAAGTAGCAGTGTCCCTTTGGCAGCTGAACATATGCATAGGAGCTCAGTGGAGCAGTTTGGCCTAGAGAGAGAATATTTGAGATTCACTTTGGTAAAAGAGGTAACTGAAGCCATGAACATGAATTAGCATCTTAAAGACACAGCATGGCCTAGAAGAGAGGGAGGCCTATGGCTGAACCTTGAGGAACACTTAATGGCCATATGTAGGAGGAGGTAGCAAGGAACCTGGAAAAGAAAGTGTCTGGAGAGATAGGAGGAAAACTGAAAGCCAGAGGAAGAGAGTGTTCATCTCTTTAAAAATTATGGTGGCACTGCTGCAGTTGGTCATCTAGATATCAACCTATTCCCAGAACTAAATGCCAAAATAAAACATTGTAGTCAGTCTCTGACATTAAAATATGCAGAAACCTCCAGTGATTGCGTGTGATAGTAGTAAGCACCATTTAAATCATATGTATCCATCCTATGATAACCAAATGGTAGAAACCTGATTTCTGCTGAGGCATTTGATGCTTTCCCAGGCTGCCCCTGCTTCTAGCCTGTAGTGGTGATGCCAGATCCACCAAAGCACTCAAACTCAAGAGGCTTCCTGGGTAATGCCCAGTGGTAATTCTTACCATTTGTGTCAGCTGAGATCTTACTGCTTAGGGCCTCGGGTCGCATGCTTGTTTTGATTTAAGTTTTGAATGCACTATTTATCTAATTTTAATTTTAATTATTAAAAAATAATACAGCAACCTGGTAGGGAAAAATGAAAAGGCACATATTGAGAAGTCTCATTCCTAACTTAAGGTACATAGATCTGTGATTTAATAAGTGTGGCCAGGTTTCTCTCCATGGAGATGTATCATTTTGCATTTCTACCAGCAATGCTCTAGAGTGTTTTACTAGGAGAATATAGTGTCTAATTTTTGGATTTTTGCCAATCTGATAAGTAAATATGTTTAACTGTCATTTCTCTCGTTATTAGTGAAATTAACCATCTTTTCATGTATTTAAGGAACCAGTATGTCTTTCATTATCCGTGAACTGCCTGATCGAGTCACTTCCAACTCATGGCAGCCCTATACGTGTCAGAGTAGAACTGTGCTCCATGGAGGTTTTAAAGGCAGATTTTTTGGAAGTAGATCTCCAGGCCTTTCCTCGAAAACACCTCTGTATGGACTCGAACCTCCAACCTTTGGGGTAGCAGCCAAACACAAAACTGTTTGTACCACCCAGCCACTCCATGTGATCTTGTACTTTACCTATTTTTCTATTGAATTGTTGGTATTTTTCTTCTTAGTATTCTATTTAGATTGAAATATTTATTTCTAAAAATTATCTTGAGAAGTCAGCTGATAATTTTACTCTGATGTGCTTTCAGTTTTAACACTGGTAGGGAAAAAAGACTGAGAGGGACAGGTGCTCATGAAGCTGTAAGCAAGGAATGGAAGAGATCTCTGTCTTAACAGCTGTCTGATGTATCTTCTATGATGTTGTGCATCACCTAGCCTTTCCTTTCCCTTCTTCATCCTGACCATCTTTTCCAAAAATTTTTCCTCCCAATTGTAAAATGTTTTGAATTTTATTTAGCAATTAATATGTGAATTCCACTAGAGATCAGTGTCTCTCAGGCCTCGTCTTTTGTTCTCTGTCATTCTCTCCACTACAGCCATATTGACCTCCTCTGGTCATTGAACAGAATGGTCTGATCCCAAGGTCTTTGCATTTGCTTTTTCCTATGTCTAGAATGTTCTTCCCCTGGTTGTCGACATGGCTACCCCCATTTACTCATCTCAGTGACATCTTCTAAAATTTCAACACTCTTCTACCGAACTTTTCTATTCCCTTCCTTGCTTTATTTTTTCCCTTAGCTTTTATCATTATCTGACCTACTACAGATTTTAGTTACTTTATATCATCTGTCACCTCCTTTAGAATGTAATAAGAAGGGAAAGATTTTTGTCTCTTTATTCACTGTTCTTTTCCTGAAGCCTAGAAAAGTGTCTGACATATAGTTGGTATAAGCAGTTGTTATTGAGTGAATTAATGAGTGTGAAAGTGAAGGAGTATTGAAGCAGCAGTCAAGACATCAGACAGTGTATTTCACTAGGCAAATGTGCTGCTGCAAAAGACCTCTTTCAAGTGATGAAGAACAAAGATGTCTCCTTGAAGACGAAGGTGTGCCTAACCCTAGCCATGGTATTTTTAGTTGCCTCATATTTGTGTGAGAGCTGGACAATGAACAAGGAAGACTGAAGAAGAGTCGATGCTTTTCAGCTGTGGTGTTGGCAAAGAATACTAAAAGTACCATGTGCCAAAAGAAGGAACAAATCTGTCCTGGAAGAAGTGCTGGAATGCTCCTTGGAAGCAAATATGGCCAGACTTTGTCTCACCTACTTTGGTCATGTCGTCAGGAGGGACCATTCCCTGGAGAAGGATATCATGCTTGATAAAGTGGAGGGTCAGTGAAGAAGGGGAAGACCCTCAACGAGATGGATTCACGTAGTTACTGCAACGATGGGTTCAGGTATAGCAACGATTGTGAGGCTGTCATAGGACCAGGTGGTGCTTCATTCTGTTGTACATAGAGTTGCCATGAGTTGGAGCCACATAATCTCAACAACAACGTGAGATTATATTCTCATTGCAGAGAACAAATGCAAACACTCATCCATACATAAAATAGCTAAAGATATAGGTGTCTAATGATGATAGGACCAAGTACATAGAATAATAAAAGGAGAGATTGGTTATTTTGTACTGGGATCAGACAATAGTGTAAGAGTGACCCTTTAGCTGGGTCACAAGATATTGGTAAATCTGGATTGGAGGAGAGGGATGTGAATGCATACCAAAAAGAAAGAGTAGCAGGAGTTTTGTTAGGTACACAACCGTTAAGGTGGTCTGTTTGGAACAGAGACCAGGTGGAAAGTAGGAACAGTTAAGATTAGATAGGTACCTAAGTATAAGTCAGGGTTTCAGCAAGAAACAGCTGTCATACCTAGAGTAAGAATTTAAGCAACTACTTACAGAGGTGTAGACACTAGAGTAAGAATTAAAGCAACTACTTACAGAGGTGTAGATAGGGGTGTAGAGAAACTCCGAAGGATAGAGCAGAATCTTGGATCTAGTAATAGGGAAGCTGTTAACAACCCTAAGCCTGGATGCAAGAAAGGGGAGAGTTATATGGAGAGAACATCTGGAGAGGGCTGTGACTTTTGATCAAAGAACACAGTCACCATGGAGACATCTGTGGGGAGGGAGCAGGTCTCCTCCCTTATGCTGACGCCCTGTAGCTGAGGACAGTGGAAGCCAGAGTAAGGGGGACAGCTATTATAGATTGCAATAGTCATTCAGCTTCCACTCTGAAGCAGAGTGGAGAAGGATGCAGAGGAGACCTGGAAAGGCAGACGGAAAGTACCCAGCACACTGAGGTTAGGATGACCTGAGAACTGTTGCTAGAACACCTGGAGTGCCTCCATTGAGGTCGTCATCGAGATGCTTGTGAAAGATTGCACAGAAGAATTTTCTTCTGATTGACACATAATATCTTCTTTACAAGACTCCTTCAACCACATCTTCATAATGAAAACGTGGCTTGATTTGGCATTTGATTAGTGCAAAGCATCACACAGAATTACAGAGGTTCAAAGCAAGTGAATAAAGAAGTTTTTTTTTAAAAAAAAAAGAAAGCACTAGCCAACAGTGAATAAGTGACTGACTGACCAATGAAATTCCATGAGGCAAAATAGTTTATTACAATTTTGGAAATGCAATAACCTCAGTAAAAATGAACTTTGTTCTCTTAGGAGTCCTCCTGTCTGTATGCTCTCATCCTTTGAAAGCTTTTTTGTTCTTGTAATCAGCTTTGTCTTTTCCCTTTTTACTTTCACTTCCTTACATCTTCACCTTTGTTAACCTGGAAAACAAAACACATTATTGTCAAGTCAATACCAACTCATAGTAACCCTGTAGGACAGAATAGAACTGCCCCATAGAGTTTCCGAGTTTTAAATCTTTATAGAAGCAGACTGCCACATCTTTCTCCCACAGAGCAGCTAGTGGGTTCTAACTGCCAAACCTTTCAGTTAGCAGCTGTGCACTTAACCAGTGCCACCAGGCTCCTTGTCTTAACCTATATATGAGATATTGATATTGATCCACCTATGTCTATGTATGTATGTATGACTATAAAATAACTATCAATTATGTGGCATGATGTAGAAATAGGCAAATTTAAACCTTTCTGCAAAGAAACAGAGCAGATACCTGTAATTCCTTTCTAGCCATTATCTATAATGGAATTTTACATGATTTCTTGGTAATGCTCCCTTGAGAAGATATTTTGTCACAGAAGAAAACTGGGCACATGCAGACACCATCACTGTCTTTGGCTTCACTGTAGACCATGAGCACTTTGAACACAGTCACTTGAGCAGAGTCTGCTATTCTGACCTCCAAACCAAACTCACTACCAATCAGTCAATTCCAACTCATTTAAACCCCATTGGGTTTCCAAGACTGTAAATCTTTACAGAAGCAGACTGCCTCATCTTTCTTTCACAGAACAGCTAGTGGGTTTGAACCACTGACCTTTTAGTTAATAACCAAATACCTTAACTACTACACCACCAAATCAAAAACCAAATTCACTGCCGTGGAGTCAGATCCGACTCATAGTGACCCCTCCTTGGGTTTCTGAGGCGGTATCACTATAGAAGTAGATTGCCCCATCTTCCTTCTGAGGAGTGGCTGGTGGGTTTGAACTGTCAGCCTTCTGGTTAGCAGTCAAATGCCTTAGGTAACTGCCACTAGAGCTCCTTATTCTGACCTAGGCAGTTGTAAAAAAAATCACCTGAATTGAAAACATAATTAAATTGTTTATTGTAGCAGCTATAAATCGTCGATTTTTTTTTTCATTGTTTCGAAAATGGGTTTAATTTTTTTTTTAGTAGTTTCTGCAATTATTTTGCAATTCTAGTATAGATTTTTTAAAACTCTAGGATAGACTCACTATGCATTGGAACTGACTTGATGGCAATAGTTGTATAGCTTACTGGCAAATAACTGATAGCTATGTTGATTCACACTATACAGTTATTATGTGATATTCAAAACTCTTTTACAATTCTGGCTATCTCTAGGACAGTATTCTGAACCTTCTAGTAAAACCAAACAACCAAACTCACTGTCGTTGAGTCAATTTCAACTCATAGGACACCTCCTTGGGTTTCAAAGGTGATATTTCTATGGAAGTAGATTGCCCAATCGTCTTTCCAAGGAGCAGCTGGTGGATTTGAACCGCCAGCCTTCTGGTTAGCAGTCAAATGCCTTAGGCACTACGCCACCAGGGCTGATAATTCAAATGACCATCAGCTCCTTTTTGAGGTAAGCTATTTACTAGGATAATCTAATTCAAAATATTTACTGATGCCTCCTTACTCACACAACAGAGTAGATTCAAAGATGAGCTGTACCCATCACTTGTCCTTGAGGAGCTTACACTCTAATAGTCAGAAAAACATCATTAGTACATGTAGTAAATTAGGTTGAGTCAGAACTGAAACACAATGTTTCAAAGGTAGGAAAACACAGTAGTTTGGGATAGGACATGAAAGGTGGTAGACTTTTAATAGGCTGTTGTTTTGTGTGCCTAAGTTAATTCTTGTTGGATAGAGTAGAAGTGCCCCTGAAGGTTTCCAGGGCTGTAATCTTGATGAAGCAGACTCTCCTCCAAAGCGGCTGTGAGTCCCAACCACCAGCCTTTCCATTAATAACCAAGCACGTAACCACTGCGCCACCAGGACTTCTTATGTTAATAGCTAGAGACCAGCTGTTGGGGGTGGGGAGGAAAACTGCTTTCAGCTCTGTTTATTCATCCATGAAATGAAAATAATATTTATCTCATTGAGTTTTTTGTGAGGATTATATGAATGAATAACTTTGCAAAGCTCACGAAAAGATCACGATCAATGCTAGGCTTAAAAAGACCCCTTGCAATGTTCTAGCACCATGATGAATGGTGGGGGTGAGGGGAGCTGGACCCTTGGCTGGAACATGGAAGAGGGTGAGTTGAACAATGAGAGCAGGAGAAAGGTGAAGTGAGAACTCTCATTCTGCAAATGTTTTTAAAACTTTCTACTTGCTAGAAAAACAGTGAAAATGGTATTAAAAACTAAAGCTGACCCTGTGGGGGCAGAGATGTTGTTTGTTTTTTCTACTGTTCCTAGTGCCTGTTATCAGAGCTGGCACATTGTTGGTGCCTAAGACTATTTGTGATATGAACCTGTCTCACTGGGCAGGTGATGAGAAGAGTCCATCATTCTTAGCTCCAGGAAATCAGTCTCTGCAGAGACAAGTAAAGGAGGAAGAAGGAAAATGCTAAACTTTCAAAGCCTGTGCTGGGGGGGGGGGGGCGAGGCAGTGGATACGCACACTGCATATGCAAAGGCAGGCGGGAGCCCAGGAGGGGAACTGTATTGCTTTACACAATCAAGTGAGTGTGACTGAGTTGCTGAGGGAGGAGTCTGACTGTAGGTAACTGCAGAAAAGAGAGAAGCAGGGGGTTTGTAAAATCAAGAAAGTGTTAAGAATATGTTGTTGTTGTTGTTGTTATGTGCTGTTGAGTCAGTTCTAACTCACGGAGACCCTATGAGCAACAGATCGAAACGCTGCCTGGCCATGCGCCATCCTCACGATATTTGCTGTTCTTGAGCCCATTGTTTCAGCCACTGTGTCAGTCCATCATGTTGAGGGTCTTCCCCTTTTCCACTGACCCTCTACTTTATAAGCATGCTATCCTTCTCTAGAGATTGGTCCTTTCTGAGAATTCCTGTCCTCCCATAATTCAAGGTGTTCATACACCTTGGGTGGGTGGTTTTGTTAGTACTGAGTGCCATACCTGAATTTGTAGAGACCAGAGGAAAGGGGCAGGCCAAAGGAAGTTCAGTGGCATCAAGTGTACTGTAAGAGCTCGACTTCAATCCACCCCTACCCAGGAATTTGCAAAAAACCTAGAGGAGATTTCCCATTAAATAACAGGTAGGGAGCCAAAGTACTTTAAAAGAAATCCCAAATACAAGGTAAACTTGGCTGAGTTTGGTGTTGTACTAGGTACCCTGCCAGCTAATTTTTACTTACCCAACAGGGATCCCTCCTCCAGCAGGTGATCTGTCACCTTGCCCTTACCTTTATCATGGCCTTTATCCTGTATTGTAATTATCTCCTTTTTTTTTTTTTTTTTTTTTTTTTT
>NW_006921654.1:8675041-8684881 GCF_000298275.1 Orycteropus afer afer
GAGAAACACAAAAACCAGCAAAGTGTATATATATATTTATAGACAGAGAGAGAGAAAAATTTATCTTAGGAAAATGGCTCACAAGCGTATAGAAGCCGACAAGTCCAAGCCGAAAAGTCCAAGTCTCTGGAGGAGATGGGGCTTGCGGCCTCCTTGGCTTCCACAAGCACAGGGGAGCCGAGAGATTCAAGCTGGCATGCAGTACACTGGTTGTTGACTCCAACAAAAGATGAATCCGAGACTCCAGGCCGAGCGGTGGGCCGCTCACTCACGGAAGTCTGTAGTTGGCACACCAGGGTTCCAATCCCTCAAGGAATGCGGCTCTTCCCAGAATGTCCTTGGATATCTTGGAAGTAGGCCACACCCCTAGGGAAACTCCCCTTGGGCAGACTGGCCACTCAGAACACAGTCATCTGATCCCATCATGGGAACAACCACACAGAACTGGGGTCCAGCCAAGTTGACACACAGCTCCAACTATCACACTTCTCTGTTACATTGGACATTGAAGGCTGGGCCAAATCCAAGCCCATCAGTACCAGGGTAGCTAGGGGGCTACAGCTGGAGTTAGACTCATTTGTAGGGGAACCATGAGCACTGCGAGAAAAGGGGTCAGGTACAAAATCCAAGGGTAGAATTAGATTAGGAACCAAACAAGCAAAAAGATGAAACAAACACACTATCTGAGGTTCAGTCCAGCATTTTGGTGTCTTTGTAGGACCCTTCTACATATCCCCATTGATCCCAAATATTGAAAATAAAAACTTTGGAATCTTTTTGGTTTGCACTTGGTTACCTACCACTATCATTTTTCGGGGGGGGGGGGAATGTTTTTCAAACTTCACATCCATGGGGGGGAAAATGTCTACTTTTCTTTTTCTGAAAAGCTGCATTTATTCTGAACTCTCCTAGAAATGGTGGGCATGTGCTTCCCTCCCACAGCCTGAACTACTCAGTGCAGAAAAAGAAAAGTAAAACTTGTAGTGGTTAAAACACAAAGCCAAGTGTCTGTAGCATGTTCTTGTGTTGATGACAGGATTTGTAAGGTTTTCTTTTCGCCCTTCCCTGTCTTTATTTTCTAGCCATCAGTGGAGGAATCAATTAGGTCAAATAATAATATTTAAAATCAACGAGCCATCCAGAGCTAGCATTTCATTCCAGAGGCTGAAATGAAAACCTACACCTGCCCTCTGGGTGCTTCAGAGCCTGTGTTATGCTCATGAGCAGGGCCTCCCCCCACACTGAAGCTGTGCACCCTCCAGTCCAGTGCCTGGACCAAGCAGACTGCTGGGAGGGAGGGCATGAGTTCTGCATCTGAGTGTCACTTCTTATAGCTGTTGATGCAGGCTATAATCTTCCTTCTTGGCCAGGTCATGTGAGATTAACGTGGCTGAATGATTAGGTCTGTCTATGCAGAGGGGAATGTGCCTATGGCCATGTATAGGGTTGTCAGATAATATTTCTACAAGTATACTTGTATGTTCTGTAAGAATTTCTAGGTATATAGTAGAGCTGCCAGGGGACAAGGTTGTAGTTACTTCTTGGCCAGAGCCAGCTACCCAGAGGGACCGAGTAGTTAGACTTGTGGGCTCAGGACCATGGTCATAGGGGGCATCAAGTTCAAGTGGCATAACATACTACACAAAAACATTGTTGTTCCACATCCTGCTTTGGCGAGAGCGACTGAGATCTTAAAAGCTTGCAAGCAGCCATCTCGCAAGCAGCAAGAAGAATGAAGAAAACCAAAGATGCATGGAAAAAATTAGTCCAAGGGATTGGTATACCATGCAATCCTCAGCCTATACAACTTTGAGACCAGAAGAACTAGATGGTGCCTGAGCTACCACTGTCAACCACTCGGAGGGGGATCTAGGTAGGAGATTCTGTATAGAGTGGGAGAACAATGTGGAACAAAACTCAGAATCATTAAAAAAAAAAAAAAAAAACAGACCAACTTTGCTGGTCTGATAGACCCTGATGGAACCCCTGAGACCTTGGCCCCTAGCTGCCCTTCAGGTCTTGAATTGAACCCACTCCTGTGGCTTCCAACCAAACAAAAGACAGGAATATGAGCTGAACATTTTACATTAGGTAGATGCACTCCTTGGAGAGATCAATCATGGGAGAATAGAAGGGCGGTGTTTGCACAGGGAGACAGCTCAGGGGGCAGGAGTGTGTGGGAGGGAAGGACACAGGGAAGAGGTAGCTATGGGGAGGAAGTGGGAGGAGAGCTGTTGCATTGTGGGAAATTGCAGTCAATGTCATGAGACAAAGTGTATATAAGCTGCTGTATGGCAGATGAATTTGCTCTGTAGACTTTTACCCAAATCCCAATAAAATTAAAAAAAAAAAAAAAAAAAATAGCCTGGAACCCAGTGATTGCATAGAAGAATACTGGACTTGTCCTTGTAACTGCCCATGCAAAGCAAAAACGGTCTGAGAGGGTTTTAAATGTGAAGTGTATGTGCAGAGCTAGGACTTCTTGGACTGTGTATACAGAAGAGTTAAGCAGAGGAACAAGAGCAATTTAATGGATTTGTGTGTTGTTTGCTGTAGTTTCTCCTGTATCCCTTTGCTTTTGCTGTCTCCTTAAAGAAAAACAAAACAAAAACTCTCGCTATCTCTTTTGGAATAGGAATAAACATCTTTAAATCTTTTCCAAAGGAAAACAAAACAGTCTTGAGTGTGGGCCAGGCACTATGCCGTGATTTCTTTTTCAATTGAGTTAGCCAGAGAATGCAGAATTCTCTCTTTGTGTTGCAGGCAGACCTGTGTGCGTGCGTAAGGACTCCGGAATATGTGGATATTTTCCTGCACTGCCCTCTGTGTGTCTGTGTCCTAGCACAGCCATGCGTGAAACTTTAAGTGTGTCTATGTATGACCGTGTGCAAAAGAAAGGGACTTCTGCCCCATTATTCCAAGCAATTAAACTCCGACAGCACAAGGATTGGGGTGGGGGTGGGGGGCTGATTTTCTTTTCCTGAGCAGTAATTGCCTCCGCAGTAATCTTTGATCAGAGAAGAGCAGTGGAGGAGAGTCCCGCAAGTTGACATCTGCGGTATAAATACGTACATTTACATATACCGGGCCGGCCCAGCTCCGCAGCTTTTTACTGACATCTCTGACCTGAAACCGTTCCAGCTCCATTGACACCTCGTTTAATTGAATCTTTCCCTAGCAGTGCAGAAGCCTGAGGATTTGAGAAGGGGAGGAGAGTACAAGGATGGGTAATCAAGGCAGGCTCTTCTGCTTGAATGTGTAGAAATGACAGGGAAGTAATTGCTTTTGAAAAGCAAAAGCAGAAATAGCACAATTTGTTCTATTTAGCAAGAGGCTGCGAGGGGATACATATATGGGGATTTTGTCCCAGACATAGCAAAATCCTTATCCTAAGACTAAAACTCATTTAGATGTCTGTGCAAATAGGAAAGGAATGATTGGAAAAAGTTTAAAAAAAAGGAAGATGAAGAAGAGAGAAAGAGAATACAATCCTAAGAAAGAAAAATCCAGAGGCTTTCCTGGCTCAAAATGTCCAGAGACAACAGTAAGATGGTTGTGAGCCCAGAGCCACAGCACAGCCCCTTTTGTCAGCTTCAAATCAGCCAGCCAGAGGGTCAAATCCATTTAACCTGCCGCCATGACATATCACCCACCCGCCTGACCGGAGAGCGGCCTCATTTTTATGGATCCAGAAGCTCACAGTGTAATTCATTCCCTGGCACACCCGCTCGTTCAGTCGTCTGCCTTTGCCACAAAGGTACACTGAATATTTTCTGCTGGCTGAACCGATGAGATAGCAGTCTGCTTCCTGCTTACTGCAGAAGTTGCCGTGCCTTACAGCTGAAGAGTAATGTCCCTTACCAGGCATCAATCTGTGGGCCAGCATTAGCCATGCAAATCAGCACGTAGTCGCAAACTCTCGTCTTAAAGAAATTGCTTTGCACCTGAAGGGATCGGGCAGCAGGTTCAGAGAAAAAACAAAACCTAAAAGATATTTAATAACCTTTGCCTCCTTTATTATTACTAGCTCTCCATTTTTGCTTTTTTGGTTATATGTTAATAAGAACCTAAGAGCACATATGCCCTTTAATTTAGTACATGGCAAAATGGAAAACAAAACAAAACAAAACAGCATAATAACAATACATTATGAGTATGCAGCACCTAAAAGTTTACAGAGCGCTTTCATATACATTATCAAAATTATTTAGGCTTTCAATAGTCATTTGTAGTAGCAACAGCAGTTTTATGACCACTTCTACTTAATTGTGCTCATGAGAGACCTGTATATAGACAAAGGGACAGTCGTTCAAACAGTACAAGGGGATACTGTGTGGTTTAAAATCAGGAAAGGTGTGCATAAGTGTTGTATCTTTTCACCATACTTTTTCAATCTGTATGCTGAGCAAATAATCCAAGAAGTTAAACTATATGAAGAAGAATATAACATCAGGATTGGAGAAAGACTCATTAACAACCTGAGATATGCAGGTGACATATGTTTAAAAGTGAAGAGGACTTGAAGCACTTATTGTTGAAGATCAAAGTCTACAGTGTATGGATCACACCTCAACATAAAGAAAACAAAAATCCTCGCAACTGGACCAGTAAGCAGCATCATGATAAGTGAGAAAAGATTGAAGTTGTCAAGGATTTCATTTTCCTTGGCTTCACAATTAGTGCCCATGGAAACAGCAGTCAAGAAATTAAACAACATATTTCACAGGGAAAATCTACTGTGAATGACCTCTTTAAAGTGTTAAAGAGGAAAGATATCACTTTGAAGACTAAGTTGCACCATGACCCAAGCCATGGTATTTTCAATCATCTCAAAAAACAAAAACAAAAACTCACTGCCGTTGATTCAATTCAATTTGACTCATAGTGACCCATCCTTGGGTTTCCGAGGCATTATCTCTACAGAAGTAGATTGCCCAATCTTCCGTCCGAGGAGAGGCTGGTGGGTTTGAACCACCAGCCTTCTGTGGTCTTCCTCATTCACTATCTAGCTTTTGCAAGCATATGAGATGACTCACCATCTCATATGCTTGCAAAAGCTAGATAGTGAATGAGGAAGACCACAGAATTGATGCATTTGAATTGTAGTACTGGTGAAGAACATTGAATATACTATGAACTGCCAGAACGAGCAAATCTATCTTGGAAGAATTACAGCTGGAATGCTCCTTAGTGGTGAGGACAGTGAGACTTCATCTCTCTTGTTTTGGTCATGTTATCAGGAGGGACCGGTCCCTGGAGAAGGATATCATGCTTGGTAAAGTAGAGGGTCAGTGAAAAAGAGGAAGACCCTCAGTGAGACCGACTGACACAGTGGCTGTGACAATGGGCTCAAAACATAGCAATGATTCTGTTGTACACAGGCTCGTGATGAGTCAGGACTGCCTTGAAGGCAGCTAACTACAATACACATCAGGAAACTGAGGCTCAGATAGTTTAAGGAAGTCACTCAAGTTCTCACTGCTGACAAGCAGCAGAGCAGGGAGTCCTGAAGTGCAGCAAAAGGAGCCCGTACTGGAGGACTCTGTTCTGTTCCCCTTCTGGCTGCATCTCATCCCTTTTCATTGTCTGAGTAGTTGCTGGGGGACCAAGGGATGTGTCCAGTCATCTGTTACCAGCTCTTCTCACCTCTAAATCACACTCTACTACACTGGATTCTAGAATTTCAAGTACACTTCCAAGACCTATAAGGAGCTCTGGTGGTGCAGTGCCTAAAGGATTTAACTGCTAACCAGAAGGTTGGCAGTTCAAACCACCAGCTGCTCCATGGAAAAAAGATGGGGCAATCTACTTCCATAATGGTTTACCACCTTGGAGGGACATCAAGGTCAAGTGGCATAACATACTACACAAAAACATTGTTCCACATCCTGCTTCAGTGAGTAGTGACTGGGATCTTAAAAGCTTGCAGGTAGCCATCTAGATGCAATGATGGGTCTCTCCTCACCCAGAGCAAAGAAGAATGAAGAAAACTAAAAACACATGGAAAAAATTAGTCCAAGTGACTGGTACACCATGCAATCCTCAGCCTGTACAACTATGAGACCAGAAGAACTAGATGGTGCCTGGCTACCACTGTCAACCACTTGGAGGAGGATCTATGTGGGAGATCCTGGATAGAGTGGGAGGACAATGTGGAAAAAAACTCAAAATCATTTCAAAATAAAGGGGGGGGGCGGTTTGGGAAGGGCCAGGTTTGCTGGTGTGACAGAGCCTGGTGGAACCACAGAGACTATGGCCTCTAGCTACCCTTCAGGTCTGCCCTTCAGGTCTGGAATTGAACCCACCCCTGTGGCTTCTAGCCAAACAAAAGACAGGCATAGGAGCTGAACATTTACATTATATATTTACACTCCTTGGAGAGATCAGTCATGGGAAAATAGAAGGGCTGTGTATGCATAGGGTGACAGCTCGGGGGCAGGAGTGCATGGGAGGGAAGGACAAAGGGAAGAGGTAACTATGGGGAGGAAGTGGGAGGGGAGCTGTTGCATTGTGGGAAATTGCAGTCAATGTCATGAGACAAAGTGTATGTGAGCTGCTGTATGGAAAATAAATTTGCTCTGTGAACTTTCACCCAAATCACAATAGAAATAATAATAATAATAAAGAATAATAACCAAGAAGTAATTGCATATTTATAAAAAATTTTAAAAAAAAATTACCACCTTGGAGCCCATTGGGGATCGTTATGAGTCAGAATCAACTCATGGCAGTGGGGTTTTCCGGTTTTTTGGTTTTTTCCAAGACCTATACAAGTCTCTTCCCTGGGCCCATTCTTTTGGTCTGTACCAGTAGGCCTGAGGACTAGCTAAAGAGTAACTATTTGTAACGGTGAGGAATGAAATTTGGAAGTGCAGGCAGTGTCTACATGCATGTGCATGAACTTATTCACAGTGAGGGACAAAGCTGAGGATGGAAAGAAAGCTGGTTGAGTCAGAGTCTGGGAGGCTGTGAACTAACTCCCCATACAACCATGGTATAAAGTCCAAGAATTCCTAACTAAAACCTGGCTTTCCACCTTGTTAGAAAGCTATATATTTGTCACAGTAGGAAGATAGAATATGTTTAAAGTAACCATTTGATATATAACTTTTAAATATTTAGACGTAAGGTAGACCTCAAGGATTTGAGGTTTGATTTCTTGAGTGCTGCTTCCATGGGCATACTTAATTGTGCTCATGCAAGACCTGTATATAGACAAAGGGACGTCATTCAAACATAGACCTCAAGGAGCTCTAGCAGTGTAGCAGCATATGTCTGCTAATCAAAAGGTCAGCAGTTCAAACCCACCAGCTGTTCCATGGGAGAAAGATGAAGCAGTCTGCTTCCATAAAGATATACAGCTTTGGAAACCTTATGGGGCACTTCTGCTCTGTCCTATAGGGTCACTATGAGTTAACTTGAAGGCCGTGGGTTGTTTTTTTCTATTTTGTTTTGTTTTTTCACATAGACCTTCATTTGAGCTCTTACTTGAATTCCACAAACATTAGGGGCAGGCTGGTTAAGATGGCATTGATGTACGTGGTAGAGATAAATGAAAATTTGAAAGATATTTTATAATTTATACGAACATGAATTTTCCTGAGCTCTCTTTAAAGGGCCAAATAATTTATTAATCCTTCATAATTCTTGCAGCTTTTCCCAACAGTTCTCTAAAGGCTTAAATACCACTATCTCCAATAGTTAAGAGTATTGATGATGGATCTGATGACATAAGCAAACAGGGGCTTTAACATTTTACAAATGTATTAACACAAACACAAACTGTGGGTGAATTAAAGAGCTCTGATGGCACAGTGGTTAAGGCATTCAGCTGCTAACCCAAAGGTCAGCTGTTTGAACCCACCAATGCTCCACAGGGGAAAGATGAGGCAGTCTGCTTCCGTAAAGATTTACAGCCCTGGAAAGCCTATGGGGCAGTTGTACTCTGTTCCGTAGGGTCACTGTGAGTCCGGGTCAGTTTAATGGCAGTGGTTTGTTGTTGTTTTAGGTAAATTACCTTACCAAGTTCCTAAAAATACATATTATGTTGGCCCAAAGAAAGTTAATACTCTGCCTAAAAGTGAAACATTTCTTTCAGGCAATAATAAATTCTTCTTCATCAGCAAGATGAGGCTTCAGATTTGGTCCCAGATTCATGACCAAGTATCAACTATCCATTTGCAGCAGGATAGTCAGTCTGAGAGAAGACAGCTTAAAGCAGATGAGATGATGCATTAGTATGGCTCCCTTCAGCAGTTCTCATCTGATTTCTGCAGGGATCCTCCTGCTAACCTAAGTGACATCTCCAATCTCACCTGTTCCATCAAGTTCTCTCTCCTAACACTGAACTGCTATCCCCTTTGGATCTCTCTAGGGTGAATATTATGCCTTTCTTAATCAGTCATTTATGTATCTCTTATCTCCCCTGTTAGATTGTAAGTTTCTAAAAGCAGAGACTGGTAGAAGCCCCGAGAGAATGGCCCCGGTTGTCCTTCTGGCCTGTAACTGGACTCAGTTCCATGAATTAGCCCTCAGCCAAATAGTAGAAAGGCCTACAAGCAGAGCACCTACCCCAGGGCAATGCACCCACCTACCCTTGGGAAAGGTACATCAACCAACCATGAGAGATCAGAAGGACAGCGTGTGTGTAGAGGGAAAGCTGCACAGACAGGAATGCATAGATAAGAAGGACACAGGGAAGGGGTGGTCACAGGGAGCAGAGCTTTTTATTGTTGGGATTGTAATCAGGGCCATGAAACCAAATGTACAGGAACTGTTGACAGTAAAATGAATCTGCCTTGTTAATTTGCAACCAAATCACGGTAAAAATTTTAAAAAACAAAAAACAAATGTGCCTAGTATGTGCTGGAAATAAAGAAGAAAACTGTTTTTGGTGAGTCCCCGTCTCCTTAATTATTACATAGTGCTGTAATACTATATATAGTGGGTCATCAGTTCCCAAAGACCAGCAGCCTGATATTGTTGAACCTAGTGTGCTGTGAATTTCCTTAGCTTTCTAGGTCTAAAGCTTGATAGCAAATGAAGTTTGGTTTGTATGAGTTGGGGGAAGGGGTGATAGGTAAGGTAGTGGTTATGGGTGTATTTGTATATGTGAGAGAGCTTTTCAGTGTGTTAATTAAGTAGGAAATACATTCTTAGAATTCAGAAAACCAAGTATAAAAGGCACATAGTGAAAATTCTCCATGCCTCTCACCCACCCAGTTCCCTGTCCCAGTGGCAGTCCACATTATTTTTTTGTGTATCCTTTCAGGCATATTTTATGCATATATAAGTAAATATACATATATTTAGAGTCCCCTTCCCATTTTCACATAAATAGCACACACTCTACACCCTGCTCTGTACCTTATTCTCTGTGTTTGTATGTTTAACAATATCTATCTTGTTCATAAACACTGTGGTCCTTCTGGACCTCTCATGTCATCTCTTTCATTTTATTGCAATGGTTACAGAGAAGGAATATCTACAGCTTCATATCCATTCTATTGTGTAGACAAACCATCATTTATTTAACCAGTCTTTTAGTAATGGACATTTAGTAGATTTTTATTTTTTACCACTGTGTCCACTCTCAGCAGTTCACTATTACAAAGTTACAATGCATATCCTTATATGCACCATTACAAATATGTGTAAGTATATCTATAAGATAAATTCATAGATGTAGAAGTACTAGGTCAAAAGATATGTGCACAACAAACATATGAAGAAATGCTCACAATCATTAGCTATTAGAGAGCTGCAAATCAAAACAACAATGAGATACCATCTTGCTCCAGCACTAGTATCAAAGTTCAACAAGACAGAAAATAACAAATG